>NC_081825.1:147790083-148090083 GCF_030867095.1 Alligator mississippiensis
CAGGCAGTCATTGATGGGCTGGGAAAGTGGGCAGGGGATGGGGCCTATTTGGTTCAGAGACTCAGCTAATTCAGCAGCAGCCAAATGTCCAAATCAGATTCAGCTGAATCGATTCAGGACAGTGATTCAAATCACTGAATCAAATCAGTGTCCCCCAAATCGACCGAATCCAAATCCGAAGCAAATATTAGCCACTTTTCACAGGCCTACTATGCACCCCTATACAGCTACATTTTTGTAGTGCTACAAAGTGCCAAGATACTTTGTAGCACTACAGGTGACCACGTGTCCATACTCTTAGTCTCTGTGACATCTCAAGTTTGGTATTTGGACCAGTTTTCAAAGGTTTTTCTGATGTTTCCATCTTCACCTGAATCTTCTCAGTTCTAGTTGTCTGTTCCCAATTTAATCCCACCATGTGAATCTTCTACCCTCATAAATTTTATGAAGGTCAACATGGGATTAAATTTTGCTCTTCAGTGGGCATGTCTACACAAGACGCTTTACTGTGCAGTAGACTAATCTATTGTGCAGTAAACCATCACCATCTACACATGCAGATATTTACTGTGAAGTAAATTAGTCTACTGCACAGTTAATTACTACCTTGAAATATGAGTAGTAAACTAACTGTGCAGTAGATGCTCCACGGTAGTGCATGTGTAGACACTGACTGGGAGCAAATTTGCTCCTTGTCAGCCACACCACCAGGGGCCCAGCCTCTTGCTTGGGGCAGAGCCACAAAGCTGGGAGTTCCTCCAGCCCCATGGCAGGGACAGTTTACAGCCTGGCCTTTACACCCCTGGCCTGACCCCAGAGCCTGTGCCAGCTGCTGCCAGCTCCCAGACATCAGGTGTCAGAGGAGTGGCTTTGTGCCAGCTGCAGCAGGCCTACAGAACCCAGCTCTGTTTCCTGGGGCCTGCCCCACTACCTGGATGCCTCCCAGGCACCATGACCCTCTGCTGCAGGCATGTGCCAAACCCCAGTGGAACCTGGACTCTCTACCCAAGCCCCCAAGGTCCATCAAAACATCCACAACAATGTCCTGGCGCCCCAACTGTACAGAGGGAGAGACTGCAAACTTTATCACACTGTGAGGCAAGATTGAGGTGCAGAGCCAGTTTGCCCAAGTCGGCCACTTGAATGTCCACATATATGAGACCATGGCAGCCCACATGTGGGACCACAGCCACCAGTGGTCTGTGCAGCAGTGCCACATAAAGGTCAAGGCCTTGTGGGCCTAGTGGGTCCATATCACGGACCACAACTGACAGTCTGGGGCTGCCAGGACTATGCCCTTTGTGCGGCAGCTGGACCACATCCTGACTTCCAGGGACCATGGACGCAGCCACATGATGTACTCCAGCATAGGCAGCCTGCCAGATCCTCTGCCAGGACCCAGCAGCAATGACCAGTCTGCAGAGGAGGGCCTCTTGGGGCACCAGGCACAGATCCCAGCACACTCCCTGGCCCTTGGCCTCACCTAGCAGCTCAGGCAGCCTGAGCCAACAACTGCCCCACTGACACCAGGTGTGCAGCCCCAGTGAGGAAGACAGCCCAGGGATGGCATCAGCTGTTACTAGCTTCAGCTCCTCTCTGGAGAGGCCCACTGCCCAAGCAGCCAGTTGCTGTGCCTCTGCACCCCAGAACACAATCTGCAGCTACACCACATTTCTGCCTGCAGGGACAGAACCTGGACACCAGGACCATCTGCCATGCCCATCCGGTAAGCCCTGCAAAGGGAGGAGGGCCGGGGCAAGGGGTATGGCTGCCTGTGCCTACATCAGCTCTTCTGCCCACCCCTGGACTGCACACCTGGAGCCAAAGGCCCCACATGGGGGGTGAGGGCCCCACTCCCCTCTCCTCCCTGCCCCACCCCACCCTGCCCTTCCTGACCAAGCTCCCCTCTGCCCCCCCAGAGTTCCACCCCACAATACGCAGCGAGGCAGGAGGCAATGCATAACTTTATTGAGCAGACAGCACCCTCCCAGCTAGACAGCCACAGACCTGTCACATGCAAAGAAATGTGTTGATGACAGTGGTAATCTCTTCCTTGGCTGTGGGGTCAGGCACTCGTAGTGCAGGCAGAGGTACCCCTCCAGGTGGCAAAGCACATTGCTGGGAAGTGCAGGCTTGCCTGGGGCACTGTTGAAGCTCAGGGCCCCACACCAGGTTCTCAGCTATGCCCAGGGCACCATGGTGATCAGCATAGTGAGTTAGGTACCCCTTGCTGCACTCAAACAGCTCATCATGGTGTGCCCAGGGGACTCTCAACAGGGGCATGCTTAGGGTGCAGGATACACATGGCAAGAACCCTGGCTTGTGCCACCTCTCCGGAGAGGCCTGCTGGGGGAGGGCCGGGGCATCACCAGCTCTGTGTCCCAGCCAGGTGAGCGCCCCTCACCCTCCAACTTTGGCCAGTTTGGGCTGGGAACCATGGGAACAAACTGCCTAGCTGGCAGGAGGAGAAGAGGGGAAATTGGTCCAGAGCTGCTGTGGCAGCTGCTGCCAGGAGCCAGCCCCGGCCCAGCCTTGGTAGAGGATCAGGAAGATCAGCTGCCTGAAGCAAGCACCAAATGGCCCATCTGCCCCTGTGGAAGGAGGAGGGATGGAGGGCTTGGCTGGCAGCTGCCTATGGCAGGGGCCACCTGACCAACTTACCATGGTCCCTGGACATCTGTGCCTGCATGAGCCCCAATCTGAAGCTGAGCAGCGCACATCCCCTTGGTGCACTACATGTTATCTCTGAAACATTGCAAACTCTCACAAAGAGCCTCTCTGTCCTTGCTCTGCGGGTCCAGAAGCTGCACGTGGAGGAGAGGCAGCAGCCACCACCAGTAATGTATCTTCAGGGATGCCACCATTTCCAGCCAGTGCCCTCCTCATGCACTGCCTCTGCCAGCGGCACACTCAAGACCACACCCTCCTGCTGAACTGTGGTCACCATGGCAGAGGAGCAGCTGGCAGACTCACAGGCCTGGCATGCCCAGAACATTGCGTGCAAGTGGGAGAGGGACCAGTAGGATTGCACATTCCAGGACAGGCTCCTGGCCCAGAAGGAGAGGCACATTGCCCTTTTCAAGAGAAGGCTGGAGGCACAGGAGCACTGGAGGCCACGGAGAAGGACTGCTGGGTGTGAAACACCATCCTGGCCCTGGTGGTCACCTTCAGGCTGCCTGCTGTCCAGTGCCCAGCCCCAGCCCCTCCTGCCACCTGGTAGCTACCCACTGCCCTGCACCAAGCCCTGCAGTGGGCCTGGGAGGAGGTCCAGCAGCACCTTCAGGGGCCAGGGTCACCTGCCCCAGCTCTTGAGCTGGGTCCCCCATCAGCCAGGCCACCCGCTCGGGCTGCTGGCCACCACTCACCTGCCCACCTTGTGGCCCCTGAGCAGGAAATGGCCACCACTGGGCCAGTTGCGTCTGCAGGCCCTGCTGGTCCCAGCCCCATTGAGGAGGAGAGGGAGCAGGCTGGACAGCACACACCTGAGCCCCTGGCTGAGCCTCTGACCCACCAGCCTTGCTGCAATATCCACACCTATGGTTGTGCTACCAGAGGTCAGGGTGCCAGATGCCTCTCCCCAGACTCCACACCATAGGTACCTCCAGCCCACTGTTGCCCCCTGACACTGGACCAACCACACTCTTGTAAAAAGTTGCGCAGGGAAGAGGGCCTATTGTTGGTCATAAGTATTGGGGCTTGTGGGGGGGGGGGGAGGGGGTGGAGGACTGTTGTTAGGGAGAGAGGATGGGAGGGAGTGTGTTATAGTGGAGGGAAATAAAGATTGTTGAGTGGAAACTGCCCAGAGTGAGTGTGGTCTTGAGGGTGTGCTGTGGGCCTGAGGTCTGTGAGCAGTCACCCAGGCACCCTACTGCAGCGGGGTCAGGGAGGAGGCTGTCCATGATCACTTTGTCACAGTGCCCTGTCCACCACTGCTGCAGGGAGGGTGGGGAGCATCCATGATGAATTCACCACAAGCTCCCAGGACAATATCCCCAGCCAGGCAGAGCCTGCCCCACCCACTGAGAACCCTTGCCAGGATAAGACTGCCCCCCTAACCCCCCCGGAGTCCCCTGCCACCCTGAGACTGTCGTTGCCAGAGACCCCTGCCATCCTGAGACTGTCCTTGCCAGAGACCCCTGCCAGCCTGAGACTGGCCCCCTGGAGACTTCTTCCAGCTTGAGCCTGCCTACCCAGGAGCCCCATGCCAGGCTGAGCATACCCAGGGATCAAAAAACCCCAGAGGAAAAAAAAACGGAGCAGCGCATGCACAGGCAGAGTGCCCTTGCAGCACAGAGAATGTCTGACTGCGATATGTCGTGCTGCAGATGTGTTTGTGGCACCCCATATCACATGGCCATGATAATCTGGATGCATGTGTAGACGCCTCCCCAGGGCTGGTTTACTAAGACTAAATAGCATTAACTGTAGGTGCACCCAGTATCTCCAAGCTGCCTCTGAACACTTTTAAAAAAAATCAGGTTAGTTCAAATTCTCAGCCTTATATCAACAGTGACATTATAGCTTAACTATGAGATGATATTACAGGGTTTATATCCCAGATTAACTGCAAAGCCCTGCTATTGCTATATGTTTGATGCACTGTATTTACCTCTGAGAGCAAGGAGTTTTACTTTTTATAAAATGTTGTATAAATTGCCATGCTAAGAATCAAACAGAATTTGAATACCTAAGACCAAAAAATCATCAACTTCAAAATTATTATTATCTGTTATTTCATTGTGTTGTGGTAGCACTTGGGAGTCTCAATGAAAGACAGGACATTTTAGGGTTGTACAAACATAGGACTGGTACTCTAACTCAGGTGTGCTGACTAGGGCAACAGCCCTGGGTGCTGACTCATTCAGTGGAGCTCCAGCCAGCTGGCAGTACAGTTGGACCAAAAGCTGGGAGCCCCCATTGCCCTCAGTGCCATGCTGCCCTGTTACACCTGCATAGAACAAAATGGTGGTGGTCCTACAAAGAATTAGTGGTCTTAAACTACACTTGTAATATCATCTGCAAAAGAATGTAATTGCTACAACATATAAATATAAAAATGTTTGGAGATGCAGTTAGGGCTGTCTGTTATTTTGTATTATAGAAGGTACTCAGCAGACAAACAGATGATGAGAGGCAGACCTCCTGCCCACCATGGCTTGACCCAGAAAACCATCCTTCCTTTATGTTTTATATTTACACTGAAAATTAAGGTAATTACAATAGCTACTTTAACATGGTGATTTGAACTTGTCCATTTGATAGATTCATAACAGCATAACAGACCTTTACTATGCTGCCAAGTATGAGTGGCTTTCAACATTTCCATTTTTGGTAAAGCAAAGAGAGAAAAGAACAGATTTCAAGAGAAAGACCTTCCCTTCAGCTTGTTTTGTGCAAGTACTCCCGTACCGCTTGCCGAGCTGAATTGGGCCTGATTCCCATTTACACCAGTGCCCCTTTAACTCACATGCAATTAGGGCATCTGAATTTTCTGAACAGAAAATTCACGTGCATTAAAATGCACTTGGGCTTGCATCTGAACATGTACCTTTTGGGAACAAATTTTCAGTGAAAGGCTGCTCCTGCCCTACTCTTTCCCCCTGCAGCGGCCAAGAGGAGCTCCAGGCTCCCCTTGGTGCGGTGCCAGCTTTGGGCTGGTAGAGGGCACAGGGATCAGGGCTAGGCTCCGGGGAGTCAGGGGAACTGTCCCAGCTCCAGGTCAGATCCTTCCCAGCTGCATGGACATCAGACCCCCTGCTGCCTGGGCTGACAAAGAGCAAATTGCTCTCAGTCAGGGTCTATACCTGCACTTTGGTGCATTAGTTATTGTCCTGTTTTTCTAGTACCTATATGTATTGGTAGTAGCAAATAGTGCATTAGATTAATTTAATGTATAGTCATTGATGGTGTCACTTTACTGTGCATTAGATTAGTCTAATGTGCAGTAAAGTGTCTCATGTAGATGAGGCCAATGAGGCCTTTGATATCCATGAGAACCAGGCCCAGTGAGCCCTGGAACAGTGACAGAGGGCTTAGGGCCTCAAAGAAGAAAGTAGTAGAGGGACAAGAGGTAGAAATGATTTATGCAGAGGTAACGTTAGGAGCATGCTGCATTTGTTTGGGCATTTTTATTTTTTAACAGAGTTGTTGACTAGTTTCACAAGCTCTGAATCAAGCACTTGAGTGAGTAATGATAACTCATCCTTTGTGGTGTGGGGTTTGGGATATTATTTATTTATTTATTTATAAATTGTGTCATCTGAGCTCTTACAGCCAGAGCTTAATATATTTGACTTTAATGCTGTTCATTTTATGGGAATAAATTACAATTCACAGTCTGACATTTAAATTAAGGAGTGTGCACTAAATCTCTTGCACAAAAATAAGAAATGAAGAGACCATTCCTTGCTGAACAAGCCATGCAGTCTTGTAAGTGCTCATACACATTTAATGTAGTCTGCAAAGAGCCAAAGTATATTCTGTTACCAAATTTGCCCATTACTTTGGGGTGTGCTCATTTATTAGGGATAGTTTCTAGGGTCTTGGTGATTCTGTCAATGTGCTGCTTGTGTTACTATACGGAGCTGTATCTCTCCCTTCTGCAAGCCCTCACCCCCAGTGGAGCTATCTTGCAGGACTCAATCTCAATGGGACTGGGTTCCTCCAGTCACCAAATCAGTCATACACACAAACACACACAAATTAACGTGACACGCCTGATCTGGCCGGGCTGATCAGCATGGACAGGCTGACACCCTCATATGCCAAGAATCAGTTCATAAGAGCAACAATAAAATGCAGTCAGACACAAGCACACAGGTAAACAGAATCCCTCTGAATCCGGCTGGGTGTCCAGCTGACACCCTCATGGGCCAGCATTCAGTTCATAAGGGCACGTCTGAGTCAAACTGGGTCAATCAGCCTGTACAAGCTGATCCCCTTATGTGTTTCAAACTCAGCACGTCCCAATCTTTGGCCTCTTGATGAGCAGACCCCACAATAATTTGGGCTTCACAGGGATCTTTAGCATAGGTAAAAGAAGCGTTGCTGCAGAGCACAGGAAGAAAAAGAAGCAGAGAAGGAAAAATATACCCAATTACTTCCAGTTTGCCTATAAAAGTTATTTATTGCTAAGCATATGAAATATATAATAGTACTAGTAGTAATAGACATGCAAAAGAAAAACAAGCACAAACAATGACAATACTACCCTGGTTTCACTAAGTATTTGGGGAAACTTAGCTCAAGCTTAACTGATACAGTTCAGGTTCAGAAGTTTATGCCTAGACAGAAGAGAGAGAACGCTGGGAATCTCACTGAGTCCACGGTACCCAGGCTGCAAAGCTGACAGGCACAGTCCGTAGCACAATCCTTGAAGAGAGAGACGATCTGTTCTTCCAGCGTCCCAAGAACGACAGGGGATGGTGTCAGCACAGGAGTTTTCTTCTTCTTCTTTCTTTCTCCCTCTTTCCTCCTGCTTCTTCTTTTTCTTTCTCTTTCTCTTTTTTTTAAGCACACACACTTACAGATTTTTATACCCTCAGTTCAGCTGCTTTGAAGCACCCTCAGTAGTGTAAATCATTGTCTTTTCTATTGACAAGGGGTTATCTGGTTTGGACCATCTCAGGAAACTGATTGATAATCAGGAAACACTTAAGATTAGGGAGTAACCCAAATACTTGGGAGCCAGCTTGAGATTCCTATGGATGGCAGATATCCTGATGGGATATCTCATGGTTTCTTCAGGAACAATAGATAGCTTGCAGTATCATGATTTTGGATTTTTACTTGTTGTGAACAAGCCTCATCTTAGCATGACTTTTCCAGATTTTACTATAGTCTTTTAACAGACTTAAAGCAATTATTGGGGTGCTCATAACCTTTTGTGGAGAGGACTCCCACCAGTCGTCTCGGGAAAGATACGACAACACCTGGGATTAGGGCTCCAGCAGGCTGGATGCTGTGATGAACCCTTAACCATTGTTCAAATGTTGCCCGTACCCCCTCAGACTCGGTCTCTTGCCTCAGCATTCCCTAACCCGGCAACCGAGTTTTAGTCAATCAAGTTTAAATAGGCCTCCCATACTGGGACCAGGGAATGTACGGCCCGAGATGCCTATTAAACTTAGAGCTGTGTGTGTGTGTCTGGGGGGAGAAAAGTCCTTAGCAAATCCAGATTAGAACTGGTCTGATAAATGCTGAGCTGGGTGTAGAATCCTGGCTCATAGAATTCTTCAGAAATAGCAATGTGCCCATAAAATTTAAACCCAATTGTTGGCATGAGCTTGTCACAGTGTGTGCCATTTAAGGGAACTACCCAGTCTGGGGGACCTTGCTGGACCAGGTTATATCCAGCTAAAGTCCAATTCAGTGGTACCCAATTCACAAGGAACTGTGTTATATTTTTGCCTGCTGGTGTGATCAGAGATAGCTGCAGTTCATCCCCTGGTAACGGAAGTGTCTGAGTCCCAATTACCATAATGACACGAAGAGGCATGGTCACTCCCCACACAGCAGAGGAAACTAGGGCTACCATGCACCCTTTGCTGTGCCTATCCCTTGCGATACCTTTCTTGGTTGTCTGTGGCGGTACAGATTCCTCTTGAGTCCACAGTGGCTTACAGAAGAATGGACTGGAGCCAGGGATAGCCTTCATTCCATAACAAAACTGGAGTGGCTTCCCAGTGGCACTCTGTGTGCAATTGGCAAAACTTTGCCAGGGGCAGCCTGAGGCAAGGTTAGCAGCAAAAAACTGGTAGCGACGCTGTAGGGCCAGGGGGTTGCTTCCATTTCCATAGAATCCATGCATGTGGCACAGCCATTTTATTTCCTGGGCTCCAACTGGCAAACACTTCCAGAGTTTCAGAGGCATCGCAGGTTCAGAATAGAGTCTGGACATCAGACTCCAGATACCTATGCACAGCAGTGCTTTGGTGCAGCTATGGAATGTCATAATTCCTGTTTGGAGACCTGTGAGGGGACAGAGAAGAGAAAAACAAACTTCCCACACTCCCCCCGTATATACTGGGAGAAGCTGGGATCAACATTGCAGGGGAAAAGTGGAACATTGATCTACAAGAGGGTGGCCACAACAAGTTAAGCACTTCTCTGGCCTTTTCCTGCCTCAACATCGGGGTAGGCACTGACAAGCCTATCCGATGCGTATTTTCCAATGGCTCGAAGCCATTCCTTCCTGCTAGCCAAGAAGGGTGGCCGGCAGGATAGAGAAGACTGTTTACCCTATTCCTTGAGGGTCTGGTGGTTTACCCTTCCATTCTTTGAGCTGTGAAGAATGAAACCATTTTCTCCAAGGTTTTCTACTTTTTCCATTCAGGATTTCAACCTGATAAACATTGGGGCTGGCTCGATTTACAATAAAGCAAGGACCATCCCAGGTGTGAGTTAAAGAGTGTTGCTTTGCTGAAAACTTCCTATACATTACTTGTTGGCCTATTTCCCATATTAAGGGAGGGTTTCCCCATCTTAGCTTCTTGTCTGTGTTTTGCTGTACTATGCTTAGCTGTGTTGCCACTTGTTTGTGTAGAGCAGCTATTGTTTCCACAAGAGTCTGTACCCATTCATCTGTCACCACCTTCCCTTCCCAGGCATTAGGCAGTTCTACTCCTAACCACCAGCATTCAGGCATGCGCATGTGCCTTCCAGTCATGACCTCAAAGGGAGTGTACCCATGTATTGCCTTAGAGCCTCTTAGGGCCATCAAGATGATTGGTAACTTTTCATCCCAATCTTTTCCTGAGCCTTTTACCTGTTTTTTCAAAGCTTCCTTCAGAGTACGATTTGTTCGTTCTACTTGTCCAGAGGACTCAGGGTGTCCGGCTATGTGGAAACGTTGCTTAATGCCTAGAGCCTTACATAGCTCTTGTATAACCTCTCCTACAAAGTGAGATCCTAAATCTGAATCAATTACTCTGGGAATTCCCATTCTTGAGAAAACTATGTTGAAGAGCTGTTTAGCAGTGACAGAGGCAGTGTTGGTTTTAGTAGGGATGGCTTCCACCCATTTGGAGAAGGGATCTACTATTACCAGACAGTATTTTTTCCCTCTACTAGTGGTGGGCAAAGGACCTATATAATCTATCTGAATTCGGGACCAAGGACCCTCTATTCTTTCATGCCCCAATGCATTTTTTTGAACTTTGCGATCAGCATTAACCATGGCACACTGTAAGCAATTATCACACCATTGATCTACATCTGCTTTCATGCCTGGCCACCAGCCAGTATCTTTAATCCTGTTTAAAGTATCCTGTTTTCCTTTATGCCCTTGCTCATGCACAAACTGAATCAGGTCCCCCCGTACCTGACTGGGGATTATCCAGTGCCTGTGACCATCTGTATTCACTGCCCACCAGACATTATCAAACTGCTCAATCTTGTATTTGCCAGTAAGATCTTTTCCTGCTTTGGCTAAGGACTGGATTTCTGTATCCCCATGCTGAAGGGTACTTAAGTTTAAGGTATCTATTCCTTTCCCTAAAGTTTGTCTCCGGGTAGTTACTGCATCTATTTTCTTTACCTGGTTTGTCTCTTCAGTGTGGTTACTAGTAGCAGCATTTTTTAGCTAAGGCATCAGCTTTATTGTTCCAATGTGCTTCTTCTGAGTAATTTTTCTGGTGCCCCTTTGTGTGAGTCAACCAGGTGTCCCCCGTTCTTTCTTTGATCAGGTTAGCAATTTGTCTCCATTTGTCTGAATGAGAAATGGGACGCCCATCTGCAGTTACCATTTCTCTATCTAACCAAAGTGGGAGCCACACAGTGGTGGCTCTGGCTGTCAGAGTCAGTATAAATAGCAACAGAAGTGTCCCGAGATTCATAAGCTAGGACAGCTTTAACTGCCTCTACTTCAGCTGCTTGGGCAGAATGAGGACGAGCTGGTCCTTGGAGCACCTTTCCATCATTTATGCGGATGGCTCCATACCCTGTTTGGGGATGCCCTTTGTGATAGAAACTTGATCCATCTGTAAACCAAATTACAAACCCCTTCTGTTGTGCCTCTGCAAGCCTCTTATCTCCCTTGACAGGCCATTCAAGGTGTTTTAGAAGAGGGAGGGGGCAGGTATGCTCCTCTCCTTCTATGATTAATCCATACGGGGCTGGTGATACAGCTTGCTCTTTTTTAAACTCTACTCCTCGGTTTACTAGGGCGAGCGTCCACTGAGCAATGCGTGGGTTAGAAACCTGGCCGTCTTGTATTTTCCCGGATATGATGTACTTAAGCGGGGAATGCACAGTCTGGACAATGACCTTTGACCCTCCAATAATAAATTCCCAATGTGCAAGGCTCCAGACCAGAGCAAGACATTCCTTTTCACAGGGGGTAAAGCCTTGCTCTGTTTGATTTAGGAGCCTGGAGGCATATGCAATGACTTGGAGCTTATCACATTGCTTTTGACTAAGAGTGGCTCCAATACTTGTTTCTGAAGAGGCCAATTGAATCACAAAAGGAAGGGCAGGATCTGGATAGCCCAGAGCTGGTGCACAAGCTAAATCTTGTTTTAAGGTAGCCAGAGCAGTTTGTTGGTCTGTTCCCCATTCCCAAATCCTGTTTTTCTTCAATAATTTGTACAGAGGCTTAGCTTTGTCAGAGAACATTTCAATGAACTCTCTGGAGAAGTTAAAAGTCCCCAGAAGAGCTCGCAAAGAGTGTGTGTCTGTGGGAGCAGGCAGCTTTCCTACGGTTTCTACCCTTTGCTGATCTGGAGTCCTGCCATCTTCTCCAAGGCATACACCCAGGTATTTCACTTGTTGCTGCACTAACTGAGCCTTTTCCCTATTTACCTTAAATCCAGTTTCCTGTACTATAGTCAGCACCTCCTTAGTGATTTCACTGTTCATTTCTGCAGTGGGGGTGTGTATCAAAATGTCATCCACATATGAAATTACATGCGAGTGGTGCTTAGGGCTCAAATGGTTCCACATTTTAGTGACATGGGCATGGCAAATACTAGGAGAAGAATGGAAACCTTGGGGAGTTCGGCTGAAGGCATATTGTTGTCCCCTGTAGGTGAAAGCAAACTTATACCAACATGAAGGGTGGAGGGGTATAGCCATGAAAGCATTAGCCAAATCGATTACAGAGAACCATTTGGAGCCAGCTGCTACTGCTGCTAAGATCTCATTATATTTAGCTACCACAGGAGCAGCGGCAGGGGTGGCTGCATTTAAGGCACGAAAGTCTATTGTCATTCTATAAGTGACCCCGTCCGCTTTAAGGACTGGCCATACTGGTGCATTGCAAATACTTTGCATAGGCACAAGCACTCCTTGTTCTAAGAGACTATCAATAGTCATTTTAATGCCTTCCTCTGCTGCAGCTGGGTATTTATACTGTCTTTGAGGAGGGGGATCTTTTCCTTCAATCAAAACTTCAGCATTTATTTTTCCACACTCCGCCTTATGCTTAGTCCACACACTGGGAAATTCCTGTACCCATGGATCACTAATGCAGGTTAGGGTGGCAGTAGGTGCCTTTATGGCAGCACAACGATGCACAGCAGAGACTTCTGCAGGTCCTCCTTTTAACTTCCATAACACCCCATTAGCTAGATCTACAGTTAGCTGAAATGCCTGGAGGAAAGGAACTCCTGGGATTCCCTTCTCATTTCCCTCATGAGCACAGCACTCTACTTGTCCTTGCAATCTGTCAATTTGCAAGGGAACATCCTGCCAGACAGGAGCTTCCTGAATTTCTCCCCCATATCCACTGAGCTGAACCTGTTTTGTGGTGGGTCTCCCTCCAGAGATCCACTGGGGACTAAGAATATTTACCGAGGATCCAGTATCCACTAGCAATTGGGCTAACATCCCTGGGTTCCCCACTGTAGCCCTCACAGTGGGTCTCCCCTATACATCACACTGAAGTCTTGCGACCAGCTGGAGAGGCTCGAGGAGAACTGGGCACCCCTACTGATCAGCAGACTCCCTCTGGAGCCTCCACTCAGGAGAGGAGGCAGGGGTCTGGCGCTGACAGGGAGCAGGCACATGGGATGCACTCTGTACTGGGGCAGCAGGCAGAGGAGGTGCTCCCTGCATTAACTCTGCTCTCCGCATGGCTTGAGACAAAGCATTAATCAGGACACTAATGGGCTGGTGATCATATTTTCCCATATCTTCCCCTAAATTCACTAGCTCTTTCCAAATCATTCTCCTAAGGGTCTCTTTGGGCTGTTGTTGCCCAGGGTTGTGAGGCAAAGGGGGATTAGAATTGGGAGGGCGACTGGCAGAGTGAGGACCATTATTTGCAAAGGTGATAGCCTGCACAGGCTCTGATGTAATCTTTTTGCCTGCTTGTCTCTTTAAAACACCAGTCTCTCGCAGCAAATCTCCTGTCTGTTTGATTTTTGCCACTAGTTCATTCCAGCTCATGTGTTCTAAATCCACAACCCCTATGGTCATTTTTGTCTGGGAATTTAACCCTGCATAGGTGCTCTGTATCAATTCAAGTCCCTGATAATGGAAAGTGATAACTCCATTCTCTTCTGTCTGGGGCAGTGAATCAGAGAGAGCTGCTAGCATTTTCTTCCGGATCAGGTAAGATTCTGGGGCTTCTCCTGGCTTCTGCTCTTCCATTACATACAATTTCTTAAGGGAAGAGGTAGGCAGTAATATTCTAAGAGCGCTTATCATCCATTCCCGGGGTCCAGGAGCAGTTCGTTCCCAAGAACCTATGCCCATGTCTAAAGCATCTGCATCACAAGGAGAGGCACATAACTGAGCTACTTGAGTTAAGTCTGTGCCATCAGCAGAGGGGTACATTTGCCAAACACGAGCCAGCCATGCAATAGCAGTGTCTCGGTTCAGTGGCCCCAGTCTCTCAGCAATAGCCTTGGCTTGACTGGGAGACCATCTGACTATGTCAGTGACTATTTCCGTTGTGGGAAGATCAGCTCCTGCAACTAGGCGTTTAACCTCCTTTGTGGAAACAGGGGCAACATTATGCACATAGGGCCAATCGGGGTTGAATGGGCTTTTGGGGACTGCATCAGGGAGTACCTCTATTTTCCCAGGGGACTCAAAATCACAATCCTCTCTCAACCTTACAGCTGCTACCACTCCCTTATGGACACTAAGTTGGGCATGCGATTTACTGATCTCTGCCTCACACTTCTGATGGCTTGCTGCTGTCTTTGCTGCCTTATTCTCCTCTACCAAGAAACGGGATGCTGCTCTCGCTTCTTCTAACAACACTTTTGTGTATGCCAATTCTTTCTTATACAGCTCTAACGTCTTGCTTGCATTGTCTCTGTCTTCCTGCATATCTCTAAGTAAAGTTACCAGTTTAAGCTTTTCTGCTACAAAATCACACCCGTTTATCTCACAATCTTTCAAACACTGTTGTAACTGTTCTTTTTCAAGCTCCAATTCCTGCTTCTCCTTTAACATCTCAATCATTTCCAAACATGCATAAAACAATGCCCAGGCAGCAGCTGCATCTTTTGCACTACTACGTGGCTTAAGAGTGGTGCAATACTGTTCAAAACTCAAACCTGCCTCAGTCAGAGGATTCTCACCCTTGAAGCACCCTTTTTCCCAGGGATATTTTCCCTTCTTCATTACCCATCTCTCTAACCTGCAGAGTTTCTCCTGCCTCAAACGAGCAGCTAAAGGGGTTTTTCCAGACATCTCCATTTCCCTTATCACACTAATGATCACTAACAAAAAGCCTCTTTTACACAGTCACTTAGATTCCACACTGCCACAGTATTACTCCACAATCCTAGTTCTAAAGTACAACTCTTAACTCTACAGCACGGTCTTCAAGTTATTCCAGCACAGTTCTTAACTTAAAAGTTACAAGAGGTTCTATGAGAGAGGGACCTAGCTGAAGGAGCTGGGTCTGATAAGAAAGAAAAGAGAAAAAAAAGGAAAAGAAAAAGGAAAGTAAAGCTTTCAGATTGGTGCCTCAGTTTACCACTCTGCAGCAACTACTCAACAATTACCACGTGATTAGGGTTACGTGCTGCCCGCCTTCTCCACCAATTTTGTTACCAAATTTGCCCATTACTTTGGGGTGTGCTCATTTATTAGGGATAGTTTCTAGGGTCTTGGTGATTCTGTCAATGTGCTGCTTGTGTTACTATACGGAGCTGTATTTCTCCCTTCTGCAAGCCCTCACCCCCAGTGGAGCTATCTTGCAGGACTCAATCTCAATGGGACTGGGTTCCTCCAGTCACCAAATCAGTCATACACACAAACACACACAAATTAACGTGACACACCTGATCTGGCCGGGCTGATCAGCATGGACAGGCTGACACCCTCATATGCCAAGAATCAGTTCATAAGAGCAACAATAAAATGCAGTCAAACACAAGCACACAGGTAAACAGAATCCCTCTGAATCCGGCTGGGTGTCCAGCTGACACCCTCATGGGCCAGCATTCAGTTCATAAGGGCACGTCTGAGTCAAACTGGGTCAATCAGCCTGTACAAGCTGATCCCCTTATGTGTTTCAAACTCAGCACGTCCCAATCTTTGGCCTCTTGATGAGCAGACCCCACAATAATTTGGGCTTCACAGGGATCTTTAGCATAGGTAAAAGAAGCATTGCTGCAGAGCACAGGAAGAAAAAGAAGCAGAGAAGGAAAAATATACCCAATTACTTCCAGTTTGCCTATAAAAGTTATTTATTGCTAAGCATATGAAATATATAATAGTACTAGTAGTAATAGACATGCAAAAGAAAAACAAGCACAAACAATGACAATACTACCCTGGTTTCACTAAGTATTTGGGGAAACTTAGCTCAGGCTTAACTGATACAGTTCAGGTTCAGAAGTTTATGCCTAGAAAGAAGAGAGAACGCTGGGAATCTCACCGAGTCCACGGTACCCAGGCTGCAAAGCTGACAGGCACAGTCCGTAGCACAATCCTTGAAGAGAGAGACGATCTGTTCTTCCAGCGTCCCAAGAACGACAGGGGATGGTGTCAGCACAGGAGTTTTCTTCTTCTTCTTTCTTTCTCCCTCTTTCCTCCTGCTTCTTCTTTTTCTTTCTCTTTCTCTTTTTTTTAAGCACACACACTTACAGATTTTTATACCCTCAGTTCAGCTGCTTTGAAGTACCCTCAGTAGTGTAAATCATTGTCTTTTCTATTGACAGGGGGTTATCTGGTTTGGACCATCTCAGGAAACTGATTGATAATCAGGAAACACTTAAGATTAGGGAGTAACCCAAATACTTGGGAGCCAGCTTGAGATTCCTATGGATGGCAGATATCCTGATGGGATATCTCATGGTTTCTTCAGGAACAATAGATAGCTTGCAGTATCATGATTTTGGATTTTTACTTGTTGTGAACAAGCCTCAGCTTAGCATGACTTTTCCAGATTTTACTATAGTCTTTTAACAGACTTAAAGCAATTATTGGGGTGCTCATAACCTTTTGTGGAGAGGACTCCCACCAGTCGTCTCGGGAAAGATACGACAACACCTGGGATTAGGGCTCCAGCAGGCTGGATGCTGTGATGAACCCTTAACCATTGTTCAAATGTTGCCCGTACCCCCTCAGACTCGGTCTCTTGCCTCAGCATTCCCTAACCCGGCAACCGAGTTTTAGTCAATCAAGTTTAAATAGGCCTCCCATACTGGGACCGGGGAATGTACGGCCCGAGATGCCTATTAAACTTAGAGCTGTGTGTGTGTGTCTGGGGGGAGAAAAGTCCTTAGCAAATCCAGATTAGAACTGGTCTGATAAATGCTGAGCTGGGTGTGTGTGAACATGGGTTAATTAACATTGGAAGCACAGATTCCCCATCATGCAGCGCTCTCCTGCTTCTCTGGTCCCAGAATTCACTGCAGTCTCTGCTTCAGGCTTTCTGTTCTCCATCTCTCATGTAAATGAATGGTCATCTGGTTCCATCTCGGATGCAAATGAGACCTAGGGCAGTTGTTTCACTCTTATCACCCTTATCTGGAGAGTTTTAGGTGTGTCTCTCACTGCATCTTAATCAGTTTCGTTTATGTAGAGGAGGGGAGGGAGAGGGGGGGTGAGTCCTTTGTGAGTCAGACAGACTGCATCCTGTGCCAGGGTTGCCCAAGAATACAGAGCTGAGGTGTAACAATTCAGGCCATCACAGAAAACATGCTTATAAAACCAGGACAGCAACATGGCTTCCAATCCCAGGCAGAATGGACCTTGGATATCAAAGAAGATTAGTATGTTAGATCCCCAAACAGGCAAAAGCTGCCTTATAATTAGGGAACTACTTAAACTGTGGCAAGACGAATGTTTTTTTTAGTCTGTTTTCAGTGCGCAAACCCAATTGTGTGTGCATTTCAGAGTGTCCCCACCCCTCACTGCTGATTAGCAGGAGGGGCCCAGTGGCTCTGTCCCTCACTGCTGATTAGCTAAGAGGCAAAAACTACATAATTAAATAGCAAATTCCATGGAAATTTCATATAAATTACTGTATTATTATAAATCTAAGTATTACATTTAAGTTAAATAGTTGTATTCCAGTAAACATTTTTTGGGTTGATTCCATGGGAAATCATGGCCAATGCTGTTTTTTGCAGCCATTTTTCCCTACTTAAAATAATTAAAGAGAATCCAGTCCAAGAGACTCCATGTCCGTGTCTAGACATGCAGGCACGTGTGGTTTGTGGTGCCGCAAACCTCTTTGCAGTGCCAAAAACTGCATGTGGGGAATGTTCAAATGTGCCCTAAACTGCAAATTTGCAGTGCAGGACCAAAACTTGCTACCATGAAATCTGGGCAAGCTGCAGGAGAAGCCCCTATGGCTGCCCTGCATGGCCCCATCCCTGCCCAGCCACAGCCTCTCAGCACTTAACCCCCCCCAACCCCCCCCCACACACACACTCACCGGCTATAGCAGAAGCCATGGGGGCTCTGCGGCCACGTGGCAGAGCCCCTCTGTGCAGCTCCCACTCCCTTATGCCCCCCCCCAACCTAGCCCCAGAAGTCTGGGAATCAGAAAAAAAAGCCCCACATTCACTGGCTCTGGCAGCAGTGATCAGGACCTCTGAGGGCTCATGGTAGAGCCCCCATACACAGTGCAGGGCAGCAGGGGGTAGTGGGGATCACCCCCCCCACCTGGCATCCGCTTGGCAGCTGCCCCATGGCACAGGTGCAGCGCAGCTCGACAGGGTACTGTGTGCTGCCTGGGAGCTGGGGTCACTAGGGCTGAATGGTGCCAGGCTCTGGGTGACTTCTGGAGCTGTACCAGCTCCCAGACAGTGCACAGCACCCCACTGAGCCATGCTGCACCCATGCGATGCGACAGCTGCCATGTGGGTGCCAAGCTGGAGTGGGGGCAATCCCTGCTGTCCCCCACTGCCTCATGCTGCATGGGGGGTGCTCTGCCATGAGCCTTCAGAGGCCCTGATCACCACTGCCAGAGCCAGTGAGTGCAGGATTTGGGGGGGGTTTAAGTGCCAGGAGACTGGGGCCGGCCAGGCGGGAGATGGTGCTGGGCAGGGCAGCCATGGGGGCTTCTCCCATGGCTCCCCACACTGGAGAGAGGCAGGCACAGCCAGAAGAGCCGGGGGAGACCCTACAACCGCCCGGCCATGTCTGCCTGTCCCCGACTGATCCAAATCTCCGAAACAGCGTTGAAACTCTGAAACAGATTCAGCTGAATTGAAACAGAGAAGTTATCCAAAATGAATCACTGTCCTCCAAAACAGCCAAATCCAAAACCAAAACAAGACATTGCCATTTTGCAGAGTCCCACTGCCCGCCTACAGCTGCTTGCCCCACTGCAGCAGTGGGAGAATGAATGTAAGACAACTCTCCAAAGTTAGATTACATACATGGAAAATTATAATAAATGTATACATTTTCCATATATGGAATCTAATGGGGGGGGTCATCTTAAATTAAATGTCATCTTAGATTCCGGTAAATTTGGCAGCCCATAATTCAGGTCTGGAGTGATATGGGGAGGGAGCTCAGTCTGATTCACTTATTACAGCTGCAGTGTTGCCAGTGCCAGAAGTTAAAAAAATCAAGAGTTGAGATACAAAAAATCATGAGAATGTTTTAAATTTATGTGCTTTTCTAGTTTCTGAGCCATTTAACTGAATTGTGGTCATAACTACAAGCTTTTCTCTACCACTATGAATACTAGAAATGCGCTAGTTTTTTCTTGTCGTAAGCAGTAGAATTCTCATATAATTCAGTCTTTCTAGGAGCTGAAAGTTTAAGAAAACCAGACAGTATTATGCAGTTCACCTTTAAATTGTGAGGTTTAATAGCAGTGCAGCAGTAGCAACATTTATTTTACACTACCGGAGTCTATGAAGTGTTTGAGGAAAGTTGACTTAGCTGGTGACAGGAAAATCCCACCATTATGACAGACCATTGGAAGGAGTACAGCCATTATAATGGCACCTAGAACCGCATCTCTCACTACACACCAGCAGTGTTAGTTAAAAGTCAGGCAGGGCAGGGAGAGAGACTAACTGGTGCAGAGAGCATGAGGTTTCATATGGAAAAATGTACTTCATCAGACACTACACCCCAGCGATCCTTGGCTGCCACAATAGCACATTGTGTTAGCAAGTAACTGATTCAGCTTACAGTCTTGAAGAACCAACCCTATACACAGTGGTCATGATGATTAAGAAACTCCAAAGATGGGTTAAAGCCACCTCCACTAATCTGAATAACACAGGGTCAGAGATCAAGGCCTTACATTTTATTATTGATTCCTGAGGGGCGGGGCAGGGGGGCATGTTTAAAGCAGCTACTTTGAGGTATAGTTTATCCTAAAGTCACCTCTTCGTGTTCAGATTGAATAAAAAATAACAGATGTATTCTAAAATTACCTCACAACAAGTATTTCCATAACCCATATATCTGACAATATGTATACAATATAGCAGTTTTCACAGTCTGGAATTACACTTGAAGCTGATAATGTCTATAGTTCATGTCATCCAGCATTACCATTATGAGTCTCTGTTTTTTCAGTTGTTTCTAACTTTAACAATTCAGCCAATAGGGATGATCTGGGGCACAGATCTGGGGGCTCACACCCCCAGGAGGGCTGCTAGGCTGTGCCAGACTCCTCCCAGGGGTGCAAGTCCCTGATCTGCGTGCCGGATGAGAGGAGGCTGCCTCTGTCTCCTGGGACCGGCACTGAAGCCAAATAAGCCCAGCTTCGAAACTCAAAAAGTTTTGAACTTTCAAAACATTTCAAGTGCCCTTGTTTCATTTCAAAGCTTTTCAAAACCTTTTGTTTTATTTTGATTTCACTGTTTCAATCTTAAAGTGCATTGAAACAGCTTCAAAGTGAAACACTCGGTGAAATTTCGCACAGCCCTACTGTCCAGTTTCCTCTTGAAGATTTCCAGGGTAGGGTCTATTGCACCACCTCTGGAGGGAGCTTATTATACATCCTGGACACACTAACTGTGAAGAAGTTTTTCCTAATGTTAAGCCTGAAATGGTCTTCCAGGAGTTTGTGGCCATTACTCCTGGTTTTCCCCAAGGGTGCCCTGGTGAACAGTTGTTCACTGAGCCCTTGATGTATTCCCCTAATGTAGTAGTAAGCTGCTACCAAGTCACCTCTCAGTCTTCTGTTTTTCAGACTGAAGAGTCCCAGGTCCCTCAACCTTTCCTCATATGGCTTGCCTTGCAGATCTCTGGTCATACATGCAGCCCTTCTCTAGACTCTCTCAAGCTTTACCGTGTCCTTGTTAAAGTGCGGTGCACAGAACTGGACGCAGTACTCCAGCTGCGGTCTCACCAATGCCGAGTACAGTGGAAGAATCACTCCTTGGTTTTGCTGGAGATGCATTGATTGATGCATGCCAGAGTATTATTTGCCCTGCTGGTTACAGTATCACACTGCCAGCTCATATTCATACTGTGGTCTATTATTACCCCCAGGTCCCTTTCATTCATGGTGCTAGTCAGTTTGGTGCTGCCAAGCCTGTAGGTGTGTAGGGGAGCTGTGCTCCTCAAGTGGAGCACTTTTCATTTCTTGATGTTGCGCTTCATCTGGTTCTGACCTGCCCAGCTTGCTAGCCTGTCTAGATCTGCCTGTATCCGTAGCCTATCATCAAGTGTGACCACACTTCCCCATAACTTGATGTTGTCCATGAACTTGGCCAGTGAGCTTTTCACCCCCACATCCAAATCATTGATAAAGATATTGAAAAGTACTGGACCAAGCACTGCCCCCTGTGGGACACTGCTGGCCACTTCATTCCAGGATGACATAGGTCCGTTCATTAGGACTCTCTGGGTCCTACTCCGCAGCCAGCTTTGTACCCACCTAACTGGCTCACAGTTAAGTCCACAATCCTCCGATTTTGTCATGAGAACATCATAGGATACCAGATCAATGGCTTTTTGGAAGTCAAGATATACAATGTCAACCTCTTCTCTCTTAGCCAGGTGGTGAGTTACCTGGTCATAGAAGAAGATGAGGTTGGTAAGGCAAGACCTGCCCACAATGAAGTGATGCTGGCTATCATTCAGAATCCTACCTTCTGCAAAGCTATTGCATATAGACTCCTTAATGAATTTTTCCAGGATTAAGCGTTTAAGTCGGCAGGCCCGGATGAGCTCCATCCGAGGGTACTGAAGGCACTGGCTGACGTCATTGCACAGCCACTTGTGGGAATATTTGAACACTCATGGTGCACGAGCCAGGTCCTGGAGGACTGGAAAAGGGCCAATGTGGTCCCCATTTTCAAGAAGGGGGGGAAGGAGGACCCAGGCAACTATAGGCTAGTCAGTCTCACCTCCATCCTTGGCAAAGTCTTTGAAAAAATTATCAAGGCTCATATTTGTGAGAGCCCGGCAGGAAAAATTATGCTGTGGGGAAACCAGCATGCGTTCATAGCAGGTAGATCATGCCTGACTAATCTAGTCTCTTTTTATGACCAGGTTACACCTGGACGCAGGAGTAGGGGTAGACGTCATTTACTTAGACTTCAGGAAGGTCTTCGATACGGTATCCCACACCATACTTGTGAACACTTTAAGAGGCTGTGACTTGGATGACTGCACAGTCCAGTGGGTGGCGAATTGGCTAGAGGGTCGTACCCAGAAGGGTGTGGGCAGTGGGGTCCCACAGGGCTCGCTCCTTGGACCGATACTCTTCAATGTCTTCATCAGCGACTTGGATGAGGGAGTGAAGTGCACTCTGTCCAAGTTTGTGGATGACACAAAACTGTGGGGAGAAGTGGACACACCAGAGGGCAGGGAACAACTACAAGCAGACCTGGACAGGTTGGACATATGGGCACAAAACAACAGAATGCAATTCAACAAGGAGAAATGCAAGGTGCTGCACCTAGGGAGGAAAAATGTCCAGCATACCTACTGCCTAGGAAATTACCTGCTTGGTGGCACGGAAGCAGAAAGGATGACATGAGTCATCAGTGTGACGAAGTCATCAGGAAAGCTAATGGCACTTTATCGTACATCAGCAGATGCATGATGAACAGAACCAAGGAGGTGATACTTCCCCTCTATCGGGCGCTGGTCAAACTGCAGTTGGAATACTGCATGCAATTTTGGGCACCGCACTTCAAGAGGGATGTGGATAACCTGGAGAGGGTCCAGAGAAGGGCCACTCGTATGGTTAAGAGCTTGCAGGCCAAGCCCTATGAGGAGAGACTAGGGCACCTGGACCTCTTCAGCCTCCGCAAGAGAAGGTTGAGAGGCGACCTTGTGGCTGCTTATAAGTTCATCACGGGGGCACAAAAGGGAATTCGTGAGGTTTTACTCACCAAGACGCCCCTGGGGGTTACAAGAAATAATGGCCATAAGCTAGCAGAGAGCAGATTTAGACTAGACATTAGGAAGAACTTCTTCACAGTTAGAGTGGCCAAAGTCTGGAATGGGCTCCCAAGGGAGGTGGTGCTCTCCCCTACCCTGGGGGTCTTCAAAAGGAGGTTAGATCTATCTGGGGTCATCTAAACCCAGCACTCTTTCCTGCCATGCAGGGGGTTGGACTTGATGATCTATTGAGGTCCCTTCCGACCCTAACATCTATGAATCTATGAATCTATTCCTGGGATAGAAGTGAGGCTAACTGGCCTATAGTTATCTGGGTCCTCCCTCTTCCCCTTCTTGAAGATGGGCACAACATTGGCCCTCTTCCAGTCCTCAGGGACCTCTCCACAGCACCATGAATTTTGGAAGAGTTTCACCAGGGGTTACGCGATGATTTCAGCCAGCTCCTTCAGCACTCTCAGATAGAGTTCATCTGGTCCTGCTGACTTATATATGTCTAATTTCTTTAATTGATCACACATCAGTTCTATGGCAATAGTAAGAAGGCAGCCATTCCTGCCTTGTTCATTCTGTACCCTATCTGACATGATTTTCCCCTTGTCCCAGTGAAATACTGAGGCAAAGTAGTAATTCATAAGTTCAGTTTTCTCCTGAGTGCTGGTAACCAGCTGTCCTGAGTTGCTGAGCAATGGCCCTACACTCCCATTTGGTTTCCACCTGTTTCCTACACACCTAAAGAAGGACTTCTTGTTGTCTTTGATTCCCATTGCTAATTCAAGTTCAGTTGCTGCCTTAGCCTTTCTAATTTGTTCCCTACAAGTATGGGCCATTGTTGTATAGTCCTCCTTGAGGCACGTCCCAAGTTTCTATCTTTCTATCTTTCTTCTTTCTTAGGAGAACCATGATTTCCCTGTTTAACCAAGAGGACTTCCCAGCCCTTCTGGTACCTTTCCTCTGCATGGGAATGGATTTATTTTGTGCTTCAAGGATCATGTCCTTAAGGAACGACCACTCTTCACGCACTCCTTTCACCTTCGGTCCCTGATCCCACAGTGCTACCCCTACTAGTGACCTGAGCTTGTTGAAATTTGCATATTTGAAGTCCAAAACTTCAGCCCTGCTATCTGATTTGTCTGCCTTGCAATGGACAGTGAACATGATGGTTCCATGGTTGCTGTCACCCAGGCTTCCCTCTATATTTAAGTCAGTCACCAGGTCATCTCCTTTGGCCAGAACCAAGTCTAGGAGAGCATTACCTCTGGTTGGCCTGTGTACCTTCTGAGCCAGGAAGAGCTCTTTGATGCAGGTCAGGAAGGATGTGACTGATCCAACTTGGCTGACTTTTCCTCCCAAGAGATGTCTAGATAATTGAAGTTGCCTATGACGACCATGTCCTATGCACGTGCGGCCTCTGTCAATTCTCTGGCAAACTCTGCCCCCCACCCCCGCCCCCGCAGCTTGACCTAGAGGGTTTCAAGCTGTTCTTTTTTGGAGCCATTGTTGGCCTCCAAGGAGCTGCACTGCTCCTTCACATAGAGAGATACATCTCCACCTTTCTTCCCTACCCTGTCCCTTCTATGCAGGGTATAGACCTCTATGGCTACATTCCAATCATGTGAGGAGTCCCACCAGTTTTCCATTATCCCTACTAGGTCATAATGCTCATTGGGAAGTATGAGGGCTAGCTCCTCCTGCTTGTTCCCCATGCTCCTGGAATTAGTGTACAGGCACCTGAGTCCTCCTGTTGAAACCCTCAACCTCCTGTCATGCTGAAGGAGAACTATTCCCTCAGCTCCTGTAAGAGTGGCTCTCCTAGTGTTGGGGGCAGAGAAAATAAGTGTGTGATCTCATGGGGAAATAAGGTAGTAGCTGGGACAAGACTGGAACTGGCTGAGCAAGAAAAACGGCACTAGCACTTGCAAGATAAGAAGTGGGGGGAAGGTACTGGAGGCCAACAGAAAGGGAAGCATGGTTGAGGGGGGAACTGGGAGTTGGAGGAGAGGAGTAGGTTAGATTAGATGAGGAGCTGTGAGTAAGAGGAAGTGGTACTGGCTGGGTGCATCTGCATGAGATGCTTTACTGCACATTAGACTAATCTAATGTATAGTAAAGCATCACTGTCTATACGTGTGCAGCAATTACTGCACAGTAGATTAGTCTAGTGCACCATTTTCTAGTACCTGTAGATACAAATACTAGAAATCTGTGCATTAACTAATGTGCCAAAGCGCACGTGTAGATACTGAGTGGAAACAAATTGCTCCTGGTCAGCCTAGGCAGCACGGGACCACAGGGGGTGGGAAAAACTGTTCCAGTTTGGCAGGATGCTGCCTTCCAGCCATGATGAGATCAGAGCAGGTCCCAGTCTCCACATGGCTGGAAGGCAACACCTGGGACAGCTCTCCCTACCCCATGGGGATTAAGACAGTCCCAAACTGCACAGGGCTGGCCGGCAGCTGTGCCCATTGAGCTGGGACAGCTCCACCTGCCCCCGGGGTTTGGGGCCAGGTCTGATCTCCCCCAGCTGGCAGGGAGCTGCTCCCCAAGCTGGGACAGCTCCTTCCCCCAAGGGAGCCTGGAACTCCCCTGGTTGCTACAAGGGAGCAGAGCAGGCCAAGAGCAGCCCTGGACTGAGCTGCTTTTTTCGGGTGCAGTTTGCTCCCAATACCAGCACACATGTAAGATGTGCACTCAGAAGCACTTTGATGAGCCTGAATTTTCTCCAAAGAAAATTCAGGTGCATAAATTGCACGTGTAGACGCACCCGCTGTGTGAAATTGGGACTAGGATGAGGAACACAAGGGTGGAGATGAGGACTGGCTGGACAAAGAGAAACAAGCAAGAATGGGGTGGAGTGGGAGGAGGACTGGATCAAGAGCTAGGGAGGGAACAGACAGGGCAGAGACTAGGAGAGAGAGGTTGCAAAGGAGAAGGCTTGTGAGGAAGCAGGGACAGAAAGGTACATGACCACTAGAGAATGTTGCCCTCCAGCTTTCCCACTGTTCCTCTGCTGTCATAATATATCTGAAACCCACTGACACAATAGGCATGTCCTTCCCTGATCCAGGTAGGGGATGACAACCTCTTATTCCCATCAGTTACCCCCATTCACTCACATGGCTGTAGTCTGTGTAGTGGAGCTTAAGTTTCAAAACCCTGTTGATGAACCCTGGAGATATTGATGTAATTGCAAATGATGGAAATTTGTGGGGAGGTGGGGTGTCAGTCTGATTTTTTCAAAACTCTACGGAAATTACACTAAGATGGGAAAATGGCAAAGCCAATCATGTAGAAGCTGGTAAAGGATCTTTTGTGCATCTGTATTCTGGTATCATTGGGAATTACACAATAACATACTACCACTATTGTCCATGGTCACCTGCCTCATTCAGTGCACAGAATGGACCTGATCTTGGAATGAATCAGAGCTGCACTCATGTAATTCATTAATGCCTGTTAACAGTTAGAGGAGAGCAAAAGATACTCCTAGGAATCTTGCAGTCTCCAAAAATATGTTAAACAAGAATTCCCATAGCAGGTCACGAGCTCCAATAGATATTATATATCAAAGAATGAACAAAGTTTTAAAATACTTGTGTCCAAACTTAGCCTCTTAATTTGCTATTGATTCACCCAAGTGGCCTGATTAAAAACATACATACAGGGGCCTAGAGGGGGCAGTTAGGAGTTTTGAAAATCAAGTTGCCAATTTGTGTGTCCAGATTTGGGTTTTGCAGCCTAATTTCAGACCCTTTCTTGTCCAAAAACTGCAGGCCTGTCTTCACTGGTTGTTTAAATTGCTATCTGTGTCTTTATTCCTTCCATTCCTACAAAGAGAAACTGCCTGAATTTTGTCACCATTACTACCTTGGCCACTGGAGGGCATCAAAAAGAAACACAGCATTAAAGCTGTGAGAGCAATTACTAGCCATCCCTGTGTTTTCTGAAAGAAAGGTACTCAGTGTGTGGGTGAAAGTTTTTCTTGTACCCTTGTAAAACCTGTACAAGAAGAAATAAAAGAATTGCTCCTATGCTATCTAACTTTATTACTGTATCACACAGGATTACATAATAACAAATCAAATTCACAGCTTAACTGGATTTAGTTCTATGATGTTTCTAAGCACAAAACACAGAAAAAGTGGTGAAATTTCACATTAATTTTCAAAATAATAATAATAGTAATTTTAAAGGCATAGTTATAAAAGTAAATCCAAAATCCAGGATTTTTCAATCTGTGCATTGCTTCTCTGCATTTTCCGGCTTTTAGAGAAGGATTTTGATAATTTCTCATTTAAACAAAATAGCTGGTCTAAGCACATTTCTGTAGCTATGTTCTGTAGCAGATGAACACGTTGTCCTCACTCCAAATGTTGTCCCTCTGAATGGTTACAAAGAAGATGCATTTAGAATCACTGGATGATTGGGGCAAATCTTCTAAATCATTGCATTCACTTTAAGTGGAGAAGCTACTGTCTGACAATGAAAGCAAATTCTTTCAGTCTCGCATCTCACTGGTCATTGGCACCAGTGACAGTGGCAGCAGGAGCAGCAACCACACTCGTTGCAACTAGTAATACCCTTCATCAGTTGAAAATCAATGGGTTAAGAGTGCACCCATTGTATTATCAACAGTATTAGAACAGAGGTCAAAAGAAAAGAGAATGTTGTTAGGGATCAGGGGTGATAATATGAGTACTGAGGAGAAAGGAAGAATGGAGGAGAGGTTGGGAGATGTTTCACTGCATGGTAGCAGGATACAATATTCTTTTCTTTTCAAGACAGCAGCAGATTGGTTTAAAAAAAAGTTTAGTATTAAAAATGGATTCTGTGTTGCCAAAATAAAAGTTGAAGGGACATTAAGAAGTTTTCTACAGAAAAAAGGAGAGTGAATTACTAATCTCTTCTGTTTCATGTGAGAAAAACCAGCTCCAGATTTGAATGTGTGAGTAAATCAGCATGTGTATATGAATACTAACACTACATACACTCTCCTTTAAGCCTTTAAAAAATGACCAGTACAAAGATAACTAAGTGAAAGTGGAAGATTAGCACAAAGGAGCAGTGCCACCACCTTTTGATGCTATAAAGGAAAAATGTTGAACTCTGTTCCAAAAGATTTTGAACGGGGGCAGGGGTGGAGTTATGGAGCTGAAAACAGTCTAAGGAGACCTTCATCTCTAGGTTTCTGGTTCAAGTCCCTCCCTGATGCTATAACTGTTTCCTACATACTCAGAGATGCAATTGCTTATGCAATTGTGTGCCAAGGTAAATATCTTGTACCACATAAACAAGATTCAGCCAAAAGAAACTTTACTTGCTTAAAGTAAAGAACACAGTGGGGAAAAAAACCTTTTAATATGGAGGTTATTGGTTTGAAAATTGCCACAAGTCTCTTGGAAGTTGGCCCAGTGCTGATGCAGCAATCCAGCATACAGAATATGTCATCATTCACCACCCTATTTGCAAGACAGCTTTGTGCACAGAGATGGAGGAGGTGGGAAGCACAAACCCCAGGCAGTCTAAAATAAAACCACTTTGTCCTATAAAGGGTCACTCCATGGGCAATTGCACCTTTGGTTTTTCCACAGAGTGCACCATGTTTGCACTAAAGTTAATGGCAAGTAAAGTGGAAGAGACACAGAACCATCATTGGCTGGTATCATTTTCTGTAGGAGCACCTTAAGTTTTCCCAACCAAGACTGGTGCTTCAGTGCAGGAAATTACTTTTATTTGTCTGGTAAGCAGTCCCTACATGAAAAATTTACATTTTAAATAGACAACAGAGGTAAATGTGAGAAGAGAAGCAGGGACACAAAGAAGGGAAGGGCCTTGCCCAAGATAACACAGCAAATCAGTGGCAAAGGTCAGAATGGAGCCTGTCTCCTGACTGCAATCCCAGAAAGCACTAATTTGAGCTTCAAGAAAAAAGTTACGTACAATTTCCTTCCCCTGTTCCCTATCAAGCCCTTTTCTTGCTGCACTCCACAGTGCAGTGTTTTCAGGCAGGGATGCCAGGTTTTTGGTTGTAGCTGTGTTGGTCTAAGGACATAGGCAGGCAAGGTTTTTCATAGATTCATAGATTCATAGATGTTAGGGTCGGAAGGGACCTCAATAGATCATCGATTCCGACCCCCTGCATAGGCAGGAAAGAGTGCTGGGTCTAGATGATCCCAGCTAGATGCATATCCAACCTCCTTTTGAAGACCCCCAGGGTAGGGGAGAGCACCACCTCCCTTGGGAGCCCACTCCAGACTTCGGCCACTCTAACTGTGAAGAAGTTCTTCCTAATGTCTAGTCTAAATCTGCTCTCTGCTAGCTTATCGCCATTATTTCTTGTAACCCCCGGGGGCGTCTTGGTGAGTAAAACCTCACCAATTCCCTTCTGTGCCCCCGTGATGAACTTATAGGCAGCTACAAGGTCGCCTCTCAACCTTCTCTTGCGGAGGCTGAAGAGGTCCAGGTGCCCTAGTCTCTCCTCATAGGGCTTGGCCTGCAAGCCCTTAACCATACGAGTGGCCCTTCTCTGGACCCTCTCCAGGTTATCCGCATCCCTCTTGAATTGTGGCGCCAAAAATTGCCTGCAGTATTCCAACTGCGGTCTGACAAGTGCCTGATAGAGGGGAAGTATCACCTCCTTGGTTCTGTTCGTTATGCATCTGCTGATGCACGATAAAGTGCCATTAGCTTTTCTGATGACTTCGTCACACTGACGACTCATGTTCATCTTGGAGTCCACTAGGACTCCAAGATCCCTTTTTGCTTCCATGCCACCAAGCAGGTCATTTCCTATGCAGTAGGTATGCTGGACATTTTTCCTCCCTAGGTGCAGCACTTTGCATTTCTCCTTGTTGAATTGCATTCTGTTGTTCTTTGAGTAGATGTGATATCTTTTATGAGACCGACTGAGTAGCTGGAAAACAGTTCTTAGCTTTTTTCCAACTACTCAGTTGGTCTAATAAAAGATATCACATCTACTTGGAGAACCTTGCCTTAAGGCAGGGATGTCACGCATCTGGCCCATGGGCCAGATCCAGTCTGCAGAGCCCCATTATCCTGCCCTTGGCCTGAGCAGATCCACACAGGGCACAGCACACTCCAGACCAGTCCTGCAAGCATGGCCCAGGACATGTGCTGCATGTGGAACCCACCCTGGTGACTCTAGGACTGCACTTCATAGGCTGACATAGGCAACATGGATCCCAGATCAGCTGGAACAGGAGCCGCATGCAGCACAATCCAGTAGGGGACATGAAGTGAAGATCCCAGAATCACTACATGTGATGCTCACCTTACCCAAAATGCACCATATGCCGCACCCGCTCCAAGATGTATATCGCACATGGTGCCCACCCCCAGAAGCTCCAGGACTGTGCCACGTGCAGTGCCTTTGAACACCACATGCAGTATGGCACTGAATCCAGGATGCTGGGGAAAGAAAGAGTGGAGAGGGGTGGGTTGGGGTGGAAGGAGGAAGAAGGGGAAGGGGAATGGTCCCATAGGCCTGATCTGGCCCATGGACTATCCCATACCACTTATCTGGCCTGTGGAGCTGCATGAGTTTGACACCCCTGCTTTATGGTATTAGGCTTTTTCAGGCTTGTGGTGAGCCTGCAGTTAGGTTGCTCAAGTGAAGCAGGCTCAGCTTAGAGACTGGTGACTATCAGCCAGGCCAGGATGCTGAAGGAGGCACATGTGTGCAGCAGTGCATGTGGCCCCTCATCTTCCCCTGACCCTACACGGAAGAGCAGGAGTGGCGAGACAAAGCCAGCAAGAGCCAGCAGCAGCAACTAGGTAAGCTGGGCAGGGACGAGGGAGGAAAAGCCAGGCCAGCCAAGCCAGCTGTAGGGAATTGGGAAGGGGTTTTTCTCCCCTCCTGTGCCTATTTAGCCATTCCAGGCAGGAGCCGCATGAAGAGGCATGTTCTTCACGGGCACACCAGAGTTTGCGTGGGAGTTCATGTGGGGGAGGGGGGGAGCAAGAGGGGCCTGAGACAGCACACGTCAGCCACCTTCAGGTGAGTAAGTGAGGAGGAGGGGTACTACTATGGGGGTGGTGATAACAAGTGCAGCCAGGGACCCTGCCCCAGTGCTGCCTCCAGCCTGAAGATCCTGTGAGGCTTCTACCCAGATGGGGCCTTTGGATGGGTCAGCAATGCCCTGGCCCTCATCCATGTGGGAATGAATGACATGGCCCGGAGTAATCCAGGCAGGGTCATGAGTGACTACATAACGCTGGTAGCCAGGCTCAGAGGTTTGGGGTACAGGTAGGCTTCTCATCCGTCATGGACAGTTAGCAGTTAGCAGGACAGTTAGCAGTCATGGACAGCACCACAGCAACTACATTACAGAGGCCAGCTCATAGCTTTGGAGCTGGTGCCATCATGCAGGGTTTGGATTCCTTGACCACAATCTACACTTCCAGGATAAGGCCCTGTTTGGATGAGATGGGCTACATCTCTCTCCAAAAGGTAAGAGTTTGTTCTCTTACACGTTGGCTGATCTCTTATGCAGGGCTTTAAACTAGGTTCATCAGGGGATGGGGATGTTGACGACAGAGCGAGGCCAGGAACGACAACCAAGGGCCAGGCGCTGGAACAGTCCAGGTAAGTACCAAAGGTGGAACAGTTCAGGTAAGTACCAAAGGCCTTAAGCATCAGGATGGGGAAGTACCACCAAGAGCCACTAAGCATCAGGATGGGGAAGTATTAAGGGCATCTATTGGGGGACTTAGATGTCTTTATACTAATGCTAGTAGCATGGGGAACAAGGAGGAAGAACTTGCACTCCTGCTTGCAAACAAAGAATTCGACCTGGTTGGGCTAACAGAAACCCAGTGGGACCCTATCCATGACTGGGCAGTGAACATTGAGGCCTACAGGCTGTATAGACAGAATAGAGTGGGGGAAAAAGGCAGGGGCATTGCTATATATGTTAAGGAGCAATATACAACTTCTGTAGTTAAGTTGGGCCTAGTTGAAGGGCAAATTGATGTACTATGAATCAGATTACAGGGGGGTTGGGGAGAAAGGGACTTGGTAGTGAGGGTCTATTACAGACCCCCATACCAGGGGGATGACTTAGACCTAGAATTCTTGAGACAGTGCTTAGAGGCAGTGTGCTCAAAGACCTGGTTATCATGGGTGACCTAAACTTCCCAGACATCTGCTGAGAGGAATAGGCAGCTAGGTCTGCCTGTTCATGTAAGTTTATAACCTGCTTAAAGGACCTGCACCTAACACAGGAGGGAAATGCCTTACTGGATTTGGTGCTGACCACAGGGGATGAGTTGGTGGGAGAGCTGCAGGTACAAGGTAACTTAGGGGATGGTAACCATCTATTGATAGCGTTCACTATCCAGAGAAAGATGGGTAAGATAACTAGCAGGGCTGAAGCGCTAGACTCCAGAAAGGCCAACTTCAACAAGCTCAGGAGATTAGTTAGGAAGGGACTGATGGGCAGAAACTTTGGAGAGATGGGAGTCCAGGAAGGGTGGGCATTTCTCAAAGGACTGATCCTACAGACACAGAAAGGGACTGTCCCAGTACACATAAAGGAAGGCAAAAGAGCCAAGAAACCCTCTTGGTTGAGCAGGGAAATCCAAGGGTGCCTGGAGGGGAAAAGAGAAGCCTGCAGGCTGTGGAAACAGGGGGCAGCCACAAAGGAGGAGTATACCTGTTCAGCTCAAGCTTGCGGGGAAGCAGTGAGGGGGCCAAAGTGGAAATGGAGTTTGGCTGGCAGAAAACGTTAAAGATAACAAAAAGTCATTCTTTAAATACATAGGAAGCAAAAAGAAAGTACAGGGCAACACAGGGCCCCTTCAAGATGAACTAGGGCAACTGGTAACAGATAGGATGGCCAAAGTGGAGCTCCTAAATGATATCTTTGCATCTGTGTCCCTGGACACGGATACAAGCATGCACCCCAATGGGACTTTAGGTAAGTGTGAGACAGATACCAACCCACCAACTGTTAGAGCCAACCTAGTAAAGGGGCACTTGGAGGGGCTGGATGTATTTAAGTCAACAGGCCCTGATAATCTTCATCCTAGGGTACTCAGAGAATTAACTGGAGTCATAGCGGAACCACTGGCATGATTGTGTGACGGGCTAGCTGGCAGTGACTTAGCCCAGGGGTTTTGAAAGGGCAAAAGATGATTGGAGGAATTGGGATTCCCTTTTCTCACCAATCAGGCCCCAGAGACTCACCCTCCATGTCCCCTGATTGGCCCCTTGGGTCACCTGGAGGGGGATAAAAGGGGCAGCGCGGCTGACTCAGAGGGGAGACCAGTGAGGAACCGCAAGGAAGGAGCTTCAAATTGCTGGCAAGACATGAGCCAGTGGGGCGGAAGCAGTTGTCCCAGAAGAGTCTGAAGAAGTGGGATCTACAGGCAGCACTTGGACCCTCAGCAGCACGGCCTGCGGCTGGCAGGAGCGGCTCCCTGCTGGGCTCCATGATTGCCTATGAGAGGCTGCAGCCAGCAGGAGAGGCTCCCTGTCCCAGCTGCCTGCGGAGGGTTCCGGATTGAGAGTGTGGTCGGGGGTAGAAAGGTAAGAAAGATTTATTGACTTCACAAAAACACAACTACGCGTAGTAACAAAACAAACAATGACAGACAAAAGCAATTCATGTCGGCAACTTATTGGCAGTCCTCTCTGATGCCCGGTACTTGGCAAGCTTCTCTTTCCACAAAGTTCAGCGAAGTCAGGTGTCCCTGAACAGCACTGTCCAAAGGGGTGCTGGGAAGGACCCTGGAATGCAGTCCTTGGGTTCCTCAAGGTCCACGGGCCCACTGATCCAGGCAACAGCTAACTAATCCTTTTTACAGAGCTGTATCTTCCTTCTGAATGGTTTTCAGAAATTCCAGCCAATTTAAAGCTTCTGAATGGTTCTGATAATGTACAACCACTCAGATACCTTTTACTTCAACTGTCCTTAGACTGATCAATTAGCAGTACAAGCCTTGCATTCCTTTGATAAGGTAATTTTAACTATGCCACAAGGCCTTACTACTTCAAGGCTTTGTTGAATTTACTAGGCCTTACTTTATACAAGACCTCACTACATCTTAAACTTTAATTAGGCTTTTAGCAACAACATATAGCTTAACAGCTAAACAAACACAGAAAAACACTTGGTTTAATCTTCATAGCGCCTTCAGCAAGCACCTTTATCACACAGACATAATTTCAGCTGTCAAAGCTCCCCAGCTCCAGCAAGGATCTGAGCAGCGACCTAAGAGGTTCCCAGCTCTGCTTCCAGCTCCTCCAATCAGAGGCCAGGCAGCTTGACATGAGGCTGGGTCTCTGGAAAGGTCAAGACCCCTAGCAGCTTGGAGCTGTACTAGCACTGGTGGCTGTGTGGTAGAGTTTCTGCCTATTGTGCGGGAGATCTAAGTTCAGGTCCCAGCTTTGGTGACTTGGGGTGAGTAAGCTAACAGAGGAAAAATTCCTCTTGCAGTAGAAAGGGTCTGTGATGTTTTCTCCCCCTCCAGATACCTAGGCCATATATTCCTTGCCATTTGACATTTTGTATTTTGTGCCTTTTGTATTTCCAGTAATACCAACCAGTATTGTTTGTTCTGCTGTTTGTGTTTTACATTTTAGTTAACCCTGTCTTTTGTTAACTGGATGAATATGCCTATGATTGTAAGTGTATAACCTTTGTTGAATCCTGCCCCTTCAGGACATTGTAGTGTTCCCTATACCACCCCCCCCCCCCCGGGTTTATACTGGTTATGTTCCCAGCATTGTTCCCTCATTAAAAGGTATATGGTTAAGCCTCATTGGTGGTCTGGCTCTGCTCTATAGGGGGAGGAGAGTCCCTATACCTCCCACAGCACTTGTGCACCTGCTTTGATCCCTTCAACTGGAGAAGGGGTACCTCTTGGAGTACCACCCAGGTTACATTTTGGGAACTCATCCAGGATTCCCATGTAGCAGGTGCTAGAATATTATTCAAGCGCTGTGTACCCCTGTAGAGAGAGAGAGAGCCACTGGGAGACATGTCCAATGCCGACCACTCTGCCGTACCCTCCGGGAGTGGTGGGACAGTGCAGCGGGGATCAGGGCAACCTGCTGGTACTGCAGCTACCCCAGAATGGGTGAGGGTTTTCCAGCAGATTCTGCAGGAGGTGACCCATTCCTCCATTAACCAGGTGGCCTATAAGAGACTCCAGAGTTTCTCAGGAACCCTTCCAGTCCCTGCAGGGGAGGAAGGATTTAATTCTTGGCTCTCCCATATTCAAGAGGGTTGTGAGGACTGCCAAGCTCCAGAACCCTGCTATCACCATCCAGCAATGCATGCAGGTCCTTCAGGATGCTTTTGGCCAACCCACAGGGAGTGGGGGGGGGGGATGGTGTACTACAAATTGCTGGGAACTTTCCAGCGCAAGGGCGAGACTCTTTCAGCATATATCCTGCGCTTAGAGCTGGTATTACAATGCCTGGTGACCCAAGGAGCGCTTAGTGTCACCGACCCCGATCAGATATGACTCCAGCAAATTTGTATTGGGGCACGGTATAGCTCAGACTTACTCCAGAACCTCAACTTAGCAGGGAGCAGGAGCAGCCCACCTGACTTCAGTCACCTCCTCCGAGAGATTCATGAAGAGGAAGAGATATCCAGACTCAGAGAGACTATGTGGGTCCCAGATTATGTTTCCTGCTGGAGAGGACCCATGGGTTGGGTGCTAACGGTGGCTCCCCATAAGGACACCTTGTTGGGAGTGGAGGAGGAGCCTGTGGCTCCAGCACTAGCAGCTGCCGTGTCCAGAACCCCCCCAGAGTCAGTCCTTGCCCCATCATCGTGCTTCGGGAGGACCTCTGCCCCATACCCACTGTAGGGCCCCAGGGTTCTGCTATAGATGTGGGGAGCTGGGGCACATGGCTTGGGAGTGCACCCAGCCTGAGACCCCTGAATTGGTATTTGAAAGGTTCAAAGGGTGGTGGGCAGTGGGAAATGGGGAAGGGGCAGAGCAATGGAGTCGGCTCTGCTCCGGACCCAGACAGACTCCTGCACATTACCCCCAGTAAATTCACTGCCAAAGGGGCTAGTGGGACCCTGTGCAGAGGTCCCCATGACTGTTAATGGTCACCCATGGCAGGCCATCCTAGACAGCAGGTCCCAGGTTACCTTCCTATTTGAATTCTTCTATGAGGAACATCTGAGATACTTGCCTTTGCTTCCCCTTATGGGGCTGGGACTTTGTGGCTTAAGCCAGGAACAGTATCCTTACAGGGGTTATGTGAACATGAGGCTAAAATTCCCTGCTGAAATAGCTGGGGTGGAGGAAGAAGTGTCAACCATTGCTCTAGTATGCCTGATCTGGGATGGATGAAAGGGGCCACTCTCATTGTAGGGACCAACTCCAGCCTTTTTCAGGTTCTTGCTCGCTACTGTAAACAACAGGCTGGCCCAGGTTACCAACAACAGTTGACGATGCATGCCTTGTGCTCAGAGGCGTACCTCTTGGAGTACCACCCAGGTTACAATTGTTTGAGCACTCATGGTTCTTGGGACAGGTCCCAGAGGACTGGAAAAGGGCCAATTTTCAAGAAAGGGAGGAGGGAGGACGCAGGTAACTATAGGCCGGTTAGCCTTACCTCTGTCCTTGGCAAGACCTTTGAGAAAATTGTTAAGGATCACATTTGTGGGGGACCAGTGGGTAAAATAATGCTAAAGGGCAACCAGCATGGGTTTACAGCAGGCAGATCCTGCCTGACTAACCTGGTTTCTTTTTACAACAAGGTCACAAAATGCTTGGATGAAGGACTAGAGGTTGACGTTATTTACTTAGGTTATAAAAGGCCTTTGACAGTGTTGCACCCAATTCTTATAAATATACCAACCAGTTGCAATGTAGATTATTACAGAGTCCAGTGGGTGGAAAATTGGCTCATGGGTCGCATCCAGAGAGGTAGTGGATGGGTTGGTTTCTACCTGGAGAAATGTGGGCAGTGGAGTCCCTCAAGGCTCTGTCCTGGGACCAGTACTGTTTAGTATCTTCATTAGCGACTTGGATGAGGGAGTGGAAAGCACTCTGTCCAGTTTTGCAGACAACACCAAAGTATAGGGTGAGGTAATCAAACTAGAGGGCAGGGAGTGAATCCAGGCAGATTTGGACAGGCTGGGGAAGTGGGCGGAATAGTATAACAAAGATAAGTGCCATGTGTTGCACTTATGGAGGAAGAATCATCAACATACCTATAGCCTGGGAGGTACCATACTGAATAGCACAACAGCAGAGAGGGATCTCGGAGTTATAGTCAACTCCAAAATGAACATGAGTCACCAATGTGATGAAGCAATAAGTAAAGCTAACCGCATTCTTTCTTGCATAAGTAGGTGCATTACAAACAGGTCTAAGGAGGTGATACTTCCCCTCTATGCGGCATTGGTCAAGCCACAGCTGAATACTGTGTCCAAGTTTGGGTGCCACACTTCAAGAGGGATGTAGATAATCTGGAAAGGGTTCTGAGGAGGACCACCCATCTGGTTAAAGTACTACAAGAAAAACTCCATGAGGACCAATTGAGGGACCTGAATCTCTTCAGCCTCCATAGAAGAAGGCTGAGAGGTAATCTTCTGGCCATTTACAAGCTCATCAGGGGGGACAGCAGGAAATAGGGTATCATGGAAACACATGCAGCATACTTTTGGGTCAGGTCAGCAGAAGCTTTTATTCAAATGAAACTACAGCTGCAGGGGGGACCCCAAAGTGACATGGATTTCCCAAGCACTTGGAAGGGGTTTCCCCCGAAGAGCAAAATCAGGAGGCTTACGTACCTTTTAACAGTGTCTTACAACTCACGTGATCATATAGTAGAGTTTGCTAGGAAAAGCAGCTACAAACAAACATTAGCTCATACTGCTTTGCTGTTATCAGGATGGGAACTATGGGGGGACAAAACAAGAAATAACACTCACTTCTTGCACCTGGAAATCAGAGTTGTACATACTTTTTTTTTTGCTATCTTCACGGCCGCGGTGAGCGAAGCAGTTGCAGAGGAGTTACAAAGAACAAACACTTTCCCTTATCTGTTCTACTATACAGATCCTGCAATTCCCCACAAAGCAGTTATGTCATCTTATAACTCGTATGATCAAAGTTTAAGGGATTTATTTTTTTTCTGATTCCACAGTCCCCCCTTTGAGACTATTTAGTCTCACTTTAGCCTTAAAATTCCATTCTCATGAGTCCCTCTATTTCATCATGCAGCCTCTCATGTTTTCTTTCAATCTGCTCACACTTTTGTAACACCATTATTCTAGACTCTGCCATGTGTTTTCTTGCCTTCTCCTGCTGGCTTTCACGCAGCAGAGGATCTGTTGCACTAAGACATAAAACATTGTCAGAACTATCAAGACAAACAATATTCCATACAGGATTTTTTTACCAAGGGTTCCTAAATCTGGGAGCCAGGAGGTTAGCCAAGACCACATTTCTTCTAGACCCCAGTCAGTATTTTTTGAGGCCACTTGATGTAGGACCCTTAACTGATTTCGAATTTTGTGAATGTCGGTTTCTATTCGCATGTTCTGATTGACATAGACACAACAGGTGGAGTTTACTAGGGCACGTACTCCTCCCTGGGATACTAATAGGTAATCTAGGGCTATGCAGTTTTGTATAGTTACTTGTGAGATCTGGGAGATCTCTTCTTAAAGAGCCTGAATTGCATCCACAGTGGCATTTCCCATAGCTTCCATTGTGGCTGAAATGTTAATTAAGGCTAGTTCCATTCTCCAAGCCACAGTATGAAGGTTCTCATAAATCGATGGAACCGTGTGTTTCTGGTAGCTAAGGGGTTAACCACCCTTTTCATATGATGGTTGAAATTTTTTACTTGTTCCAGATATATTGCACTATGCATTTCGAAACCAGGGATAACACGTCCAAGAGTGCATGCCCCCACCCACTTCCAGGGCAAGATTTTATGAGCCCTGTTTCCACAGAGCCAGCGAAGGCCTGGGCCAGAAAGGGTACTCAAATCTGGACAGGTGTTCTGCCTTATCCGGCACTTTCAGTTGACATGCATTGTATAGGACAGACCACGTTCGGCTGCTATCCTGCTGGACCGAGATATATTACAAGAAGTAAAATTGGAGTGAACGTAAAATTCTGATCTGTTTGCAATGAGAGCAACATGAGGTTCATTAGAGAAGTTGTAGGCCATGAATCCTGTACAATTGAGAGAGGGTACATTACCCAACAGGATTCTACTTGTGCTATTAGGGCTATAGGCTAGAGTAGTTAGGCAATGAGGGTAGTGTCCTACAGGTGTGGCTTTATTATAAGCTCTGGTGTTGTTGGACCTGTAACAGAAAGGCGCCTCTACTCTTGGGGAGATTATCCAGTTAGCAAGGGCGGCCCTCCATTCCTTAGGAGCAGACCGATGGGCAGCTAACGAGTAGGGTCTAACGAAGCCACTGTTTATTTTTCCCCATTGCTGGAGGGATATTGGTACTCCAATCATTGGGATTCCTTGGTGCAGGTGTGCTGGGCTGTGGGAGCATATCCAGCAGTCACTTTTATTTCCAGCTTGAACCACCGTAAGGGAGATCTGCAAGAACAAATTTTCCTCCCACCCCCCTCAGGTGATACTAAGATACCCAAGTATGATATATAAGGATATCAGTGACATTTTAGAGACAGGAGGGACAAAAAATTTCAACAACAAACTTAACCAGCACCAGTAAGAAAAAGAAGACTACCAGCCAATCTCAGGATGGCAGCCAAAGTCTTTCTTTGTCCTCTGGGCTCAGGTTACCTAAAGGACTGATAATGTCGGTTCTTGGTCTTGATCGAGGTGGTGATCTTCCGAATGGGAGCATTTACTTTCTTCGAGGCCGGAGATGATATCTTCATTCTTCAACTGATGAATCTGGCTGGGCTGAGGTGTTGAGTTCAGGGGAGAGGTTACTAGCACTTGCACCCTGATGCGCCTCACTTGCCTGAGTGAGGTCCTGAGGGTCTTTGTCCTTGACCTCAGGGAAAGGTCCCAACCTTGGTTGGAATACAGCTGCTTCGGGGTCCAATAGAGGTGATACCTTCTTGCAGTGCGAGGCGTGAGTCCACGTTTGGTGACCTTGGCAACGAACAGCAGTATTAGTGGTCAGAACTACCTGGAAAGGTCCCTTCCATCTGGGTTGAAGTGCATTTTTCAATTGATAGACCTTTACGTAGACCCAATCTCCTGGTTCGAGGTTGTGACAGGGAACATCCGGTGGTTGAGGTAAGGCTTCTTGGACCTGTGAATGAACAGACCTGGCATACTTCATTAATGCCTTGCAATAATTTAGTACAGTTTCATCAGTTAATTGTAGGTCTGTTTGGTGTGGGGCAACAGGTTGTGTGGCTGGCAGCCTCATGGGTCATGCCATAAGTATTTCATAAGGGGTTAGGCCATGTTTTCTGTTAACGGTGTTCCTAATGTGCATAAGAGCAATGGGCAGCGCATCAGGCCATTTGAGGCCTGTTTCAGCACAAATTTTTGAAATGCTCATTTTCAAATCAGATTTTTTATGTTCTACAGCACCACTTCATTGTGGATGATAACTACAGTGTAGGTGTTGCTGTATGTTGAGTGCTTGGCAGATGTTTTTTACTATCTGTCCTGTGAAATGGGTGCCTCTGTTGCTATCTATTGTGAGGGACAATCCAAATCTAGGGATGAATTCTTTGAGCAATTTCTTTGCTACAGTGATGGAATCAACATGTACGCATGGGTAGGCTTCTACCCATCCAGAGAACACATCAATAATAACAAGAATGTACTCATAAGAACAGCACTTAGGTAGCTGCACGAAATCAATTTGCAGATTCACAAAGGGTCCCCATGAAGGGGGATGGGCTGCGGGTGCCATTTTTACCCGTTGCCCAATGTTGTGAGCTAAACAGATGGGACAGGAGCTACAGTACTGTTGTGCCATGGAAGGAAAATTTGGGGCAAACCAATCTCTTTGTACTGTAGCAATCATCCCCCCTTTGCTCGTATGGGCTACTGAATGAGTCAGATGAGCAAGATATGGCAAAAGCTCTCTAGGCGCCACCAGGCAGCCATCCATGGTGCGCCAGAGAGAGTCAGAGTGCAGTGAACATCCTGCATGCAGCCGGTCATCCTTTTCCTTTTTGGGGCCTGATTTTGAAGAAGGGCCAGACTTGAAAGCCTAGCCAAAGGAGACTGGTCTGCTGAAAAACAAACAAGAACAGAGTTAGGAGCCTGTGGGCCAGAAAGGGCCGCGTTTCTGGCAGAACGGTCTGCCAGATCATTTCCTCATGTGACATCATCAAAGGGTTTCTCATGAGCTTTACATTTAACAGTAGCAAAGCAGAAGGCAATTGAACAGCTTCTAAGAGTGCTTTTACATAACAACCATGACTGATTTGGGTCCCTGATGAAGTGAGGAACCCTCTTTGTTTCCAGATTTGTCCAAAATCATGAACAATATCAAAAGCATACTTAGAGTCAGTATAAATGGTTGTGGTTTGATTTTTTGCAAGAATGCAAGCACGTGTTAAAGCAATGAGTTCAGCAACTTGAGCAAAACGAGCTTGGGGTAAAGAATAGGCTTCCAAAACAGCATACTGAGTGCATACTGCATATCCCGCAACTAATTTGCCTGCATCATTTCTAAGACAGGAACCATCAACAAACAAAACAAGGTCAGAGTTTGGGATAGGAATGTCCTTGAGGTCAGTTCGAGGGGTTAACAATTGAGTTGTGACAGACAGGCAATCATGAGGCTCACCATCAGAGGCAATTGGCAGAAGTGACGCAAGATTCAGAATTGAACAGAGATTTAAGGTTACATTTGCAGCTGACAGTAGAAGTTTCTCATACTTAGTAAGACGGGAATTGGAAATGTGCTGAGTTTTGTCCTTGAGGAGAAGGGCCATCACAGCATGTGGAACTGCAACGGTTAAAGAGTGTCCCAAAACTAGAGTATCGGCCTTTTCAACCAACAAGGCAGCAGCTGCAACTGAACGGAGGCAAGGTGGAAGTCCCGCAGCCACGGGATCAAGGGCAGAGCTGTAATATGCAATTGGGCGATGCTTTTCACCATGCAACTGAGTGAGTACTCCTAAAGCGATTCATTCCCGTTCATGACAAAACAAGGTAAAGGGTTTCTTATAATTAGGGAGTCCAAGAGCGGGAGCAAGAGTGAGGGCTTGCTTAAGGGCAACAAATGCTTGTTCGGCTTCAGGAGTCCAAGGGAGGGGTTCTGGGGTGGTATCATGAGTAAATGCTTGCAAGGGTTTTGCAAAAGCAGCATAACCCAGGATCCACTGTCTACGATAACCTGTTGCACCTAAGAATCCCCTCATCTGTTTTCTAGTCATAGGTTTGGGAATGTTGAGGATAGCTTCAACTCTACTAGGGGAAAGGTGTCGTTCTCCTGCTGAGATATCATGTCCTAAATAGTGTACCTTAGAATTACAGAGCTGCAATTTAGATTTTGAGGCCTTGTGGCCTTTCTCAGCTAAAGCTGTGAGGAGTGTCAAAGTATCTTGCTTACAGGCCTCCAAAGTGGGTGAGGCTAACAACAGATCATCAGTATACTGAACAAGGGTCGACCCCCCTTTGAATGTGATAGGATCCAAATCCTTCTTCAGGATCTGGGAAAACAGGGTGTGGGACAGTGTTCTTCTGGTGTTGGTTACCTATACAATAACTACTTCCTTACCCCCAGATCGAGAACAGCCCCTTCAGAAAGGTGAATCCAGTGTGTCTTGCGCTGTTTTTGATCTTTTCTTATGTACTGCGAACCTAGTTTTTCACAGGCGATATTTCATGTGCCAGTGTATTTGCTAGAGCAGTGGTTTTCAATCTGTGGTCCACAGACCCCCAGGGGTCTGCAGACTATGTCTAAGGGTTTTATAAATGATGACTATGATCAATCAAAAGTATGTGAATCCCCACATTTACAATTCACTTACAATTCGCACCTTCATTCGAAATTTTTTAAGGGTTCCACAAATGAAAAGCAATGTAATACCACTGTGCTAGATCTTCCCCTCACAGTCTTATTGCAGAAAAATCCACACTAACCAGATGGAATCCATGACTTCCTTTTTTTCCCCCTCTTAGATGACATTGTCTGTTGACCAGAACAAACTTTTCTGCTATCACAGGAGAAGAAGGTACGATCCCTGAGTAAAATGGCCAGGGGACTCATATTTATGTTGAGCTTTGACATTTTCATAAACTGATAGTAATATTGCTACATAAGACACATCCAAGTCTAAAAACAGTGGTTTTAAAAAAAACAAAACAAACCCTAAACAGTTTGCTTAAAGGGAAGGACTGAGAGAAAGAATTTAGAAATCCATTTTAAAATTAATTGAAGAGAAAAATGTCTGTAAAGAGACTTGGGTGTGGGATTATTAAATGTGATATATCATGATCTAGCAGTGTCCTCATCATGAAGTAATTTTAAAGAGAAGGTTTACAGACATGCCTTTACTATCAGTCCTGCTCACCACAGAAAAAACTGGACCTTAGAAAAGGAGACAGTAGTTTCTCCTGTTCCTAGAGTTCCCCAAATAATTCTAACAAGACCAGTCCCCTGCCAGTTAAACCAGTTGTCTCCCATACACAGGCTGGCCTGTATTGAACTGCTGTGGAGGCACTTAACCTGCTGGATTGCTTTTTTGCAGACACCTGCCTGAGCAGCAGACTAAACAAACAGGGATTCTCCACTGCACAGAACTTGGCCCCTTTCACTGAGGCTCCCATCTGTTAAAAAGCCATTGTCTGAGACAGTGTTCAGCTAGCTAGGGAGGTAGAGCTATTGCAGACTGAACTGCCCCCTTTCCCCATAAAGAGTCCTCTTTAGCATTTTCTTTTCTCCCCTGTTTCCATTGCTTGATTTATTCATTGGTTTCACCTCTTCTCCCCTCCCCCTTTGGTTCATAAGGACGGCCTCGTTGTCTTGTGTATCTCAGGGGTCATGTCTTTTCAGTCACTGGGACAATACCCGATGCTGGCATCTGCTTCCAGATCCAATCAGCCATATTGTGATCACATCCTGCCAGAGAATTGTTCCTTCTTTTGCTCGGCTTTGTTGCCAATTTCATGCCATGTATTGCTCCATGTTTTGTGCTTCATGAAGCTGTCACTGGCATAAAAGTGGCCTGACCAGGGTCATAGTAAAAGGGGTGGGAATGAAACATCCACCAAAATGTTGAGCAGGCCACCCACCAGCCACACACACACACATGCGCATACACACACACACACACACACGCACATGCATGCAGACACAGAAATGCACAAAACACCCTGCAGGGCCTAATTGGAACCCTAGTGAGTTATTTCATGCTTCTTCAAAAGAGTGAAAACTTACAAAGAACTGAGGATTTGGTTCCCCTAATAAAGATACAGCGCACATCATTTTCTTGCCATGTTTTTTGGCTCTACCTGATACATACCCCATCTCATTAATACCTAGAACAGAGCCCTGTATGAAATTGATTACAAGAGCCAAGAGAATCCTTCTCCTTCATTTATAAATTATCAGAGTTCACAATGATTACTCTTGTGATTAGTTCAATTTGTGTTTGCAGATATAGTAACTGCTTTTGGATGTAAAGGGGTGAAGTAATGCCACAGTTAAAGAGAGAATTAACAGTAGTTTTATTTATCTCTAAATTCAACTTCCCAGTGTTTCTTTTGGAATGTCACTCAGGAGTATGCCAGAACTAGTAATTTTGTCATTGAGTCTGCTCTCAAATTTGTTTTCACAGGGACTTAAGCTTCTATGCTGCATTTTGGTTCAATAAGCTGAACTGAAAATTGGTGTAAATTGCCCTAACCCTACTGAATGCTAACAAGTTGTAAAATTTCTTCCAATAGTTAAATTCACGCCAGAATTCTTCATCGTAAAAGTTATGAAATCATTGGAAAGGTATTTTTGGTTTGTTTGTTTGCTGTTTTAAGGATTTTTTTTTTTTTTTGTTAGCAGATATGATACTTTTCGATGGCCTAACAAATCCGTCCATTTTATTGTATGGTTTTCCTCATTTGATGACTGTTCTGAAGTTTCCTCAGGCCTTTTTGTCTGCTGCCTACCATAACAGCCATCAAACTGTTGAGTAAAAGGCTCTTCCTTTTCTGAATATAAACTCCAAACAGGGTCAGAGGATATTTACTCTGCATCTTCATTTGGATGAGTGTGACACCCCACCTCTCCCCTGCTCATTGGCAATGCATAGGGGGTACACGTGGATGCATGTGGACCCCCTGAGATTGTCCATGCCCCCATAAGAGAAGTGCCAGCAGCACTTCTTGGTTTGTAGCCAGCAATTCTGCCGGTGGTGGCAATCGGGCATTGGGGGCCCACCCACCTCGGTTAGCAATCAGCTGCTGGTGCCCCCCAGTATTAGGAGGCACCAGTTGCCCATGCCCCAGCTTATTACTTTCCCTGAATCTCCTTTCTGTGGGCCTTCACACCTGCTCACATTCTGAAGTACCTGATATGTGCAAATACCTTACTGGAACCAATGGAGCTACTTGTGGAATAAAGGAAACCGAGTGAAGGAAGGACCTGGTGTTTTGCTAAATTGCTTCAGGCATCTGAAAGTGCTTCTCAAATAAATCTAGCTTTGCCAAGAGGCGGGTACTTGGTACCAGACCAATCCCCACATAGAACAAATGTGGCCCCAGCCCATTGTTATAATCTCTATACAAGCTCATAGTTATAATCACTATGGATAGCCATGGGGCTTGATTCTCTTCTCGTCTGCCAGAATGTAAATCAGGAGTAATTCCAGTTAAATACCAATGTTTCACTATTGTAAGCAGAGGAGAGACATGCCGGAATTTTTAAATCAGTGTCTCTCAAATCTCATGTATCCTTTCTGTCTTGGGACAGTGGCTGCAGAGACATAAGGATGTCTCTTGTTTAATGGCAGTTTTGGAAGAAAATAAAAGGCAGGTATGTTATCAAACTTTGCAGATAAATGATCTAGCTGCATGATTCTAACAACTGAATGTCATTTAAAAGTTCACTAGCAGAGAACACAATGACTGCAGAAGCCTGCAATCTTCTCCACATGCTCAGAATTTTTTCTCTATGTTGCAGATTTTATTTATATTTATAACGACATTGAACCTGCAACACGAGACCTAAAGAGGAGTAAGAAGGGAAGAGACAGCTTTTTGTTCAGTGTGTGTGTGTGTGTGTGTTAAACAATTTCATGGACATCTGTCATGCACAGTTAACTTTGCATTGCTGCATTTTAAGTTGTGGACCCAGGCTTGGCCGGCAGTGATAAAGTAGCTGGCACTTTTCAAAAAGCCTCTGGATAACAGAGCATGAATCATAAAACACACTACTGTGTAGCAATATCCAAGTTCATTCAATGCAATGAAACCATGCAGAGGACCTTTATTCCCAGCTAATTATGTGGAAACGTCTAAGACAATAAAGCATCTGGTGGTCTTTCTTCCCCATTTCAATTTTTCTCAATATTGTGACAGGGGAAAGCATTGTGCCTTTCCCAGGGTAGTTGCTGTGAAGAGGAGTAAAAGCAAGGGTCAGGGAAGAGCAAATAGATGAATTTATAACTTTCTTTTTATTTATTCCTTTCCCATTGTTTCTCTGGAAACTCTTCCTTCAGGGCTGTATTTTTGAACCACTATTCTCACTGCACTCTGCCTAAATACTTTTTTTTTAAATACCACCCAAACTGCCAGGCCCCTCTGTGTTCTTTTTTTTTCCTTCCCCACATGTATTCAAGAAGCAAAATCCAAGTTTGAGCTCTCTGCTAAAAGCTCAGGTGAAAAGAAAGTACAAGATGAAGTTTAATAATGCAGAAGCATAAAAAAAAGACTGTTTAGTTGAATGAGAAGAAGGGTTTGTTTTTGGGGAAGGTTGGGTGTTTGGCTTTAGGGGGGCTTTTCTTTTGTTTTGTGTTTTTGTTTGTTTGTTGTTGGGTTTGTTTTTTTTAGTCAGTTAATGTCTTCCTTTACATCATTCTCATGTAATATACACAATGAAGATTAGTATCTTTGTTAATTAGACACCAAAGAGTAACTAGACTCGTGTGTGTGTGTGTGTGTATGTCGATAGATAGATAGATAGATAGATAGATAGATAGATAGATAGATAGATAGATAGATAGATAGATAGATAGATAGATAGATAGATAGATAGATAGATAGATAGATAGATAGATAGATAGATCTCCTTTGTAACTATAGAATTATTTCTATGCTATGGAATTTCTTCTTGTTCCTTGAACCTTGGGCCAAATTTTTCAACAAATTTTCAAGAATTTTTGGGTGCCCAAAGACAGATTCCTAAAGTGAGAGTCACAAAGAAACCTTGGTCCTAAAATGGGATTTAGGCAGAATTTAGACACATCAGTCTAAGAGAATTTCAAAGAAACCTTAACTAGGTTCCCAAGGCCCCTTAAGCACCTACATTTTGTAGTGAAAACTGATTTTAAGTGTCTCAGTGTTCAGCTACTCATGTCAAGAAGGCCACCATTGTGGCTGAGCAGAGCAGAGCAGAGCATCTAGACAACTAAGTCTGTTTGGGACTCTCAAACTAGACAACTGAGTATTTAGGGATTTAACTGACATGCCCAAAGTACACCTAACACTGATTGATGGCACTCACAGTCACTCAAGAACATGGCCTGTGGTGATGCCACTGCTTACCTTACTTCAGAGCTGTACTTTAAAATCACTGTCCTTATTGCACTCTGCCTGAATGCCTTTTTATCAATACCAGCTGAACTTCCAGGTGCCTCCATGCTCTCCTTTTATTTTCAGTTTCCCCCACCTAGTTGTTAGAGCCTGCTTCCTAAAACACTCATCCAGGAAGTGGAAGGCCTGGGTTCTAGGTCATCTCCTGTCATCAGGGGTTCAAACCTTTATGTCCCGCTTCCCAGGTGCATCTTAACCACCAGGCCTTTTGCCTTAGGCCAGAGATGTCCAACTGCAGAGGGACTAGGGGCCACATGCTGCATGGACTGCCTGCCGTGGAGGCCACAAGCCTTGCAGGTTTCTGGGACCCTGCCACAAAAATAGCATGGGTGTGTCCAGACAAGTGCAGATGTGTGGTGTGCACACACTGCACATGCAGAGACCCTGGCCACCATCAGAGTGGCGGAAGCAATGTGGGGAGTGATTGTTGGGCAGGAACCCACAGGCCGCATAGTAATCCCTTGCAGGCTGCCAATTGGACAGCCTTGCTGTCCCATTGGATAAAATGCACTGGCCTGGAATCAGGGACCAGAACATAAAACTCCTTCCCATGCTTCTTTTCTGGACTGTGGAATCACAGTCTCTCTTCTGTGCTCTCCATTTGGTCCCATGACCAGGGATGGACACAGGCATGGGCAAACCAGGCAGCTGCACATAACTCACGCATTCTTTCCTGCACAGTGGCACAGCTTCAACAGGAGATATAGGTGTGCCTTTCATCCTGCCTGCCTCATAGCCTGGTGGACAAGCACTTTACTGGGAAGTGAGAGATGTGGGTTTGAATGCCCTCAGGCTGAGGAAAGAACTGAGTCCAGATCTCTCACTTGTTGGGTGCATGCTGTAACTCTAAGCTGTTGTTCAAAAGGCATGCACCACCACTAGCTGTGTTCTCCAATAGGAATCATTGAATATGCTAAACTTAGTATTGTCAATCAGTGTTCACCATACTCTGATCTCACCTGCCATATCAGACTCCTCAAGAAACTTGAGTGTGGAGATACCGAATTTGTAAAGCCCAAATAGGCTTAGGTGAGGCTAGATGCTCAGCTCAAGCAACGCTGGGCTTGGATCAGGCCATAAATCCATGCTGATATTCATCCTTTATTTGGCAGCAATGCCAGGCACTTGAAAATGACTATAAAGTTCTGTTCACAGAGTACCAGGTATGTAATCTTCCACAGTCTTTTCAGCATAATCTCTTTCAATGTAAAATTAAAAGAGACATTGTTTAAAGTAGCTGTCAAGGCAAAGGCTACACATGGTTGTTATATGATCTGTAGACTGCAGATGTGGTTTCTTGGCAATATGCAAGATAATACTTTCTATAGAGTCCAGAGAATGGGGGAAAATGCAGAGGAAAGCATAAGAAAGAAAAATGGTCTGGGGCTTAAGACACAGGAGCCGAACAGAAGCCTTCTTTTCAGTTGCCACTAGCTTCTTGTAGGACCTTGAAGAAGGCAAAAATAAACTTCTCTTTGCCTCTTGCTGTCTTCTGTAAAATGTGGATAAAAATAGTGCTTGACTTTGTAGGTATGCTTTAAGGATACATGCATGAAACATTATGAAGTTCTCAGATAAAATGGTAACGATGGGGTTATACAAACAGCTAAGAAATGCTGCTTAAAAGTGGGATAATAGTTATGCTTCGGAGGGCATGTCTACATGAGATGCTAAGTGCACAGAAGCCAAATAATACTGAGCGAGCAGTAGCAGGTCACAGCACAAAGAGTACTAATACACTACTGTGCAGTAATACTAGGCTACTGTACAGTAACATTACTAAAAAGGCATTTACCAGTGCTACTGCACAGTAACTCCAGTTACTGCGCATTTGTTTAGTACTTGATTAAATGAGATAATGTTCACAAAGGAACTTAGGTGTCTAAAATGGGCCTCAGGCAGAATTAAGGAGCTGAGTCCAAAAGGGTGAATCACAGAAACCTCAGCTAGGCTCCTGGGATCCCATATATGTAGCTACATGCCTAAAGTTCTAAAGTTTAAATAAGGTCCGGTTAAGTTGCTGGGAGCTTCAAAAGTTAGCTGGAGCTCAGCAGTATGATTAGGGGTGGGCGAGAGGGGTACCAGCTCTAGATGCCAACTTAGGCAGGGTGCCAGAATCATTCCCCCCACCCCCACCTCTGCAGAGTCCACACCGCAGCAGCAAGAATAAGCCCACAGTGTTGCTCTTACAGCAGTATCCTGGTGCACAGACACCCTGTTGCTGCTGTTTTAAGAGCAAGAGCTAGGGCAGGCAGAGCATGTGGCTGTGGCGCTGGCAACAGTGCAGCTGAAGATTGTTTTGGAGTCCTCGGCATAGGTAAGACTCCTGTGCCCTCCTACAGCTCTCCTTCACCCCTGGAACCCATGCCTTCCACCTCTTCCACTCCTGGAATTCATGTCCCCTACAGCACTCTTACCACCCCCTCTTAACTTTTGGATCCCAACCTTCCGCCTCTGCAGGGTTTGCCCAAAGCAAACCCTACTCATTATGCTTCTGCTGCAGCTAAAAGTACTGGCAGAATGACTGCTGCTCAGACAGCTGCTCAAGTGGAGAAGGAAGAGGCTGGCCTCATAGCCAGAGCTAGAATTTATCTGATTGCTCTTGCTTACTTTCTGTTTGTTTCCATTTTATCCTTTTTCTCTGTTTTTTGGGTCACTTAAAGGCTATAATAGTATTAAGGGATATTCATGAAGGAGCCTTGGCTAGCTTGTAACAGGAGTGGGTACTCAATGTTAGACTAATAACCAGCTAGTGTCAAACTAATAAACTGTTACACAATTGCATAACAGGGTGAGAGTTGCAATGATTTTGCTACGCTTGTATCAATCACTACAGGAGCTGGCAGATGTAACAGTTACATGGTAGTATTGTTTGATCCTGATACACTTTTTACACCTGTCCATCTCTTGAGTTTCAACGTTCTTTGCCGCAGTTACTGTTGTAATGATTTTAACACTGACTGGGAAAGTAAGGCACTGAGCAGAGCAATGACTTGCCCAACATCACCCAGCAGTCTAGTAGCAGATGCAGGAATAGAATGCAGGTCCCTTTAGTAGTGCTCTGCTGTTCTATCTGCCAGCTCACTTCAGCTAAATTAAGGCCCCTGCTTACTGACTGATTAAAATATGTTTAATTTTGAGTCCCAGGCTATCATTTTTCCTTTAGTTGATCACTGTAGTTAGCTAAATATATTACTCTCCTGAGACTGTTATAAGACAGCATCATTAAATAAATGGCTAAAATCCAATCTTAAATTTTATCTGTCACTTGTCTCCTCTCGTTATCTCCCACTCCCTTACACATATTCCTGTTCTCAGCTTCTCTTAGTCTTTGTTCTTCATGAATGCACCAGCACTTGTGCTACAGCTCAAGGGCTCATCTTCAGCTCTTCCATCTTCACTACCTTTCATGCTATGTGAAGCCCAGATCTTGCTGCTTCTTTACATGATCTCTCTGCCTGAGCTGCGTTTCACCTAAGCCCAATTTATCTGCCCTTTTAACTACTGTAATGTCCCCAAAACTCTATTGCCCATACTCCATTCCATACAAAATGCATCTGCTATAAGCTCATCTTCTTTGTTCAAAGTGCTGACTACACTGCCCCGCACTTCAAATACTTCCTTTGAACACAGCATGAAGGTCAAGAGCCCCACTTAGTTCTTACTCTTTCTATTCTTTTGCCTTCATCTTTTATCATACCATTTCACCACAACTTCCAATCCACAAGTGAACACATCATTGAATCACCCATTTCTCCATTTCCCTCATTTCATGACTACCTCCCTGCCTGTTCCTGTACATGTTGGTTTCCTCTCAAGGTCCTCTCTGAACAGTTAAGGGGTTAAATTCATTTTCCTGTGATTTTGCCTTCTGTTCACATTTCTCCCAGTGGGCAATTACAATTCTTTACTATATTATTTTTTCTCACGCAGATCATGATCCTAATTACAGTGTCTGCTTGGGAGACACAGGTGTATGAATCAGTTTGTTTGTGGAGTTACCCTCAGGTGATTATTTCAGTGCAAGATATTTATAAGGCCTTTTGATAGTGTACCAAAGGAAAACAAAAGCTTCCAGACCCTGAGCTAAATGACAATATCTCTTTTCAGTGGGCCTAAGAAGGCAGATTATTCTTAATTATTTATGACTGAATGTGCAGAATACTTCTCTGATGATTATACACATCTCATTTCTACATCAGTCCCAGTGACAGCATCACATAGAGCCTCATTAACAGTTGTATGGCAGTATATTCTTACAGTAACATACTTACAGTATGTTAGATGATAGACATTCTCATTGCAAATAAATCCTTCAAGGCAGTGGACAAAGCAGAGATGGGAAAGACAGTGAAAGTCTGCACATCATGATGCAAAGCCATTTTGAATGCCTTGCAGTGGGAGTTATAATAGAGCAGTATTCAGATTTCTGTGTTCTCCAAGGACCAGATGCAAAGCCCACTGTAGCCAAAGGAACGATTCCTGGAAAGTCTTCAGTAGGCTTTGGATCAAGCCTCAAAGTGCATAGTATCATTGCTAGAACTGTTTCCCACTCAGCTTTTCAAGACTTTTTTCAAAATCCCTTAGTATTTAAAGCCTGTGAATCTGATATATGCAACTGCAATGAGAATATCTCTAGTCCCTGATTTGCCCTCCAGATCTCCTCCAGCTCTAGTGCAGATCTTTGTAGTGACCACAGAGTAAGGGCCAATCTTGTGAGAATAGCTAGGTCTTACAGATAATTAATAATAGATGGGGGATCAGAAATCAACATGTTGACCCCCTCAGTTTAGACAGGTTTATGCATTTGAACTATTCCCTGTTAGGCCAAGTTTAGCTCATTTCCTTCCAAATCCTGAGTTGGTAATCAAAATGGAGAAGTGGGTTCTCAATTATCATCCAAATCCTCATTTTCTCTCCCAGCTCTGGTCTTGTCTTCTCCAGCTGTACTAGCAATGCAGACCTCCATTGCTTCTCCCATAAACAGGGTTCTACTCACTTCTGACAGTGGGATAAAGCAAAAGTGCTTAGATAAATTCTGTTTCCTCCAGTTCAGTGTAATATTGCACAAGCAATTTGATATTGATCCAGTGGATCAGAACAATTAAAACTATAGCTGGATGCAGGAGTAGGTGTCCTTCTTAGAATGACATGAGTATGGCATCCATGTTGGCTTTGTCTCTTTGCTGGCATCCACATAGACCATCAGAACATACCTCTACCTCTGAACTGCCTGATTCAGTGATGCTAAGAATGTTGTCACTCTAGAACCACTGTCCTTGCCCCAGTATGAATTCTGGAATTAATGGATTTCTGCTAGTGTAAGTAGAGGCAGATGTATTCTCTTGGTCTCTTATGTCCTCATTTATGATAGCTGGGATAAAAGACAGTTAAATATCACTCCTTGGTGCTCTGTGGCCCTGAGACAGACTCTTCTTCTCCCTGCATGGAAGAGTACTTGGAGTCTGTAAATGCTGACTAGCATAGCTCTATGTATAATTAAGTGCCTCTACTGGCATAATGTAGGCATGATGAGCAACAGTGGATGAGCTATTATGAGTGGCTACTACCCTTCCTCTGCCAATGTCTTTTCTGCTTGTGTTCTTAATGTTTGCCATTGGACATTTGCCACAATAGATGTCCTGTACATGCCCAGATTTTTGGCTTCGGATCTGGCTGAGATGTTGCCTGATAATAGAACGTGCTATTGGGCCACACTGTCATCCATCTGTGTGTGCAGTGTGATGCATGCAGATGAAGATGGAGAAGCCTTGTTGCTAGACAGCTAAGATGCCTGAGTGACTCTTTTCTATGTCCTTTCCATGGCACACACATTGGTTTCCCTGCCACACACAGTTTTTTCCAAAGGACACTAATTTTTCTAAAGTGACATCCAGAGAAATCTGGTCAAGTTTTCATGTTAAGAAAATCCTAGATCAAACACATCAATATAAACCCACTTGCAAGTAGTAAATGAATAGCATGAGCATTGTAACATAGACTGCCATGTGTAAAGACCAGTTGCAGGGTTCTGTTAAAACCCATATGAAAGAAATCATTAAGATGCAGTTAATGGAGTTAATGCCTAGCAGTTGTGCAGAAAAATATTAAATATTGAATTTTTTAATAAAAGGTAAAATGCCAAACCCTGCAAGTTAAATATTTTTAAATCATCATCTTTATGCATATTTTGGTCAAATTTTAAGGAAAACTGTTGGCCACAAATGAAACGCAAAATGATTTATTTTACAGGAAGTGTGTAAATTAGCCCACAGCTAAGATGAGAGCTGTGTTAATTAGTGCATGTTAGTTTCCTCCCTGCTGGGTTTATACCAGAATTTCTTCAGAGTCCTTTAACTGTGTTGGCTCTGTAGAGAAGCTCTGCAGGACTCCCTTAATGTGTTTAGGAGCTGAAGGAGTTCTGTACTCCTAAAAAGCTTGTGGACACTGAGGTTAAAAGCCCTATAACAAGTAATCTCAAACATCCAGTACTCAGAGGCACTATTTTATACAGAGGACAGATTAAAAAAACCTGCACTTGGCATTTATACCCTGACTTGTTAATGTAACATACTTGTATCCAAAATAAGACATCTGAACACTTTTCAAAAAATGTAAAACCTCTTCTTTTTCTAATTGCAATATCTGAAAAACACCAGTCTATTTCAATCTTACCTTATTTTCAGACAAAATAGTTTCATCCACCAAAAGACCACATGCAAGATATTTCAAGTAGATTTGTTTCTCTTTGGCAAAGTTACCAGGCTATCGTGTACGTGAGTGATCAAAATAAGCCCCAAGTTGAAAATCACTTTACTTTTAAGTTGTCTTCTTTCTGGGTCCTGTAGAAACCCTTATGGAGTTGAGAAATCAAACCACCTACCAAGCCTCTCAATTCTGATACCCCTTTTAAGAATATTATTTGCTTCCTTGAAGGTGCCTGGAATGCTTATAACTCACCATTGGAATTTCTGTAATTATTATTTCCAGCATCTAGGAACCTAGGACTGGAAGAGACCTCCTGGCCCCTGCAGTCAGAAACCCCCAGCCTTAGCTGTAAGAATGCTGCAGTACTTTCAGAAAAGTACAATGCAGGATAATTCATTCTGCCACTCAGGTACATACTACAGATCGCTTTCAGACTCAAGCTAGTCCATTCAGAGTTCACTTGATTAGCTCTACACAATACTACAGTAAGCATTGTAAACATACACTGAAGCTCAGCACCGTGCACTGCCCAGCCAATGTGAATTGGGCCTCAAGCCAGAGTAACCCAATGTAAGGAATTGTCCAATAGCAGAGAGTCAGCACAGGGTACCTTCATACAGATGTTGGGGGCATGGTGAGGATATTATTTTGCTTAGCCCCCCTGTAGCATACATATGAGCCATTTAGACCCCTGCTACCTGTTACACTTAAGTCATGATTAACCAGTTAATCATGTCTAAAGTTGTGACATTGACCATGTTCAATCAGTTAATGGTATGATAAAATGAGAAATAAGCCACAAAGTTGTTTCACAAAAAATGTGTAATAACTTTGGGTGCCTATACACATGCTCGGGGGGGAAGGGGGGGCGGGGGGAGCTATGTTTTAATTAGAGCAGCTCCCAGACAGTTGCTCTAATTAAAATGCCACAGTATCATGTGTATTAAGTGTCCTGCATTTCAAAATGGCTGCAGGGATTCTTTAACTAAAGCTCACTCAATCAATTTTAGTTAAAACACCCCCATGGCCATTTTGTAATGTGGGACACATTATAATGGTGAGAATCGAGTCTGTTCTGATGTGTTCTAATTAGAATGCCTTAAAGCATGTTTGCAGGCACCCGTTGTGACTCAATCCTATCCCACCATTAATTGAACGTATAGCCAAGTGCTTCCCTGTGTCTGGGAGCCCCATCAGTCAACTGGGCTCCTAACCACAGGGGCACACAATGCGCTTCTGTGGATGGCACCCCACAGCTGGTGGGGCTAGCAGCCACCTGGAACCCCATGCACTCACTCGTGGGAACTTGCTACTTGCCAGTGCAAGCAAAGACTGGGACTGTGATCCCAGGCTCCCCCTGCACCGGCAATAAGGCATGACTGGATCTGATGGTGGATCCCACAATCATGGGTGTCTGGTACCTCTTGAGACACCAGTCAGCGACTGAGGGAAAGTGGTCCCTCAGCGGCCAATCCTGCTGGCTGGGGGGGTGGTCCCCCAGCAGCCAATCCCTCTGGCTGTGGGGGCACTGATCTCACTCACTGTAAAAGTGGCCACGCCGCTTCCAGAACACTGCGGCCACTTCTGGAAGCAGTGTGGCTTCTTTTGCTGGTGGCCCCACTCCTCGGCCAACACTCACGGGGGGGGGACTGCTGCTCCCACCTGCACCCTGCCCACCAGCTACACAGGGAGTGTGGCCTGACAGGCGGTGCACCAGCACTCTCAGGGGGTGCATGTGCACCCCCATGCACCCTCTATGCATTGCCCCTGCCCACAATCATGCTTCCTGCCATGCATGTATGGTATGGCAGGAGGCATAGTTGTGTGGATCATGTAGCAGATCCTGTCATGCCTTTACTGCAAGGATTGTCAGGGCCTTACAGGCAGTTCTAACCTGACTCAGGGTGGCTCTGCACAGAAGTTGCATTAGACCCAGAGGAATACAAAGATGACCTGAAGCCCACCTCTGTATGCCCACACCTTGATTTGTGCTTTTGCAGATAACTCATACCCACAGTCTAGTGCTGAAATGTGATTTTTTTGGGGGGGGGGGTGCTGAATGTGTGCACACTTGCACCCATGTGTGCACACACACCCCTCCCCCCAGCAGGTAGATCTGTCATAGAGAAGCAGGTGAGGGGAGCAGATCGAGGCCCCTGCAGTAAAGGAGGGAGTGGGGCAGGGGCAGGGGCTAGGGTGAATGGAGCCCCGAGGCCATCCAGAATTTACCTGCTGGGCACACACAGGGCCAGGCCAGGCTGAGTTCCCAGCCGCCTGTAGGCTCTGACTGTTCTCTGTGTCTGTGCATGCCCCTCCCTCCCGCCCTACTGTAGTTGGCCAGAGTCCTGGCCTTCCACTGCCTATGCTCTGGAGGTCATCTAGTCCAGCCCCCTGCTCAAAGCAGGACTATCTCCAACTATTTCATCCTAACCAAGGCTTTGTCTAGCTGGGTCTGAACAGGCTCCAAGGATGGAGATTCCACAATCTGTCTGGGTAGCCTGTTCGAGTGCTTTACTACCCTCCTAGTGAGAAAGTTTTTTCCTAACCTAAACTTCCCTTGCTGCAACTTGAGACCAGTGCTCCTTGGGTGCATAAAGAAGTGAAGCTCCCGGGTCTAACTCATGGTGGTTCATAGACATTGCCATGAGTTAGACTGATCCTTCCAACCCAATAGACATTAGCTGTTGGATCAGGAGGGTGGATGATTGGCTCCAATTTGAAGCCGATTCAGGGAGAGAGGCTGCAACTTCCCCTGGTTCTTCCACTGTGGCTTGTCTTCCCCTGCATCTGTTCCCTTAGCTACACTCTTGCAGCTCTGTTGCTGTCTCTGGATGGGAGGGGGAAGAAGGCAGGGAAGTGAGGTCATTCTGGGGTTTCCTCAGCCCTCCTGGAGTGGGGGGGAGTGAGTAGATTGGAGCCCCCCTCAAGGTGAGGGCCTCCAATCCATGTGTCGCCCAGTCCATTGGGGCTGAGAAAACCCCCAAAAGGACCTCCCTCCTCTGCCTTCTCCCCTTCCTATCCAGAGAGAGCAGCTCAGGTTGGACTGCTGTTGGAGGCAGAAAAGACACAAATTAATGAAGTCACTCCACTTAGGAGTGTCTTCATTTGAACCCTCCTACAATGAGGGCTAATTTGTTGTGCAATTGGAGGGTTCTGCAGCCATATTCTTCTGTTTGGGCATGGCTTTAGAGTACTTTCAAGAGGTCGATCATGCAACAAATGTACCTGTGCCACCACTGAGAACAGTCCAGTTCCAGCCTCTTTGGAACCACCCTTCAGGAAGTCTGCTATTAACTTCCCTTTCACTTAACCATGGAGATGGTAGCAGGGGCAGGCAAAGGAGTTGCAGAGCAAGAGAAAGAGGAGGAGAGGGGGCCACCTCTGAGCAGAAAGAGGAAGGTAGGGGTTATTTTCACCTACTTTAACACTTTAAAAACTCCCCAGAGGCTCCTGCAGTTTGGTCTGCCCACACTTGTAGGGCAGAGAAGGCTGGGAGTGGTGGTGAAACCACCCCTGCAGTGTGGGTTGCTGCTCCTGCATCTCACCTTGGGAAATCTTGATCTGTTCCTGTGTGTAGCTGAACATACTTTAATGTGGAGCTATAAAACATTATCACTCAGGAATACCTCTGTAGCACTTGCACCATTTTTGTAGCACTCATGCCATTTTTGTAGTAATACAAGTGGGGTGTACATTTTGGTAGCATTAGAAGGGCATATATAGCACTACAAATATTACATCTGTACACAGCCTACATCTACACTGTAGTCCAAGGTGTTATTGCAAACTATGGAGGTATCTCAGAACTAGTTTAATCTAACAAGCTCAACTACTTATAGCAGTGTAGCCACAACTTTTAAGTACAAGATGTAAAACTTGCCCAAGAAGCTAGGGGACAATACACAGGAAACAAGCCCATACAGAGCTCCAAGCTACTAGTACTACCCTGCTATCAGTAACTTACTTTTTTCAAGTTAGCTACAGTATGTTTACATAAGCTGTAGTCACATTTGCCTGAAGTATAGACATATCCTGGGGGAGTGGAATAGAGGCTCATACACATTTAGAATCATAGAAAGGTAGGGGCCTCAAGAGGCCATCTAATCTAACCCCTGTCCAAACCATTCCATACAAATGTCCATCCAGCCTACTCCAAACAAAACTGCTTGAACAACCCTCTTGCACAACTACCAGGGTACAATGCCTCAAAAACATCAAGAACACCCTAACTTGATAAAGGTGAAGCAGGGGAACAAGAGTACTGTTAAAGTCCTGTCACTGCAAGGCCAGTTGTTAAAATACATTCAAGAGACCCAAGGAAGAGGACTATACACCCTGGTACAGAAGAAAGCAAAATCACATAAACAGTCCAGGCCAATCTGATCATAAAATTCCTTCCTGATCACAATTGTGCTGACCAGTCTGAGCCTGAGTGAAAAAACAAGACCCTCGAGCCAGGAACATCTGGATTTAAATCCCAGCAGGAGCAGTGGTACAATCCAGTCAAAATCTTAACAAGCCTTGGCTTCAGCAAATGCCCAGTGCTTCTGAGGAGGGTGGAAAAAAAATCCCAAACCCTTGACACATGTAGTAGCAGGAGGAGAAAAAATACATTCCTGGCCCCATGTGGCAACTAGCAAAGCCCAGAAGCATGGGGTAAACCAAACACCTTCCCTCTGCATTGGAACCTGGGAATTGAACACACAACTCCACACATCATGCAACTAACTGGATAGCCAAAAATGTCCTTTCCATCATCCTATCTTCTCCATTGTCCCAGTTCTTCAACCCTGCTTTTATTACCAAACCAGTTGTGGAGCTCAGCTTCATTCTTCAAATTCTACCTCCTCTGGGCTGCAGAGCTAATCTTATAATTTTCGAGCAATGGTTATATGGGGGTCTCTTAGGATTTTAACTATTGCTCTTCACAGCAAACTCCATGCATCACTACTTCTAGGGCATGTCTATACAAGACAGAGCGCCGCTGCCAGGGGCCTCGCCCTGGAGCTGCCGCCTGCCATGGGCTCTTCTGAGGCCTCCACCCAGATGGAGCTCTTGGCAGGGTCGGCGGGCCCTTGCCCCCCTGTCTGTGGAGGGGGCTCGGTGGGGTCCTGGGGGGGGGGAATGGTGGTCCCCCTGCCTGTCCCTCCTGTGCCCGGCTTGGGGCCCTGGAGGAGCAGGTGAGGGAGCTCCAGGCTGAGGTGAGCAGGCTGAGGGGGATCCAGGATGCAGAGGATGAAATTGATGCCTATTTCTGTTCTCTGCAGGCCCGGTCATCCACTGTACAGCCCCCACAGGAGACGTGTCCAGCGCAGAAGTGGCAGAAGGTGTCCAGATCCAGAGCTCTCGGCCTAGAGTGGTGGAAGCTCCCCAGGTACACCTGGGGAACAGGTTTGAGGCCCTGGCAGCTGTGACAGAGGAAGACAGTGCAAATGCCTCTGGCGGGGACGATGCCACTCCCCACTCGACAAGGAATGGGCAGAGATCGAACACCAGCAGGAAGAAATGCTGGGTCCTCGTCATCGGAGACTCCATCCTATGAGGGCTGGAAGGTCCCATCTGCAGGCCTGACCCCATGACGCGGAAGGTCTGCTTCATGCCTGGGGCTCAAGTTCGGGACATCATGGAGAGGATCCCGGCCTACATCCGACCTGCAGACCAGTACCCCATGGCTGTCATCCACGTGGGAATGAATGATGCGGCCAGGGGAAAACCTAACTGCATTATGAAGGACTTCAAGGCTCTGGGGGCCAAGCTTAAGGAGACGGGGGCGCAGGTGGTATTCTCCTCTCTTCTTCCGGTGAGTAGGCAGGGACGGCGACACGAGGCCTGCATTGGCGAGATCAACAGGCGCTTACAGAGTTGGTGCTGCCAGGCAGGCCTTGGGTTTCTAGATAATGACCCATGCTTTTGGGCAGGGGACTTGCTGGGGCGGGATGGGCTTCACCTCTCTCCTAAAGGCAAGCGTGTCTTCTCTTTCAGGTTGGCTGATCTCGTACGGCGAGCTTTAAACTAGCTTTGCCAGGGGAGGGGGCCGCAGGAAGACAATGAGACACCACCCGAGCAAGACAGGTGACACATGCAAGGAGTGCCCAGGTAAGAAACACGGGTCTGGATAGTCTTCCCAATTGGGGGGTGGCAAGCACAGCTATGCAAGGCCTTAAATGCCTGTATACCAATGCTCAGAGTATGGGGAACAAACAGGAGGAACTCGCCCTCAGAATAGCCAGTACAAACGCAGACATAGTAGGGCTTACAGAAACGTGGTGGGATTCATCCCACGACTGGGCAGTTAGCATTAGGGGCTATAGGCTCTACAGGTGGAATAGAGAAGGAAGGAAGGGAGGAGGTGTGGCGCTTTATGTCCAAGAGCAATTCACATCCTCTGCCAGCAAAATGGGGTTGGAGGAGGGGCAAGCTGAAGTGCTCTGGGTCAAGATACAAGGGGGTCGTGGGGAGAGGTGTCACAACCCAAAGGTGTGATTTTTTGTTTGTGTGTGCGCTTCGGCACAGCTAAATTATTTCCCGCCAATTTGTCGCTTTCTTTGCGCGGTAGAGTTCTCTGCTGTAAGAGAGAACTCTGGTGCAACGGGGGATTTCCCGCCAGATTACAGCTTCTTTGCAGTGTGCATCTCTTTTGCATCGTAGTGATACATGCTGTAAAGAAGTTCCCACCATTTGTATTAGGATTCACGCCACATTATTGGCCCATTCCTAATGTAGGCACATGTGGCGGCTAGCGATTGGCTTGCTAGCCGTACAAAAGGCTTGGGTAGTTTCCGCCCAAGCCGGAGGAGGAAGGACGAGAGAGATTCTGTGTGAAGATCTCCAAGCGCTCCAGACCCTTGCGGACCCAACGCACCTCCCCTAAGCAGGCAATAGAGGCAATAGAACCGAACCTACGGAGCTTTCGCTTCTCACCTCTCCCCATCACCGAGCGCAATCCTAGATGTATCCCTTTCCTGTAACTTCAGACCCACGGATGCTAAGTAACTCCGGGGAAACATTTTGAACCCAACCAAACCGGACCCGCGGAGCCTAGCAAACTCCGTGGGAGCAATCGATTTGTCGTGTTCCTCTAGTGAGGACCCAAGCGGGAGCTGTGCCTGGAAACCTGTCCAGCCTACACCAATACCATCTTTGGGTGTAAGTAAACAATCTTTTCAATCAACCATTACGCCTCCGTAACTAATTCTAACTCGCGTGCGCTAAACCGCCCAGCGGTTCTCTCCAGCCCTGCGTGCTCAGGCTGCTGGCCACAGCCTGTGTGCAATGAAGACGGGCCTGGCTCGCCCCCGGCTCGCCCATGGCAACGGGAATTAGATCGGAATCGCCGCCGCACGTGGCGACAAAGGTGGGATCGGGGCCTTGCCCGCACAAGAGGGAATATAACGGTGGGGGTCTACTATAGACCCCCCAACCAAGGGGAGAAGCTGGACTGGGAATTTTCGGGCCAGCTTGCAGAGGCACTTAAGGCAAGGGATGTAGTTGTCATGGGTGATCTAAGTTACCCCGACATCTGCTGGGAGGAGCAGTCAGCCAGGTCGGACCATTCCAGGAGGTTCCTGGCCGAGATACAGGACCTCCACTTAACCCAGGAGGTGCACAGTCCCACCAGAGGAAATGTTCTGTTGGACCTGGTCCTGGCCACAGGCAATGATCTGGTAAGGGGGCTCCAGGTCCTTGACCCCCTGGGTGATAGTGATCATCGCTTGCTGGAATTCATCATCCAGTGCAGGGTGTCAAGGGCCTGCAACAAGGCAGTAGCCCTAGACTTCAAGAGGGCCAACTTCAATGAGTTAAGGAGATTGGTGGGAGAGGTGCTGGGGTTCTCAAGGGCAGGGGAACTCAGTGCCCAAGATGAGTGGTCATTCCTTAAGGAGACGATACTCAGGGCCCAAGGGGTGACAATCCCAACAAGAAACAAGGTTGGCAAGAGTGCCCAAAAGCCTCCCTGGCTCACCAAGGACATCCAGGAATGCCTGGTTACCAAAAAGGCGGCATACACCCGGTAGAAGGGGGGGGGGCTATCTCCAAAGAAGAGTATACCTCCACTGCTCGGGCCTGTAGGGGGGCTGTTAGGAAAGCTAAGGCGGACATAGAGCTAGGACTAGCGTCCAAGATCAAAGATAATAAAAAGTCCTTTTTCAAATATATAGAGAAGATGAAGAAGGCACTGGGAAATGTGGGGCCCCTGCAAGCTGTGCTGGGCAATCTGGTGGTTGCGCCAGAGGAGAAGGCAGACCTCTTTAATAAATTCTTCACCTCCGTTTTCTTGTGCAGGGACCGGGACTCCCCCACCATGTTTCAAGACGGATTCGAGGGGAACGCCTCAAGACCTAAGGTTGAGGAGGACTGGGTTAGAGTGCTTTTGGAGGGGCTGGACGTGTTCAAGTCAGCAGGTCCAGATGCTCTCCACCCCAGGGTGTTGAGGGAGCTAATAGAGGTTATTGCTGGGCCCTTGGCATGGCTTTACGAGCACTCGTGGTGCTCGGGCCAGGTTCCAGATGATTGGAAGATGGCCAATGTGGTCCCCATCTTTAAAAAAGGGAGGAGGGAGGACCAGGGCAACTATAGGTCCGTCAGTCTTACCTCAATCCTGGGGAAACTCTTTGAGAAGATCATCAAGGAGCACATCTGTGATGGGCCAGCATCGGGGATGGTGCTCAAGGGCAACTAGCACAGTTTCATTAGGGGCAGATCATGTCAGACCAACCTGATTGCCTTTTACGATCAGGTCACAAAAAGCATTGGATGCAGGTGTCGCCGTGGATGTAGTCTTTCTGGACTTCAGCAAGGCCTTTGACACTGTCGACCACCCCATCCTCATTAAAAAACTAGGCGACCGTGACATCGATGCCTACGCAGTCAGATGGATTGCAAATTGGCTGAAGGATCGTACTCAGAGGGTGGTGGTGGACGGGTCATATTTGACCTGGGGGGAAGTGGGCAGCGGAGTCCCCCAGGGCTCGGTCCTTGGGCCCGCGCTGTTCAATTTCTTTATCAGCAATTTGGACGACGGGGTGAAAAGCAACCTGTTCAAATTTGCTGATGATACCAAAATTTGGGGTGAGGTGGGCAAGTTAGCAGGGAGAGAGAGACTGCAGAAAGACCTGGATAGGTTGCAAGGGTGGGCTAACAAAAACAGGATGCGTTTCAATACGGACAAGTGCAGGGTGCTGCACTTGGGCAGTAGTAACCAGAAGCACACTTATAAGATGGGAAACTCCCTTCTTGAGAGCACGGAGGCAGAAAGGGATCCTGGAGTCATCATTGACTCCAAGATTAACATGGGCCAACAATGCGAGGTCACGGTTTGCAGGGCTAACTGGACCCTATCGTGCATCCACAGGTGCATCTCAAGTAGGGCCAAGGAGGTGATCCTCCCCCTCTACGCGACACTGGTCAGGCCACTGCTGGAGTACTGCGTCCAGTTTTGGACACCCCACTTCAAGAGGGATGTGGACAACATTGAGAGGGTCCAGAGGAGGGCCACCTGCATGATCTGGGGACAGCAGGGCAGAGCCTACAATGAGAGGCTACGGGACCTGAACCTGTTCAGCCTTCACAAGAGAAGACTGAGGGGGGACCTTGTGACCATCTATAAACTCACTAGGAGGGACCAGAAGGGTTTGGGGGAGACCTTGTTTCCCCCAGCGCCCCCCAGGATAACAAGGAATAATGGCCACAAGTTGTTGGAGAGTAGGTTTAGATTAGAGATCCATAGAAACTACTTCACAGTTAGGGTGGCTAGGATCTGGAACCAACTTCCAAGGGAAGTGGTGCTGGCTCCTACCCTGGGGGTCTTTAAGAAGCGGCTCAATGCCTACCTGGCTGGGGTCATTTGAGCCCAGTTTTCCTCCTGCCCAGGCAGGGGGTCAGACTTGAAGATCTACAAGGTCCCTTCTGACCCTACTTCTATGATTCTATGATTCTATGAAGACACTACATTGCCACTGCTCATTGCTACGGCAACAGTGTCAGTGGGCATGTACCGTGACACTGCCGCTACTGAGCAGTAGCAACAAGCTACTGTACAGTAGGGTCAGAAGTGACCCAGATGGTGCCAGGACTACATAGTACCAGCAGTTACTGTGAAGTCAGGAGCATGTGCAGATGTGTCCCAAGACCATCCCTGACCAATGTTTATCCAACCACTTCTTGAAAACCTCAAATAAAGGATGTCCCACATCTTCTTCAGACAGTCTCGTTGCTTCACGATTCCACAGCGAAGAAATTTTTCCTGATATCCAGTTGAAATCTACTTTCTTACAATTTCAGACCATTTCTACGCATGCTACTCTCTACAGGGAGGGAAGAAAGGTGTTCTCTCTCCTGTTCGTGGCAGCTTTTCAGATAGCTGAAGGTTGCTATCTTGTGCCCTCTTAATTGCCTTTTCTGCAAATTGAACAAACCTAATTCTCCCTACTTCTTAAATGACTTACTTTCCAAACCCTTTATCTCTTTTGTTGCCAGCCTTGGGATCCTCTCTGCCTTCTCCACATCTTTCTTAAAGCTCAGGGTCCAGAACAGTACTCCAGATGAGACTTAATGAGCACCAAGTACAGTATCATCTCCTGTGTCTTACACCAAATACTCCCATTGATGCAGCCCAAAACTTCATTCACCTGCTTGCAGCTGCATCATATTTCAGACTCATATTGAGTCTGTGTTGCCCCAAGATCCATAGAGCCTTCTTCATAGTGCTGTCATCCAGCCAGGTGTCACCCATTTTATATTTGTACTCTTGACTATTCTTTCCTAGGTGCAACACCTTGCATTTGTCAGCCTTAGACTTCATCTGGCTGTCTCTAGCCCAGCTTTTCAATTTATCAAGATTCTTCTGAATTGTATGCTTGTATTCTAGTATGTTTGCCAACCTTTCCAGTTCTGTGTTTCCTGCAAATTTGCTTAGGAAGCTTTCTATTACAGCATTGAAATCATTAATAGGGATGTTAAACGGCGCCAGACCGAAGACAGACCCCTGTGGGACTCCAACTCAAAACCTGCCATTCTGTACTACTAGTACTTGTACAGTAGAAGCCTGAATATAATTGGCACAGAATTCAGTTTTAATCAAAAATAAATGTGCAGCACCAGACCATTCCTTGGTTGCTGCCCCACTCTTCATATTACACAACATTAGAATTACTTGTTTGAGATGTCCAGCAAAACAAGTCAACAATGGATCAGCTTCATCCTTGTCTTCCTGCTCCAGTAAATGTGATGTGATGAACAGGCTGTTTTTTGCACCTTTGGGCTATATATTTCCTATGTGGATCTACTACTCGTCTGTTCTGTCCAAGAGATAATCCAAAATGCCACATGCAAATAGTCACTATCTCATGTAGAAAGGGGTCTTTTTCATATAGAGAAGTACTGAAGAGAGGATGTGAAATTTGTTGAGCTAGATTTCATGTTGCAGACACTGATGTTACTAGATTTATTAACAATTCAATTACTGTTGTGATATGGTTCCTCGAAGTATCTCAGCTAATATAACAGTCTTTGGATTATTTTAATGAATTGCTCTTAAATTTCTCTTGTGTCTTCATTCTCTCAGTGCTTAACTTCCTCACCCTCATTCTCCTCCTCACCTTCTCAAGGTTTATCTCCCACTATTTTGCTGCTAGAAATCACTCAGGGCACCCATACATGAGCAGTGAGGCTGCTCCAATGCACTGTAATTACATCGAATCAAGCAGGCTCAATTAATTGAGTCTGCTGGAGCATGGTAATTACTGTATCTCGTGTATCAGTGTCCCCAAACTTAAAAATGGCAGCAGGAGTTCTTTAACCAAAGCTCATCAAATGAGCTTTAGTTAGAGCAACCCTGATACATGAGAGGCTTTGGGCATTTTAGTTAAAGTGGCTCTCAGAGCCACTCTAATTAAAGTGCCTCCTCTCTGGTGGCAACACATAGGGGGTGCATGGGGGTGCACACACACCCCCTGAGAACACTGGTGCACTCTCTGACTGGCCACGCTCATTGCTTAGGTGATGGGCAGGGGGAAAAGGTGGGAGTGGAGGTGCCCCACCCTGCAAGTGCCAGCCAATCGCTGCAGCCATTCCGGAAGTGGTCACAGCCATTCCAGAAGTGGCTAGCAATCAGCCACAGTGATTGGCCATCATGGGATCAGCCATGGGGGACTCCCCCCCCCCCCCCCGAGAGCAAAATCAGCCATGGGGGGACCCCTCCTGGTCAGCATGACTGGTCACAGCGTAACTAAGGCGGTACCAGTTCCTCTCCACTCCTGAAGTATGTGTATAAACGCCATCAGCTCTCACTTTATCAGCCACAGACTTAATCCTAAATCACTTTTTATTTTACTTCTTAGATTTCTCCACTTGTAAAGTAACAGTAGTGTGTGTGTGTGTGTGTGTGTGCGCGCGCGCATGCACACGCACATGTGTGCACTTTCCTTTGTTATATGTTATCCCCAGCTGCTTCTTCAGCAGTGTTTTTTTGTTCAGAGTGTTCAACCTATAGTCTGCAAGCCAGATGTGGCCAACAGTGCTGTGTCACCCAGCCTGCAGTGTTCCCCATGGGTCCAGAAATTTGGCAGTGGGGAAGCGGTGGTACCACTACACTGCCACCAAATCTCCAAACCTGTGGGGAGCCCTAAGCAGCTGCATGCTGGATCTGGCACCCAGGGTAGCACTGGACCCCAAGGGGACAGGAAAGGCAGTGCCAGGCAAGACCCAATCATAGTGCATGGTGGTTGGGAGAGGGTGGTTCTGGTTTCCCAGGATCCAATCCCAGTTTGCATGGCAGGGAGGAAGCAGTGCCAGGAAACAGGACATGATCCGACCCACAGAGGTACCCTGTACTACTCATCTGGCCCACAGGGCCAAATGGTTGAGCACCACTGCTTTTGTGGGTGAGACAGGGATAATGTTACAAGACATTCCAGATTACATCTCCTACAGTAGACTCAGCAAGTTTCTTGTCTGTTTTAGAAGCATACTCCTCACTTATGTGTTCCAAGGGAACCAGTGCTCACGTTGTCAAAATACCAATTGACATCAAGGGAATTTTTACATGGACAAAGACTGAAGAATTGGGTCCTTAATTTATTGTAATCCATTTCTCACCTTTCATTAAAACAGTGTCTGTACTTACTGAGCTTTACAGGATTTCTCTTCTATCTTTAACACACCAGTGACATAAAGCCCAATTCTGAAGCTGTTCAGTCCTGGAACTGCCTCTTCCCATTACCTGTCTCTACAGTCAATGAGATTTTCCAGCTTCTTCAACTGAACCAGTGGTAGGTAGCAACAATGGTGATGCTAGCATGGATAAGTCCCAGGCATTTTTGCAATGGGACATTTTACCCAGCCACACGCAGGCCTAGATGGCATAGTGGTAAAATCATTGTCTGATACCATTGTTCGCTAGAATTGAATCACAGTGGTATGGTTGCTGAGGGTTATTTTAAAAAATGCCAGTGTCAACAAAACTGCTGATTCCCTCTTTATCAGAGAAGGAGAACCCCTACCCAGGGAAGATCCTCTCTGTTAGTACAATTGAAGTCTGGGCTGAAATTTGACCCAACTCATTCTAATACAGTAAAAATTCAGTTAACAGTTCCTAGTTGGGACCATTCACATAAATGAAGATCTCCTTGGTCCTTACCTAGGTCCTTACCCAGGAGGTAAAACCAGAGCACCCTTGGTAGGAAGATGAGATAGAGGCAGCATCCCTAAGTAGTGTGAGAAACATGTCCAGCAAGACTTTCTTCCTATCACTTAGGACTGGTAACCTAGCCTTGCCATGCCAACACAGCCTGGGTTCTGTTTTAAATTTTTAAAAAGTAGATAGTAAGTGTGGTGGGGGTTGGTATGAAAAGAATCACTGTGCAGAGGCAAAGAGGAATAAAAGTCATCCAAAGACTGTTATATTAGCTGAGATACTTTGAGGAACCATATCACAACAGTAATTGTATTGTTAATAAATCTACTAACATCAGAGTCTGCAATATGTAATCTATTTCAGCAAATTTCACATCCTCTCCTCAATACTTCTCTATATGAAAAAGACCCCTTTCTACATGAGATAGTGGCTATTTGCACGTATCATTTAGTATGATCTCCTGGACAGAACAGACAAGTAGTAGATCCACATGGGAAATATATAGCCCAAAGGTGCAAAAAAACAGCCTGTTCATCACAACACATGCACTGGAGCAGCAAGATAAGGATGAAGCTGATCCGTTGTTGACTTGTCAGCATCTCTCAGCATGAAGATTCCATGCAGGGATACAGCTGTAACAACCCATGGACTTTATGTTAGCATGAGGTTTCATCGAGAAATTAAATAGCTGCTCTTCTAACATTCTCATCAATGCAGAAAGGGACCTTCTTTTCTGTGCCTCATTCCTCAGCTGTAAAATGATGCATCTGTAAGATATATCATGCACCTCCCCTGCACCATGTGTCATTTTTCCCTGTTTAGATTGTGAACTCTTTAAAGTAGAGACTTTCTTTTAGTTGTATACCTGGCATGAGGCATATCTGCTCTGAGTTGTAGCCTGTAGGTGTTACTGCAATGATATGGGTTCCAAAAAATATGTTCAAGGAGATGTGTTGAAACACGTAATGGCATTTCCTGATGTATTACAAGCATAAGGAAGTGATTTCGGTCTGACTCCAGCTCTGCATTGCTGTAACTCCCCTGGCTTCAGCTACTCCTTTTTTTTTCACAAAAATATATGTCTATATACATAGAAAGCAATATATATACACACACACACACACTATATATATATATATATACACACACACACACAGTCTAGTGCACTTTTCTTCACACCCCTTAAAACTGCATTCAAAATCCACACGTCTGTTACAATAAACTGCACCTGCACTACCACACACCCATCTGCAGGCTTTTCCTTGTCCTAGCTCTGTTAGTCCTAGCTCTGTTTACAGGGTTTAAAATCCAAGTTTATTTGCTGTCACTGTCACTATCTCTCTCAGTACCACTGCTGCTGTCACTGCTGCTGTCCTTGTCGCTGTCTCCAGGTCTGGTTGCCTCATTGTCTTCTTCGCTGTCACCATCCATTCCCCCTCGAGGGGGGGGGGGGGGGCGTTGGAAAAGGAGGAGGTCTTTGAAGAGCCTGTACCAAGTGTCCCTTTGCCAGGTGGAGTTAGCTGTATCCTCTCCATCTTCTCCTACTGATTTCCGGTCATACGACTGGAGTTTGCTCAGAACAGGGTTCAAATTATGAGGGAGTTTTTGGGGGAGGGGGGGAGCGGAGGAGGAGCCCTCCCCAAGAGTTCAAGTGTATTTCAAACCCTGGCTCAGAGTCTTTTTAACCCAGTCTGCCACCTCGAGGCTCATGTGCCTGTACATCAGGAGGTTCCTGGACTTCTACAGGGTGCTCCTGATGCAGGACATGAACTGATCAAAGAGGGCCAATAGGCTCTGATGAAGTTTAGTCAGGTGCCCGTACAACACCACCTCTCTCATCAGCTGTCCACCCCCATCACTGCTTCACAGGGCTGCTTTATCTTTTTTCCACACCTCCTTGGTGTATGAGTAGAGCCATAGGAGGTGGTCGAAGGTTTCTGTGGCACCTTGGCAGATTGCCCTAGGGCAGGTCAGTCTACCTCGCTACCCCTCTCTGTGTTTCCGTGCTGTCACTGGGAGGGCTCAGTGAGCTATCAGTCAGTTCAGGTCTCTGTGGTCTTTCTGCAGGTCCTTGTAGAAGATCCGCTCCCACACAGCTTGGCAACCATTGCCCAAGAGCAGGTCCACAGGTGACAGTACGTCCCTGGTTCTCACCACTTCCTGTATCTTTCTGTGGTTGGCCATCATTGCAGGGCCTTCATTCTGTAGCCCATACATGTTGTGGAAGTTGTTCAGGATCTTATAGAACCATGAATGATCCAGGGTCCACAGTGTTCCATTGGTCAGTGTAAACACCTCCATAGTCTCAGGAGGTGTCTTGCAAAACATCTTATGAGACAGGGTGTTTTGGATTCCGTGCCCATTGCCAGCTTACAGATCTGGCTCATGTACCTTGCCCACAGGAAGAGGAGGATGTCTGGCATTCCCCGGCCCCTGGTTTGTGTTGTCTTATACAGGGTCTTTCTAGCCACCTTCTTCCACCTAAATCCCCAGAAGAAGACACACATCACTCTCTGGATTCTGTGAGCAATGTGCTTAGAAGGGGGGAAGACCAGTGTGGTATACAGTAGCACTGGTAGCAACACCACCTTCACGAGCACCACAAACCCCCTCTCATAGAGAGGCAGCACGTGTGCCACAAACCTAACTTCTACTTTACCTTAGCTTCTGTCTTTTTCCATGCTTTCTGGCTGCTCACCTCAGGGTCAAACTCCATCCCAAGGATTTTGGCCCCCTCACAGGGGACAGAGACACCCAGGAACTCCAGGTCCCTGAGCTCACCTGTGGCCAGGCAGATGCTGTTACTCACTTTGAACTTGGCTCCTGTTGCTGCTTCGTAGACCTGTGTATGCCACAGGAATCTTTCTACTGACCACTTGTTTTGGCACAGGATGTTCAGATCATCCATGTAGGCCAGGTCCCTGATCTCTTTTCTGCTGCCATCTGGGATCTGGACTCTATTCATCCTGGGATTCTGCCTGATGCACTGGGCCAGGGGTTCAACTGTGCAGATGAACAGGATCAGGGAGAGCGGGTAGCCCTGATGGACCCCTGACTCCACCATAATCCGTGCGCTCAGGAACCCAATGACCTTCCCCTCACTGCTCATGTCCATGTACAGCATCCTTATCCAGCCAACAAAGGTTGGAGAAATGCCCATCTGTTTCAGCATCTCAAAAAGAAACCAGTGGGATACTCTGTCACGAGGCCCCAGTCTATCCCAGCTCCCACATGGCCCTCCTGAAGTTGCTCTTGAAAGAGCTCCAGCAGGTCAGGGCTCACCAGGTCCCAGAAGATCTCATAAAACTCATTGGGCAGGCCATCTGACCCAAGAGTCCTCCCATTTTTAAAAGTCCAAAGGGTTCTCTCAACCTCCTCCAGTGTCCACTTCTCCTCCAGCTGCTGCTGATCGGCCTCTCCAAGGGTCTGGGTGGGTCCCCACAGGCACTCCTGCATGGCCTCCAGGTTCACCGGTCTCTCAGCATAGAGCTCCCAGTAAAAAGCTGCCACTGTTTCCAGCATGCCATCCTTTGACCAGTACTCCACTCTTGCTCCATCTTTCAGGCATGTCATGGGCTTCTCTTTGCTCTTCTTTAACCTGCTGAAATAAGCAGACCACTCCTCCCCTTTCTCCACCCAAGGTGCTTTGGCCTGGAAGATCTTTTTCCTGGCCTTCTTCTGGTAGTAGACACCAAGCTAGACCTTCACCTCCTGCATGTCATCCCTCATGTCCCAGCCTACCACTGCCTGACTGTGCAGGTCCTGCAACTTACGGGTCAGGCACTCATGCTGCTTCCTGGGGAAGAAGGCTCACCATTTGCCCACCTGCTGGAAGAAGCCTTTGGTCCTCTCTTTGATGCTGGTCCACAACCCTGCCTGGTTTGGGTACAGGTCTCTGAGGGTCCTTCAGTCCATATAATGCTCTCTGTAGCTGCACTGAGTCTTTTCATCTTCCAGGAGGCTCATCTTCAGCTTCCACACACCCCTGCCTCTTTCTAGCTGTCCTCCCACGTCAGCCTGAATGGTTAGGAGGCAGTGGTCCAAGAAAAAGACAGGTGTGGAGTGGGTCTTCTCCACCTTCCACCCCCTGGGGAGGAAGATAAAATCTATCTGGGATTTCATGTTGCCTGTGGAGTCCATGAGGGTGAAGTTTCCCCCAGGGTCTCAGGAGTCCTTTCCTGCATCCACCAGGCCGTGATCTCAGACAACCTGCTTCAGTTGCCTGGAGAATCTGTCCATGTCTGTCCTTTAGGCTCTGCTGACTGTCCCCCTTGCTGATGATGCAACTGAAGTCCCCCATGACCACCACTGGCCAGCCACTTGGCATTGTTTTGGCTATGTTGTCAAGGAAAGCGTACCTCACCTCTTTGCACCATCAGTGATTCAAAAACAGTCCCATTTTCTACTCCTGATGTATGCGCATCTCAGCAATCAGGCCTATGCTTCATTTCTTTCCAGAGTGAGGGCCCCTGAGGGAACCTATGGCTTCTCTGGGAGGGAGAGAAGTTGCACAGAAGAGATCACCACTGTGGAATTGAGTTTGGTCTGTCTTTAAATTTCACAAAATGTCAGATATGAACTTCCTTCTACTTCTTGCTGTTGGAATAGTACCTAAGGCCTAGGACTTAATAAAACCATGTAGTGTGTGAATACTGCTCAAGGACTCCTGAACAGATTCACAGCCTACCAAATTTGAATAAATCTGCTGGGAGGTTTCCCTTAGACATCCTGGTAGTGGAAGAAGTCTGAAGGGGGAACATCACAACCCCCCTTCCCTGTCTCCTGAAGAAGAAACTATTTATGCACTCCAAGACTGGCTACACATGACAGTACAGTGAGAAGGTGAGGCTCTAAACTTGAGTGAGAGTCTGTCTTCATGGTGTGAACAGAGAATGGGGCAAGGTGCCTGGAGGGAAGTGTCAGCCCAACAGAAATTTAAAAGTGTACAGAGAAAGTCCTCAGCTATCATAAATTATCACTCCCAATGAAAGTTAGTGTTTTTACACCAAGTTAAGGTCTGGCCCTGTGTCTCTGCAGCCTTGATTCTGTGACAAGTGCTAATAAAGCCAAAGAATCTGGTCTGGGCCATCCACCTGCAGAGGATCCGGAGGGGAAGCTGATCCCTCTTTGCTGAGCTGGGCAGGGAGCTGCACTCCCAAGCTGCGTGCGAACAGAGCGTGCAAACAGGGAGCCGGCTAGGGGGGACCCTTCCCCTGGGTAACAAAGGGGATCCCCTCGGAGACTGCTCCTAGGGGCTTGCCCTGGAGCACCAGGATCCGAGACCCTCCCAGTGGGAGGGGAGAGTGGGGGGGGGGGAGGAGAGGCAGCCAGCAGGCACTTCCGGATAATCCGGGGTATGTGATTGGCTGCTCGGCCACTGCTCAGCCACCTGATTGGCTGCTTGGCCACCACGAGAAAATTCAGACTGCCTGCTTTAAAAAGCCTCAGTTTGACTCAGAGCCCAGCAGTTGGGTGCAGTAGAAGGGAGATGAGACTGACTGGGCACATATGCGGGCTCTCAGAACACATGTGCCCCCTGCAACATACCTGAGGCAGCAGAGGCTGAGAAGCAACAGCAGGGACAGCAGCAGCTGACCCCCTGAAGGTAAGTGGGGCAGGAGCAGGCGCAGCTGCAGAGGATCCGGAGGGGAAGCCCCCGGATCCCTCTTTGCTGAGCCGGGCAGGGAGCTGCGCTCCCGAGCCACACAGGAACAGAGCGCACAAACAGGCGCACTCTGTAAGGGCACGCCTGCGTTTGCACAAAGAGTAAGCAGCAAGAAGGAGCACCTAGCAAGAGCGATGATGACTCAAAGCTCAGCAGCTAAGGTAAGAGCAGATAAGGTAAGAGCACGGGATGCAGCTGCAGTTCAGATGGCGCTGCCCACCCATGGTTCCTCTGAGGTGTCCACTCAGATGCAGCCCTGCCCCCCTGTCTGCAGGGGTGGCCTGGCAGTGACCCTGCCATCGGGGGAGGGGGAGAGCCCCCTCGCCTGTCCCTCATGTGCCCACCTTTGGGCCTTGGAGGAGCAGGTGACGGAACTCCAGGAGGCAGTGAGCAGGCTCGGGGGAATCAGGGATGATGAGGCTGTGATTGACGGGTATTTCCATTCCTTACAGCTCCAGATGCCCATGGGTGAGACTACATGCAAGGAGTCTGCAGCAGGGGAGTGCAGGACAGCCACCTCTGGATCCAGGCGGCAGGACCCAGTGTCTGCTTCCCCATTGCACGTGGGGAACAGATACGGGGCCCTGACAACCATGGAGGAGACAGAGGAGGAGTATTTTCCTGCAGAGGAGGTGATCCCTGTAGCCCCTACTGTGCAGGCTGGGGGATCACTGCCCAGGCAGAAGAAGAAACGCCGAGTGATTGTGGTGGGCGACTTGATCCTGAGAGGCACGGAGAGGCTGATCTGTCGACTGGATCCAATGGTAAGAGAAGACTCCTGCATGCCTGGAGCTAAGATCAGGGACATCACTGAGGCGATTCCTGCTCTCATTAAGTCCTCTGACTACTACCCCATGGTCCTTGTCCATATGGGAACTAACGATGCAGCTAGGACCAGCCCTGGCCATATCATGAAGGACTTCCATGAACTGGGAGACAGCTTCAAGAAGACTGGACCACAGGTTGTATTTTCTTCCATCCTTCCGGTTGGCAGAGGCTGGAGACGCCAGGGTGCCTGCATCAAGAAAGTCAATCAGCGGCTCCAGAGTTGGTGTCTTCAGGAGAGCTTCAGGTTCTACAGCCATGACCAGCACTTCCAGGGAGGAGGCTTCCTGGGAGATGATGATCTTCATCTGTCTCCCAGAGGTAAGTATCTGTTCGCCCACAGGTTGGCTGATCTCCTCCGAAGAGCTTTAAGCTAGGCTCAATGGGGGTCGGGGAACCGGTGGTTGAAGAGAGCCCAGGGTTGGTAAACCACAAACAAGATGCCAGAACGCACCAGGTAAGTATTAAGGGGTTGGTAAGCCATAAACAAGGCACCAGACCACACCAGGTAAGTAATAAAGGGAATACACGCCATCAAGGCACAGGGGCACCAAATGCCAGGAGTATGGGGAACAAGCAAGAGGAGCTCACACTCTTGCTTGCTAGCACCCCAGTATGACCTAGTCAGACTAACCGAAACATGGTGGGATTCTACACACGACTGGGCAGTAGGCATTGAGGGGTATAGGTTGTATAGGCGTGACACAGTGGGGGAAAAAGGTGGGGGGGTAGCACTTTATGTTAATGAGCAGTATACGTCTTCCACCATTAAGGCGGGGGTGGAGGAGGGGAACACTGAGGCATTGTGAGTCAGGATCTAGGGGGGACCAGGGGAAAAGGACTTGGTTGTGGGGGTCTACTACAGGCCTCCTCATCAGGATCAAGAGCTAGATGATGTATTCTCCGGGCAGCTAGCAGATGCCACACAGGCGAGGAAGGAGGTGGTCATGGGGGATCTAAACTACCCAGATATCTGCTGGGAGGAGAAGACAGCCAAAACAAGCCACTCATGGAGGTTCTTACACTGTGTGCAGGAACTCCACCTAACCCAGGTGGTGTCTAGTCCCACCAGGGGTAGCACCTTGCTAGATCTGGTCTTAGCAACGGGATGATCTCGTGGGGAACGTGTGAGTTCATGGTAGCCTGGGAGATAGTGACCATCACTTGGTCGAGTTCATTATCCAGCGAAGGGTGGGTAAAGTAACTAGTGGGGCTAAGGTGTTGGACTTCAGAAGGGCCAACTTTAGCAAGCTTAGAAGGCTAGTTAGTGAGGGGATACAACTCCAAAACATAGAGCATATGGGGGTCCAGGAGGGTTGGAGGTATCTCAAGGGAGTGATCCTTGGGGCTCAAAAGGAGTCTATCCCATTACGTAGGAAGGGAGGTAAGGGGGCAAAAAAGCCCTTTGGCTGAACAGGGAACTCCAGGAGAGTCTGGGGGCAAAGAAAGAGATGTATAGGCAATGAAAGCAGGGAGCAGCCACCAAGGAGGAATATATCTCCCTGGCGCGCTATTGCAGGGAATCAGTTAGACAGGCCAAGGTGGGGCTTGAGCTCAGGCTGGCTTCAACAATCAAGGACAATAAGAAGTCCTTCTTCAGGTATATAGTGGGCAAAAGGAAAGCTCAGAGCAACACAGAGCCCCTCCAGGACAAATCAGGACAGTTGGTGGTTGACATGGGGAAAAAAGCAAAGCTCTTCAGTGAGTTCTTCACTTCAGTATTTCTATGTACCAACCAAGCCAATTCCCCCACCTCGATCATTGACGGATGTCCACATGGCACCAGCCTGCCTACGGTTCTGAAATAGTTAAGGAGCTCCTGGAGGAGCTGGATGGGTACAAGTCAGCAGGCCAGGATGACCTCCATCCATGGCAGCTGAAAGAATTGGCCAGTGTCATAGCTGAGCCCTGGCATAGCTGTTCGAGCACTTGTGGTGCTCCGGCCAGGTCCCTGAGGACTGGAGAAGGGCCAACGTGGTGCCCATTTTCAAGAAAGGGAGAAGGGATGAGCTGGGTAACTTTAGACCAGTCAGTCTTACCTCTATTCCTGGGAAAATGCTAGCGAAAATAATCAAAGAACACATTTGTGCAGGCCCAGCAGGGGAAACAATGCTGAAGGGAAACCAGCACGGGTTTGTCACAGGTAGATCCTGCCTGACAAACGTTGTAGCCTTCTATGACCAGGTCACACACTGCCTGGATGTGGGAGCCGAGGCTGATGTCATCTTCCTGGACTTTAGGAAGGTCTTCACCACAGTTTCGCACCCTATCCTCATTGGGAAGCTAGCAGACTGCGGAGTGGATGCCTACACGGTCAGGTGGATGACCAACTGGCGTAGAGGCCGCACCCAGGGAGTGGTGGTGGATGGTTCCTTCTCGGCCTGGAGAGAGATGGGCACTGGGGTCCCACAGAGTTCGGTCCTCGGACCGATATTATTTAATATCTTCATCAGTGATTTGGACGAGGGTGTGGAGAGCACCCTCTCCAAGTTCGCTAATGATACCAAGTTATGGGGCAAAGTTAGTACACTGGAGGGCAGGGAGCACATTCAGGCTGACCTGGACAGGTTGGATCAATAGGCAGAGAGAAATAGGATGCAATTTAATAAAGATAAATGTAAGGTACTCCACCTGGGAAGGAGGAATCCCCAGCACACCTATAGGTTGGGGAGTGTGCTTCTCAGCAGCTCAGAGGCAGAGAGGGATCTTGGAGTCATAATTGACTCCAAGATGAACATGAGCCAGCAGTGTAACGAGGCCATCAACAAGGCCAATCGCACCTTGTCGTGCATTAGCAGGTGCATGACTAATAGAACATAGGAGGTGATGCTCCCCCTCTATGCGGCACTGGTCAGGCTGCAGTTGGAGTACTGTGTCCAGTTTTGGGCGCTGCACTTCAAGAGAGACGTGGGAAATCTCAAGAGGGTCCAGAGGAGGGCCTCTCACATGATTAGTGGCCTTCATGATAGACCCTACGGGGGGAGGTTGAGAGAGCTGAATCTCTTCAGCCTTCACAAGAGACGGCTGAGGGGAGATCTTGTGCCCGCCTATAAATTTATTAAGGGAGGTCAATGGGGAATAGGGGAAGCGCTGTTTACTAAGGCGCCCCAGGGAGTGACTAGGAATAATGGGTGTAAACTAGTTGAGAGTGGATTTAGGTTAGATATTAGGAGGACAGTTTTTCACAGTAAGGGTGGCCAGGATCTGGAATGGACTTCCAAGAGAGGTGGTGCTATCACCTAGCTTGGAGGTCTTCAAGAGGAGGCTAGATAGTCACCTGGCTGGGGTCATCTGACCTCGGTCCTCTTTCCTGCCAGGGGCAGGGGGTCGGACACGATGATCCATTGTGGTCCCTTCCGACTCTACAATCTATGAATCTATGAAACCTAACCACAGCAGCAGCGGGCACTGATAGCTGGTATATTCTCCTTACCATTCCCCCAGAAGACCATGTTAAGTCTTGGTTGTATTGTACTGACTGACAAGGTAACTGTTACTCCTGGATCTCTCTAAAATATGAAAGAGAGAGAGACAGAGAGATGCTGCCTTCTGCATAGGGAGGGGGTCTCTACCCCTTTCCCTTCTCTGTGCAGTAGACCTGCATGGGGTGGATTTTACCATACGGCAATTATACAGCAACCATTTCCTCTGTTTAGCAATACAAGCTGTTATTCCTGATGTGTATTAAAAGAGCGCAAAGAGCCTTTGTTGAGTTGGGGCATGGGGTTGGCCTGCTGTACAAACACAGACTAAGAAATGGTCCCTGTCCCCAGGGAACTTAGGTCCAGATCCACAAAAGTATTTAGGCCTCGCAGAGGAGCTGAGCCTAAAGCCCCAGCCCTGCAAACATTTGTACTTGTGTTTTGTGCAAGTCATCCCAGTGACTTCATCAGGACTACTCATGTTCAGAGATGGGCTGGAACTGAGGCATACACATGTGTTTGCAGGATCAAGGCCTGAATAATCATCTCGCCTTTTTCAAATGGTGTGTGGGGAATGGAAGAGGGATGGGAGGATGTGGAGGTTGGGGAAAAAATACCCTTTTTAAATGTATCTTAACTTGAGGACATGTTCCCCTCCATTGCTGTCAGACCAACCTCTTTTTAATTCTATTTTGGTGACTTTTGGGCAGGATGTAAAGTTAGAGAGGAGGAGGGGAGGAAAGGAACAAGGGGAGGTGTGGGGGAGAGAAATTAAATCAGGCAGGAAGGTTGCACAGAGAGTCTTTTATCAGGTACATCTTAGTTTTTCAAGTGCCTATCGAATCACACAAACTGCTCTTGAAGAGCCCTCCATTTACCCTTTCCCCTAATTAAATGTGCACTTCATTAATGTAAATTGGGGGTTTAATGCTCTTGTTGAAATTCTGAAGAAAGTACTATGGCCTTACAAAATGCTTAAGCATCATTGCAAATTAGATTAGGGACCAAGAAAGGCAGTAAAATTAGAATGATAATGGTTGATGTGGCTTCCTGACAGGCATGACTATTCAGGGATCAATGGGATGGAGAACAGTTTCCCCAAGCCTAAAGTAAAAGACAGGGACAAACGTCAGCCTACAGATGTGGCTTTTGGAAGCTCTTTCAATTAGTTTAATTTGGTAAATGGTGGGGATTTAGAGGTGCTTAGCCAGACATACAAGACAAGAATACATTGAAATGTTTTTCACTTTTTAACATAAAATAGGATTGCCCACATTTGCATTTCTTAAAGTTGGGGGTTTGGAGGAGGGGGGAGGAAAAAAAAGTCTCACAAGCATTTTATCAACTTGAGGTATTAAAATGGAGATGCTGATTTCTGAGCTTGTTAGGGAATCATTAAAACCAAATTAAAGGGGGGCAGGGCAGTAGTTCTACAGCACTCCTCTTGGGCAGGCCATATAGGATGGACAGAACCACCAGCAGACCAGCATCCCCTCCTGAGCACCCAGAGGCCCCCCCCCCCTTAGTTCCCAGGATGATTGATTCTGCAGACCACCAGGAAGGGCTCCATGAACCGGAGCTTGGGAAGCACTGATGCAAGGTGGTTTATTCCAGCTCCTTTCACTGCACTGGGCAAGGAAATGAAACACAAATGCTTCAATCATGAGCCCAATCCCACAGGCCACAAAAGTTAATGGAAAGACTCCCATTGACATATGTGGATTTTTTGATCAGATGCTACCTGAATTATGTCCTTCTCCCTTTCCTACTGTTCATGAATTCTCTCTCCTTTTGCCACTGTTGCATTACTTACATTCTTCACCAGTAGTTTTAGCTCAGCAAAACAACTGACAATAAAATGGAAGGAATATAAAAGACTGTGTGCCTTTCAACACCCATGCAGGACACAAACAGACTGGTTAATGGCATTACAGGCAAAATGCATAACTTTTCCAAGGATGGGCAGCAAGCCAAGGATAGGAAGAGGACCCAGAAACTTTACCTGAAGTTTCTTTGCTCTGAACACCAGGGCTAGGGACAGAAGTTACAAATAAACCAGTTTAAGTGATCAGAAACTTGTTTAAACCTGTAACAAAACACAAGCTCAGCACACATAAACCAATTTCAAAATGGCTGAAACTGGTTTAAAATAAGTCTTGTTGAATTTAGTATCAGACTTAACTGATTTGGATCAAACCACTTTATGAAACTTCTGCCCCATACCCCTTCCTGGTTCAAGATAAATCAGTGTCCCCCAGTATGTTTTGCAGCCCTGGGTGGGGCTATGTTGTCTGCTCCAGAGAGCAAGGCTGGCCCCAGCCCTCTGCTCCCTTGCTGAAGCAATGAGAGCTGGCTGACAAGGGGGGGGGGGGGCAACCCCAGCTGGGGATGCAGCCCAGTCTGCAATGGGGGGAGTGGACAACTGCCCCCGCTCCCCCGTCAAACCCTGGCTGGGGTCTGGAGCCAAGGAGGGGAGTTAAACACCCCCTCCCTGCTCAAACTTACTGCTGGCTGTGACTGTGGACTACAAATCCGAGAAGCACCTGGAAGCAGGAAGAGGAAGTGATGAGAAACCCTGCAGAGTCCTGCTGCAATGATTTTGGACTAAAATTCCCAGAGGCCTCAGGGGCAGCAGGAAGAGAAAGCAAATGTACAACTCATATAGCTGAGCCGGTAGGGAGCCGCGCTCCCGAGCCGCGCGGCGCGAACAGAGCGCGCAAACAGGCGCACTCTGTAAGAGCACGCCGGTGTTTGCGCAGGTGTTTGTGCCGGCGGGCGGGCCAGGAGGGCCAGGAGTGGGACTCCTGTAGGGGTAGGGAGTAGACACCACACAGATCTACAAACCGCAGCTTATAGAATGGTGTCTACGAGGAGTGCTGCTAGGGCCTCTGCCCAGGGGGACAAGGCTACCCGGGGCTGGTCTGAGGCCTCCACCCAGACCGAGCCCATGGGGGAGCTGATGTCCCCCTACCTCCTGGCCTGTGGGGGATCCCCAGCAGGGCCGGGGGGGGCAGAGATTGGGGGCCCCCACACCTGTCTGGCAGGTGCCCATCTTAGGGCTCTGGAGGCGCAGGTGAGGGAGCTCCGGGAGGAGGTTAGCAGGCTGAGGGGGATCAGGGAGGCAGAGGATGAAATTAACAATTATTTCCTTTCCCTGCAGGCCCAAGCACCGAAGGAAGAAGCAGCCCGGGGAGTGCCCTCCACAGCAGAGTGGCGGACGGTCACAGCCAGGACCGGAGCAGCTCGCAGCGAACCGGTACCAGCTTCTCCAGTCTGACTGGTGAACAGGTACGAGGCCCTGGCGACCCTGCAGGAGATGGAAGGGGAGGAGGAAAACCTTGGGCAAGAAGAAACACCACGTTCTTCACACTCCGAACAGATCAAGAGATCCATGAGGACCCAGAGGAGGAGGCGACGAGTGCTCGTCATAGGCGACTCCATCCTGAGAGGTACGGAAGGACCCATCTGTTGCCAGGACCCCTCGGCACGAGAGGCATGCTGCCTCCCTGGAGCAAAGATTCGGGATGTGATGGAGGTAATCCAGGCCAGGATCAAGCCCACCGATTACTACCCCATGGTCCTAGTCCATGTGGGTACTAATGATGCAGCCAGGAGAACCCCCGATCACCTGATGGCGGACTACAGTGCTCTGGGTGGCGTGCTGAAGGAGTTCGATGCACAGGTGGTTTTCTCTTCCATCCTACCAGTGACCAGACGAGGAAGACGGCAGGAGAACTGCATCCGAGAAACCAACTGGTGGCTTCGGCAGTGGTGTCTCGAGGCAGGCTTCAGCTTCCTGGACAATGACCCGCACATCACGACGAGGGACATGCTCAGCTGGGATGGGCTTCACCTGTCCCCCAAAGGTAAGCATGTGTTTTCTTCTAGGTTGGTGGATCTCCTCCGGCGGGCTTTAAACTAGGCTCGTCGGGGGGAGGGGAGTACGAGGGCAGGGGAAGCTGTGGACCACCAAACCATGTGGCACCCACAAGGACAGCCCAGCCTGAAGAAAGAGAGCATTGGGAACCTGAAAGCCATGGGGAGACCAGCACTACAGCACAGGTAAGAAACAAGAAGGTAAGAAACAATGGGCCCCTTGGGACTCGGAGCGGGGGGGCAGCAAAGGCACCAGTCGCAGGGCTCAAGTGCCTATATACTAATGCTAGGAGCATGGGGAACAAGCAGGATGAACTAGCGCTCCTGCTTGCACTAAACACCTATGACTTAGTGGGGCTAACAGAGACCTGGTGGGATTCATCCCATGACTGGGCAGTACATATTGAGGGCTATAGATTGTACAGAAAGGACAGGTCGGGGAAGAAAGCGGGGGGGGGTTGCACTTTAAGTCAGTGAGCAATATACATCAACCCTCATCAAGACAGAATCCAAGGTTGAGGAAGTAGAAGGATTGTGGGTTAGGCTACATGGGGGGCAAGGAGAAAGGGATTTGGTGGTAGGGGTCTGCTACAGACCCCCACACCAAAGGGAAGAAATAGATGCAGGGCTCCTGAGGCAACTCTCGGAGACCATAAAAGCTAAAGAGGCGGTAGTCATGGGGGACCTAAACTACCCGGACATCTGCTGGGAGACGCAGACAGCAAGGTCCCATCGCTCACGCAGGTTTCTAACCTGTGTACAGGACCTCCACCTGACACAGGAGGTGCATGGTCCCACTAGGGGGAATGCCATACTGGATCTGGTATTGGCAACAGGGGATGACATGATAGGGGACCTCCAGATCGGTAGCCATTTGGGAGACAGTGATCACCTAATAATAGAATTCAACATAAGACGTCGAGTGGGTAAGGTAACTAGTAGGGTGAAAGTGCTAGACTTTAGGAAAGCTGATCTCAATGCACTCAGGCGATTAGTCAAGGACGCACTGCAGAGTAGGAGTTTTGAAGGGATGGGAGCCCAAGAAGGGTGGCTGTGCCTTAAGGAAACGATCCTTCAGGCACAAAGCAAGACGATCCCCGAGAGAGGCAAAAGAGGGAAAGGGGCCAGGAGGCTTCCATGGCTGACCAGAGAAATCCAGGGCAGCCTAAGGGCCAAAAGGGGAGCACATAAAAAGTGGAAACAGGGTGAGATCACTAAAGATGAATATACCTCCTCTGCTCGTGCTTGTAGGGAGGCAGTTAGACGGGCCAAAGCTACCATGGAGCTGAGGATGGCAGCCCAAGTAAAAGACAACAAGAAATTGTTTTTTAGATATATTGGGAGTAAAAGGAAGGCCCAGGGAGGAATAGGACCCCTGCTAAATGGGCAGAAACAGTTGGTGACAGACAGAGGGGACAAGGCTGAACTCCTCAACGAGTTCTTTGCCTCAGTGTTCCTAAGTGAGGGGCACGACAAGTCTCTCACTGGGGTTGTAGACAGGCAGCAGCAAGGTGCCAGACTTCCATGCGTAGATCCTGAGGTGGTGCAGAGTCACTTGGAAGAACTGGATGCCTTTAAGTCGGCAGGCCCGGATGAGCTCCATCCGAGGGTGCTGAAGGCACTGGCCGACATCATTGCAGAGCCACTGGCGGGAATATCTGAACACTCGTGGCGCATGGGCCAAGTCCCGGAGGACTGGAAAAGGGCTAATGTGGTCCCCATTTTCAAAAAGGGGAGGAAGGAGGACCCGGGCAACTATAGGCCAGTCACTCTCACCTCCATCCTTGGTAAAGTCTTTGAAAAAATTATCAAGGCTCACATTTGTGAGAGCCCGGCAGGGCAAACTATGCTGAGGGGAAACCAGCACGGGTTTGTGGCGGGCAGATCGTGCCTGACCAATCTAGTCTCTTTCTATGACCAGGTTACGAAACGCCTGGACACAGGAGGAGGGGTGGATGTCGTATACTTAGACTTCAGGAAGGCCTTCGATACGGTATCCCACCCCATACTGGTGAACAAGTTAAGAGGCTGTGATGTGGATGACTACACAGTCCGGTGGGTGGCGAATTGGCTAGAGGGTCGCACCCAGAGAGTCGTGGTGGATGGGTCGGTCTCGACTTGAAAGGGTGTGGGCAGTGGGGTCCCGCAGGGCTCGGTCCTTGGACCGATACTCTTTAATGTCTTCATCAGTGATTTGGACGAGGGAGTCAAATGTACTCTGCCCTAGTTTGCAGATGACACAAAGCTATGGGGAGAAGTGGACACGCTGGAGGGCAGGGAACAGCTGCAGGCGGACCTGGATAGGTTGGACAAGTGGGCAGAAAACAACAGGATGCAGTTCAACAAGGAGAAATGCAAAGTGCTGCACCTAGGGAGGAAAAATGTCCAGCACGCCTACAGCCTAGGGAATGACCTGCTGGGTGGCACAGAGGTGGAAAGGGATCTTGAAGCCCTAGTGGACTCCAAGATGAACATGAGCCGGCAGTGTGACGAAGCCATCAGAAAAGCCAATGGCACTTTATCGTGCATCAGCAGATGCATGACGAATAGGTCCAAGGAGGTGATACTTCCCCTCTATAGGGCGCTGGTCAGACCGCAGTTGGAGTACTGCGTGCAATTCTGGGCGCCACACTTCAAGAAGGATGCAGATAACCTGGAGAGGGTCCAGAGAAGGGCAACTCGTATGGTCAAGGGCCTGCAGACCAAGCCCTATGAGGAGAGACTAGAGAAACTGGACCTTTTCAGCCTCCGCAAGAGAAGGTTGAGAGGCGACCTTGTGGCTGCCTTTAAGTTCATCACGGGGGCACAGAAGGGGATTGGTGAGTATTTATTCACCAAGGCACCCCCAGGGGTTACAAGAAACAATGGCCACAAGCTAGCAGTGAGCAGATTTAGACTGGACATTAGGAAGAACTTCTTCACAGTTCGAGTGGCCAAGGTCTGGAACGGGCTCCCAAGGGAGGTGGTGCTCTCCCCTACCCTGGGGGTCTTCAAGAGGAGGTTAGATGAGCATCTAGCTGGGGTCATCTAGACCCAGCACTCTTTCCTGCTTATGTAGGGGGTCGGACTCGATGATCTATTGAGGTCCCTTCCGACCCTAACATCTATGAATCTATGAATCTATGAACTCATACTGGACATGCCAGAGAGCTGTGCTGTAGTGCCCTCCCCTCCCCTCCCCGCCACCCCACTCTGGTTTCTGGCCTGAGCCACTGCAGGCATGTGGCTACATTTCCTGAATTTCTGTTCACTTCTCTTTCGATTTAATCTCAGCAGTTAAGACTAACCTTCAAAGACTGAATCAGTCCTTGGGCTTTTTGACTGTCTGTACTTAGCCCAGAAATATAACTATGTGCTTTACTGAAAACCTGCTATTCCAGATTCTAACAGATTGTACATGTACATGAAAGTCTATTTTTGAAGCCTCTAGGGCTAAAAGTGATAGCCTCATGGTATCATCAGTTGCCTATCTGTAACTCAGCAGGATTTGTACATGCCAGAGTAGACTGTTGTAAATCATTGGTGTTGACTCCATTGAAGTCAACAGGATCTGACTTGCAGAATTTAGTTCTCACTGCGAATTTGACCAGTCACAGCTATCACCTACCATCCTCCAAGTCTCTGTTGACAGAAAAAGTCACACTCCTGAGGATGTTGGCAAGCAAAGCAGTCAGTTAAAAAAAGCAACAAGTTTCATATCTACATTTCTTGACATAAAGCCCCTGCTTGCTCATTGATGATAATCCTCTGCCAGCTTTAGCTGAAGATTTCTGTATCCTTCATGAGAGGAGAAGAAGAAGATGAAGCATCAAGAGAGATTGTAAATATTGTAACCTCCCTGGTGGCTTCAGATGCATGTTCAACCTCATGAAAGCATCCACACTTTGCCTCACCAATCTATAAATTCCTTTTTACAGATTCACTAAACGTTTGCTAATGGGCTCACCTCAATCTCTTTTAAGATAATATTGCAGCAGTGCAATAAAGAATGAGACAAAACACTAATTGAAAGCTGATTAACAAACATCTTGAAACAGACAAGCATGCATGGACTTTAAAGACCAAATCTGATCCTTTGCATATGAAGCAAACATGCCCATGTCTGACAACTAGTGCTCCCTCAGTGCTATAAAGTCATTTAATTCACTGGCTTTTTAAACAAGGTTCAAATTGTTCTTAGGTGCCCAGTTCATTGATTCCTGGAGGGCACACACACACCACATCACCAAAAACCACATCCCAATTCGCAGCCCTAAGTGAGGAAAGGTCCACATCTAAAACAGCAGAATGTTTGCAACTCAGGAAGGAAATGCGCTGTCAGCAAAATGAAGGAAACTTGTACAGCTCCTGCTTGCTCTGTGCCTGGCTCTAGATAGTGCTTTTGGTCTTTCAATTTCATTAGCACTAAATTCACCTTTAAAAATTTTAATTTTTAAAAACGGCTTGACTTGGCAAGGGCACCAACTAAAAGATCAAGTTACTGTTTGTAAATGCCAGGCACGAATTAATTTTGCAGTGCACTTGTTCTCTGGCTTTATGAAACCATGTCCGAAATATTGACTACTATCTTTTTTTTAAATAGAAGTCCTCTCTTTTGCCAACAATGAGGTTTCTGTCTGGCATAATCAGGTGATGTCTTGAGTCACAGTCATTCTGATCCCTTTGCAATAAGTGTACTGGCTCTGATCAGCAGAAGAATATATACAATGAGTTGCCAGATCTCTACTAAGAAATTGGGGTGAAGGAATCTAGTGGTTGCTTTAAGGACAGTTACTTTCAGTGCAGTTGTGGAAAATTTGAGTCAGTGTTTCCCTGATCTTACATGAACTTTTAAATTCACATTCAAATCAGTGACTGATCATGAACTTGGAAGGACCTGGAATCAAATAGTATTTGATTTAACGTGTGTCTTTTCATTACTGAACAGTGGAATTGTCCTCAAGGCAGCTGCCCAAGACAAAACTGGGCATTAAAAAAGAGGCACAACATTTTTTTAATGTTTAAAAATATTTAGGAAAGAGAATTTAAATATTCTGTCTTGTAAGGCCTAGTTTTTGGCCTGAAAACCATGGCCAGGGAGGGGAAAAAAATAAAATAGATTAATATAAACCAGACAGAGCAACCAACAGACAAAGCAGATGGAAAAATAAAAGGGGAATGGGGGAATGGGCTATTCATCCTCAAGTATTCTTTATACGATTGATAAATAATTTGCTGGTGTAGCCTCTCTCTGCTTCCCCTCAACTAGCCTACTCTGGAGAGCGGAGGTTCTCCCCTCTATGACTGGATGATTAGGTGTGGCCCAGTGGATCACGCTCACTTATTCAGCTGTTAAAGCAGCTTAAACCCTCATAAGAACATTAACATTTGGGTGCCAATACCAGACTGACCTTTATTCATAAAGTGCAAAGAGTTGGAAGTAGAACAGATTGGTTGCCAGCAATTGCCTTTTATGTGCAGTTTAGAGGCTTTGATTTCTCTCTCCTTTCTTCCTTTAATCTGACATCACTGGCTTGAATATGTTTGTGGTCTAAGTAAACAGGGCCAGTCCAGGCCTCCCCTTTAGAAGAAGAGTTGTGTGTATGTGTGTGTGTGTGTGTGTGTGTGTATGCGTGTGTTGGGTATGTGTGAATGAGTCTGAGAAGTTGTGGGGATGGTGGGGAGAATGAGTTGACTATAAAAAGGTTTGCCTTTGGAATTAAACAACTTAAGAATGGATTGGAAACACCAGGCCTGAATGGAACTGTGTGTAGATCTTCAAATTGAACTCCAAGTGAATCCTTAGGATCCCTGGCCATTTATTCAAAATGCCCCATGTACAAAGAGAATGAGAATGTAAGGATTTATATGAACTCTTCTGAACTTTTTACTTCATGACATAGACAAAAGAGAAACTGGGCCTGAAGCACAGCCACAAAGCCAGAGTATTTGAAGCAGCATCTCTTTGCCTGACATTCCAGCCATCTGGGAGCATTGTGCTGCCTAGTTAAGTGTGATGTGAAAGGGGCTCTTTACACTGAACCGTCTTGTTTTGTTGTCGCTTTCCTAATGGCATATTTGCACTTATTGCAAGCTTCACTTCTCTCTTTAACAATTTTACATGATCATAGAGCACATTTGTGCTGCCTAGGGAACCTTTGAGAATCAAAAATAAGATATTAAGATAACCAAAATTTACAGTGATAATTCAAAAATGATTTAAAAAAAAACCCCTAAATAATAAAATACCACAGGAGCCACTTTGGCTTGAATGGTCAAAGCTACCTGTGGAAGTCAAGCACTCAGCTCACAATGAGTTTCGGCATCTAATTCCCTGAATTTTCTTTGAAGTCTTCACCCTTAATAAGAATTATTAATAATAATAACACCTAATTGTCACAGAGCACTCCCTATCCATAGCTCTCAAAGCACAAACTAAGGTTTGCTTTAACAGGGTTCAACAGCCCAGGATGTCATGTTTGAGCGTAGGTCCTGAAAGCAATGAGACTACTCACATGTTTAAAGTTAAGCATGTGCTAAAGTACTTTATGGGACCAGAGCTAGAACTTTTCCAGTTTAATCACAAATAAGATATATCAGTTTTTTTCACAATAAAATCTCATTTATTTCTGCAATTTACCATTTTTTGATCTTTTCAGTGTACTTATCTCTAGAACAGACAATTGTTTGGTTTAGTTTAGAATGGCACCTTTAACACCTTTGACTTATAACTCATCTTCTTAAGAAAATAATAAACTTTCTGATGAGAACTTTGGCAAACTTATTCGGAGCTCTTAAACTTTTAATTGCAATAAGTATCTGGTAGCACCCACTAGAGTTGAAATTAGAAAACTACTTTATCTATAAGACAGTTATAGTCAGGCCTATAGTAAATATGCTGAAGCTTAGTATTTACCATAGACACAGTCCTCAATGAGGTTCAGTGCCTTTGTTTGATTTAACAAAGATAGGCCATCTGAAAATCTCACAGTGATTGTGCTGCCAGCATTTTAACAAAGGGCTTCTTCAGAAACATTCTGCCTCAGTGGAATGTGACATTACATGTGGTTTTCCTGGGGTAAAATGATCCCCACACCCCCCTCCAAAAAAAAGTTCACCCCTTCCAGCACTCCTAAGGGGGAAAAGGTTGATTCTATACCCATGGCTCTTTTGGCCTTACTCTGCTGATTCATAGCCAAGAGACCATTAAATCATATAATCCAACCTCCTAAAAAACACAGTCTGTTAAATTTCACCCAGTTATGTCGGTATTGAACCCAATAACTTGAGCTTGAGTAAAGCTTATTTTCCAGAAAACTATCCAGTCTTTTTCAAAAATATCAAGTAATAGAAAGCCTGTATTGGTCAGTACACTTTCCAGACTGGCACTGTGATAGAATTTTCTCTCTCATTTTACCTCAGCCTGGTATAAAATTAGTATTGACTGCACCAGGATTCTGTGGGCAACTGCACAACAAGTTTTGTGACACAACCTTGACTCCTGATTTAAGCCACAAGTCCTGCCCACACACATCATTACCCCCACCCCATGCCACTGCCATCCCAAACCACCTTGCCTCCTGTAAATCCTCAGCCAGACCAGTGCCAAAAACATTCATTCCATTAAGAGTTTTTCAGAACTGAAGAAATGTATCTACATAGCAGAGGGAAAGGCCTGAATGAACGTTTCAAGTCTTACCTGTCACCAGCCATTAAATTGATTGCCTAGAGAAGTCCCCTGACAGGTGTAATTGGTGGTTTTGTGTTATACAGCTTCATGATATTGCCCACAAGAAGAAATTCTTTTACAAAAGCCCCCTCTGGTTAATAAAGTGATTTGTTCCAGTAACAATGATAATAAAATTGCTGAAATGAAACAGGATTGTTCAATGAGGATCTGAATACAATTTGCTGTGCTATTACTATTACACTTTTATCTCTGTGTTTACTCATTTGTAGAATTGCTACCAGTTTTTTTTTATATGCAATTAATAGGATTAATGGTTCTTGGGACCAGAAAGACAGCATGTAGGAGCACAGCTTCTTAGTTTGCATGTCAATGACATATTGGACTTACGCAAACCACCTTGCTTAAGGTACAATGCAGAGTAACAGGTCTGTTTCCTTATTATTATCTGTAACAAGGAAGATTTTTTCATAGGAAACTGGGCCAAGTAGTTAAGGCCAAATTCTGCTCCTAGACTAGTGGCAAGTCAATAGAGTTACCCCAGATATGTTCATATCATCATTTACTTGAGAGCAGAGTTTGGCCTACCTTTGCTAGCTATTAAAGGAAGAAATCTAGCTCTTTTTTTTTTTTGTTAATTAACAATCACCTCCCTAAATATTTCACTTTTCTTTATGTTTATCCTTTGGAAGAAGCAAACAAAATGGCTGTGAACCATTTAAGTTCCTAAACAAGGTCTAAAGTGGTTAGTAGGTCTTCTTCTGAGGCGAGTAATAGATATGCTGGAGGGGAGGGCTAGGATTCAGAGAGACTTAGACAAGTTGGAGTATTGAACCAAAACAAATCTTATGAAGTTCAGTAAGGACAATTCAAAGTCCTGAACTTAGGACAAAAAAATCCCATGCACCAGTATAGGCTGGGGTCTGACTGGCTAAGTAGCTGTTCTGTAGAAAGGGACCTAGGGGTTACAGTAGACAATAAGCTGAATATGAGCCAACATGCCCTTGTTGTGAAGAAAGCTAATAGCATACTGGGCTGCATTAGTAGGAGTGTTGCCAGCAGATCAAGAAAAGTGATTACTTCCTCTTTATTCAGCACTGGTGAGGCCACATCTGGAGTATTGTGTCCAGTTTTTGGCCCCCCAGTACAGAAAGAATGTGGACAAATTGGAGAGTGTCCAGCAGAGGGCAACAGAAATGGTTAGGGTGCTGCAGCATGTGACTTACGAAGAGAGGCTGAGGGAACTGGGCTGATTTAGTCTGGAGAAGAGAAGACTGAGGCAGATTTAACAGCAGCCTTCAACTGCCTGAATGGTGGTTCCAAAGGAAATGGAGCTGGACTTTTCTCAGTGGTGGCAAATGACAGAACAAGGAGCAATGGAAAGGTTGTGGAATTTCCATCCTTAGACGTTTTTAAAATCTGGGTAAACAAAGCCTTGGCTGGGATGACAGTTTGGGATGGTCCTACTTTGAGTAGGGGGTTAGACTAGATGACCTCCTGAGGTCCCTTCCAACCCTTATTTATATGATTCTAACATCTGCAGGGTGCAATACGTTGCAAAAAATGAGTAAAAATAACGCAAAGGAAAAAGAAGTTGTTAAGCCCCCCTCAAGAGAAATGAATTTGGCTTGTGAAATTATTTATTGAACAATGACATTGTAAGAAAGCAGTCATGAATCTGATAGGCCCAGGGTTCACTGGAAGGGTTGAAAGCCTGCATCAGATACAAAGCACATCCTGTGTGTTATGACCCCTGGAAACAATATCACTACACCCATGGGCAGTTCTCAGAAGAGTCTTGTGATATGCACCAGGCCTAAATATGGGGTTTGATATGTGAAAAAGCAACTGGACACTGCTAGTAATGGTCCCACTTCTCTCAACAGGAGCAGATAACCATCACCCAGAAAGAAAAGGTAACTATCTCCCCCAGGGCAATTAAAATCAGTAAAAAGACTCCCATTGACATCTTGGGAGGTGATCCAGGGCCCTACACCCAGTTTTTTAAAAGAGTTTGGGCTCTTAGAGATGCTTTTTAGAAACATTGAACTCCTATTGTTAGGTGCATGTTGGCATTTACTAGGATTGTCACGTTTGCCTTGGTGCATCTGTAGATGCCTACATAGTGATGTGTGGTCATTTCTGCTTAGCCATAGGTTACATCTAGAGGCTTGCTATATAGAAAAGGCTTTGCTAGCCTGTTGCTACACCCTACCATAGCCTGCTTTACCAAATGTGCTCCCTGCTACTAGGGTTTACAAGAGCAATTCTGGCTGTGTAAGCTTATGCCACTTCTTGAGTGCTTGTGTTTGATGGGGCAATAGGCCTTGCTGCCATTTCCCCTGGTAACTTCTCCCTTTGGAAACCCTTCTTCTCCACCACCAATGCACTTCCTCTGTGTGCAGAGGTCATCATCGGCAATGGCAGCGACAGTCCCTCAGAGTTGAGGATGATGTCCGTCAGGCTTGATAGGTCTTCAGGTGACTGAGGACCCCAATTTTGGATACACATGTTCTTCAGCAATGGGGACATGTGTGGCAGAACACCACCTCACCAAATCTCCGTTCTGTGACAATTTGGTTAACATGGGCCCTGCAGAAGGGAGACATTCCATCTCTTTAGGTAACCTGAGTTGGATACATTTCTGAGGGAGGGGGAAAACCTGTTCCTTCTGCCTGCATGACAGGCATTACATACCTGGGTGAGGGGCTTATGCTCCATATTGTTCTAAGCAATGTCAACCAGACTGGGACTGGGCTAGAGACCCTGCCGGTCTACCCGGCAACCAGTGATGCATTTCAAATTGGTTGGCTGGTAGCCAACAGGTTCTGGCCTCCATTAGACCAGGTAAATGAGGTCATAAGTTAAGGACTGCCCAGGAGGAAGAACAGTAGCCATGATGAAAACTCAGAGAGAGAGAAGAGCTGGACCATCTGAAACTTGCTCTCTCTCTTGAAACTCATGATCAATTAACTGCCTGCCTCCAGAGGGAATCTCCACCTGCCTCTGGATGATACTCATGATTAAGCTATCTGAGATCTAACTAGATATACAACTTGCAGTAACTCAGATGCATGATCAAAGGCTACCCAGCCACCCTGTATGCGCTATGGGAGTTCTCTGATATTGCTCAACCCTGTACCCTATTCCAAACCTACTCCTTGTAACCAATAAAGTTCTCCTTTGTACCTAACATGGGAGACTCATTGGGAGTGGGTCTAGGTTATGTCTTGGGGTCCCCTTGGTTCAGCTGACTAAGGGAGACCACTATTTGTGCCTCAGGCTGAAGTGGGTTGAGTACCCTCAAGGACTATTAGGCCTGTGTTTCCCAGGGGGCACAGAGCCAGGATCACTCCAGACCCTGGGTGGTGGCAGCGTTACCCCCAGGCTAGTGGGTGTGCTCCAGGAAGGGGGTCGGTCAAACATGAGGTGCCCCCAGAGAGGCACTCGGAGCCTGGAAGGTGGTCGGGCACTGTGAGGTGGATGGTTCAGTGCAGGAGCACCCCCTACTGGCCCACCACAGCATGTTCTTGTGCGGGAGAGTGGGATTCACAGCCCCGGGTTGGTCTCCTTCTCTTTTCTCTGCCACCTCCTTTCCACCTCAGTATCGAGTTGTTGGGCCTCGAAGTAGTGCGCACCTTGGTGGACCAGGTGGCACCAACCATGCTGAACAGTCAGCAGCTTGCTTCTCCAAGCCATTGGTGTCAATGCCTCCGTGCTTGAGGGCAACCTTAAGTGTGTCTTTGTACCATTTCCTTTGGCTGTCCTTTGAGTGTTGGTTAATGGAGAGCTAGGAAAAGAGAATCTGGCGAGGGAGGCAGTTCTTGGACATCTGAACACAGTGGCCCATCTATTGCAGTTGATTTCTCAAGAGCAAGGCTTCGATGCTGGTGGACACAGCTTCATGGAGGATGTTCACACTGGTCCGGTGGTCCTCCCATTTGATCCCCAGGATTCGATGCAAGCACTGCGGATGAAAGCTCTCAGGGGTCTTAATGTAGCATTGGTAGATGGTCCAGGTTTCACTGCAGTAGAGGAGGCTGGTCAGCATGACAGCCTTGTAAACCAGGAGCTTCGTTGACTTCTGAAGGTCTCTATTTTCAAAGACACATTGTCGCAGCTTGAAGAAGGTGGCAACGGTGCAGCTGACCCAGTGCTGAATTTCTTCAGCAATGGTAGCCCATTGAGAGAGGTGGCTGCTGAGATACGGAAAGTGCTCCACATACTCCAGAGCCTCCATGTCTATGTAGATAGTGAGAGGGATGTTCAGCTGGCCTGCAGAGGGTTGGTGGAGAACCTTCATCTTCGTGATGTTCAAGGACAGGCCAAGTGTCTTACATGAAGTGTTGAAGAGATCTAAGGTTGCTTGCACATCCTGTGCAGAGTGAACCATAACACAGCAATTTTCCACAAACTGAAGGTCGTGGATGTCCTTGGTGGTGAGTTTTGTTTTTGCCCTGAAGTGCCCAAGATTGAAAAGCTTCCTGCTAGTCAATACTGGATACTGTCACCAGATTCATAGATTTCATAAACATTAGGGCTGGAAGGGACCTCAGAAGATTGAGTCCAGCACCCTGCCCCAAGGGCAGGAAGCCAGCTGGGGTCATAGGATCCCAGCAAGAAAAACATCCAGGTTTCTCCTGAAGGCATTCAAAGTAGGTGCTTGAACCACCTCCGGTGGCCGGCCATTCCAGACCTTGGGGGCTCGGACAGTAAAGAACTTCTTCCTTATGTCCAGCCTGAAACGGTCTTGCAGGAGTTTATAACCATTTGACCTTGTCATCCGTTGGGGCACTTTGGTGAACAAATGTTCCCCCAGGTCCTGGTGAACACCCCTTATAAACTTATTGGTGGCCATCAGGTCACCCCTGAGCCTGTACTTTTCCAGGCTAAAAAGTCCCATGGCTCTCAGCCTCTCGTCATAAGGTCCGTTTTCCTGACCTCTGATCATGTGCATAGCTCTCCTCTGGACTCTCTCAAGCTTCTTCACATCCTTTTTGAATTGTGGAGCCCAAAACTGGATGCAGTACACCAGCTGTGGCCTCACCAAGGCCAAGTACAACGGGAGAATAACGTCCTGGGATTTGCTTGAGAAGCATCTATGGATTCAAGCCAGTGTTTTGCTCACTTTACTGGCTGAAGCATCACATTGAAGGCTCATGTTCATCTTGTGGTCAATCCTGACCCCCAAGTCGCTCTCGTCCATAGTGCTAGTCAGTGTAGCACTGCCGAGCCTATAGACATGGTACAGGTTTTTCCTCCCAAGGTGGAGAACCTTGCATTTTTTGGTGTTAAACACCATCAGGCTCTCATCTGCCCATTTCCTGAGCCTGTCCCTGGATCTCCCTCCTATCCTCAGATGTGGATGCTTTACCCCAAAGTTTGGTATCATCGGCAAACTTGGCCAGTCTGCTTCTGACTCCAATGTCCACATCATTAATGAAGAGGTTGAACAACATAGGTCCAAGGACAGAGCCTTGAGGGACCCCACTGGTCACAGGACACCATGATGATTGACTTCCACCAACCACCACCCTCTGGGTCCGACCCCGGAGCCATTTCCCCAGCCAGCGGATCATGGTGGACCCAAGGCCACAGTTGGCCAGTTTTGCCAAAAGGTGATCATGGGATACCAGATCGAAGGCTTTTTTAAAGTCGAGATATATGACATCAATCTCTTCCCCCTTGTCCAGGTGATAGGTCACCTGGTCATAAAAGGAAATGAAATTGGTCAAGCAAGACCTACCCACAACAAACCTGCGCTGGCTATCCCTCAAGATGTTGCCATCAGCCAGTCTGTTAAGAATGGCTTCTTTGATAATCTTTTCTAAGACCTTCCCGGGGATAGAGGTCAGGCTGATGGGCCTATAGTTTGCAGGATCCACTTTCCTCCCTTTCTTGAATATAGACACCACATTGGCCTTCTTCCAATTTTTGGGCACTTCACCAGAGCACCAGGAACTCTCAAAGATCCATGCCAGGGGCTGAGCTACGATGCTAGCCAGCTCCTTGAGTATTCTGGGGTGTAAATTGTCAGGGCTGGCTGACTTGAAGGTGTCCAGCCTCTCAAGCTGTTCCTTCACAAAGTCAGCATTGATGAAGGGCAAGGAACCACCCTCACTTAGGTGTCCTTGTCCTGTAATGGACAGGGGCAACCCATGGGACTTGTGAAAGACTGTTGCAATGTACGCACTTAGTAAGTTGGCTTTTTCCTGGGTGTCAGTCATCAGTTCTCCCTTTTAGTTTAGCAGGGGTCCAATGTTACCCTTGCTTTTCCTCTGGCTCCCCACATATCTAAAAAAGGACTTTTTATTGTCCTTGATACTTGTGGCCAGTTGGAGTTCCATGGCAGCCTTGGTTTTCCTGGTCCCTGCAGGTCTGGACCAGTGCAAAGTATTCCTCCTTGGAGGTGGATCCTCCATGCTTTGTAGGTATGTCTTTTTAGATGCAGGAGGACTGCCAGTTCCCTGGAGAGCCAAGGGGGCTGATGTGCCCTCTTGCTTCCTTTCCTCCGAGATGGAATAGCCTTAGCCTGTGCATCTAGGATAGTTCCCTTGAGGAGCGACCACTCTTTCTGGACTCCCCTCCCTTTGGGGTCATGGTCCCTTAGGGCCTCACCAACAAGTATCCTGAGTTTGTTGAAATCAGCCCTCCTGAAATTGAGGACCTCTGTACTGCTGACTGACTTGACAGCTTTTCGGCAGATGGTGAAGGTGATCAGCTCATGTTTGCTGTCACCCAGCTTCCCTTCGATCATTAGGTTGCTGATTAGGTCATCCCCAGTTGCCAGCACCAAGTCAAGCAGCGCTTTGCCTCTTGGTGGCCCATAGACTTCTTGAGTCGGATATAGTTCATCCATGTACGTGAGGAAGCTTTGTGACTGTTCGGATTTGGCCGAGCGCTCTTCCCACAAGATGTCCAGATAGTTGAAGTCCCCTATGACAACCATGGACCAGAAGCGTGCAGTCTCAGCCAATTCCTTGGAGAACTCCTGGTCAATCTCTTCATTCTGGGTGGGAGGTCTGTAGTAGACTCCCACCATTGTATCTCCTGTGCCGTGTTCCCCATGAATTTTAACCCAGAGGGTCTCTAGTCATCCACCCTAGGTGCAGATGTCAGCTTGTAGGAACGCATAGTTCTCCTGGATGTAGAGGCTACACCTCCACCCCTTTTGTCCATTCGATCCCTCCTGTACAGGGTATAGCCATCTATACCCATGGTCCAGTCATGGGTGGAGTCCCACCAGGTCTCCATTATCTCTATGACATTGTAATTATTTGAGTTGAGCAGGAGGACAAGTTCCTCCTATTTATTCCCCAAGCTCCTGGCACTGGTGTACAGGCATGCAAGTGACTCCTTGGGGGCCCTTGCCTTGCCCGCAGCTTGCTCTAGGGTTGGGGCAGGGGTGGGCTCCCTTAAGTGCCTTGGCCTACTGGCTTTGCAAGGTTTGCTCAGTGGGCCAGCAGTGGCGGTAGTCTCCCCATCCCCCAGCGGGCTTAGTTTAAAGCCCAGTGGAGCAGGTCAGCCAGTCTGGCTGAGAAGAGCCTCCTCCCCAGTGGAGAGAAGTGGAGGTCATCCCTTCCCAGCAGCTCACTGCCTTTCTCACCAAAGAGAGGACTGTGGTCATGGAAGCAGAAGCCTTCCTGATGACACCAGCACCACAGCCTTTGGTTCACTACCTGTATCCTCCTCTCCCTCTGCAGCCCGTAGCCTAAAACTGGAAGGATCAAGGAAAACATCACCTGTTCCCCCAACCCCTTAATCCCTGCTCCTAAATCCAAAATCCCAGATGGTAGATCATCTCAGATGAGGTGAATAATGATGGTCAGGTAGATGGTGAACAGGGTGTGGGTGATCATGCAACCTTGTTTGACCCCAGTCTGGATGCAGAAGGCATCAGATCCAGATCTTCCACTCAGAACAGTGGCAGTCATATTGTCATGCAGGAGCCTCAGCATGGTGACAAACTTCAGCGGGCAACCAAGGCATTGGAGGATGGTCCACAGAGCTTCATGATTTAAGGAATCAAATTCCTTTGTTAGGTCAATGAAGGCAAGGAACAGTTCTTGATTTTGCTCCTGAAATTTTTCTTGGATCTGCCTGGCAATGAAAACCATGTCTGAAGTGCCCTGGGAAGGTTGGAAGCTGCACTGGGTTTCCAGAAGGATCTCCTTGGTGACAGGAAAAAGGCGGTTCAGGAGGATGTGGGCCAGGATCTTATCCACAATGGACAGGAGGGAAATTCCCCTGTAGTTCCCACATTCAGATTTGTCCCCCTTCTTGAGATGATCATGATGGTCATGTTCTTGAGATCCCCAAGGATGTCCTTTTTGTCCCAAAGGTGGAGGATAAGCTGGTGGAGTCATGATGTGAGCCAGGAGCTGCCAGCCAGCATGGTAGGCCTCTGCAGATATACCATCTGGCCTGCAGGCTTTGTTGGTTTTCATCTGTTGGATGGCCCATTTCAGCTCTCTGATGGTTGGTGGATCACCACAGGGCATTGCGGGATGGCTTGGAGGGTGTCCTTTGATACAGTGGACTCCTGGTTAAGGAGGAGTTTGAAATGCTCCTTCCAATGCAGATGGATGGTGTCATCGTCCTTGAGGAGCCGGGGGCTGTCCTGTGATCGGAGGGGGTTTTGTCCAATGGAGCGGGGTCCATAGGTTGTCTTAGTAGCCTGGAAGAAGTTACACATGTCATGCTGGTTGGCATAGCCCTGGATCACGTGCGCCTTCTCCACCCACCAATTGTTCTTCATGTCATGGATGCATCGCTGGACCTCTGCCTTCAGCTGGTGGCACACTGCCGTCTTTCACTGAGTTTGTGGGTGGCTTTGCCAGGTGATGAAGGCTGCATGCTTCCGCTCAAGGAGATTGCAGATCTGAGCGTTATTGGTGTCAAACTGGTCCTGGTTCCATCACAATGCGAACCCAATAGTGTGGGCACAAGTGTCTTAGACAGCAGACTTGAGTTGCTCCCAGTGTGCCTGGATGGAGATGTCATCAGCAGTAGGGGCTTGCTCCAGTGCACTATACAACTGGGCCTGGAACTCCTCCCACTGTCCAGGGTCCTTCCTAGCTGTGATGTTGAGCCATCACCGAGTGGCCTTCTGGGTCTTCCGGTGTCTTGGCACCAGGTTCATCACTGAGTGCACAAGTTGGTGGTCTGTCCAACAGTCTGCAGATGCCTTCATGGCCCTCGTGACAATCACTTCCCTCAGGTCTCTATCTCAGATGATGATGTAGTCCAAGAGGTGCCAGTGCTCCAACCTCGGATGCCTCCATGTAGTCTTGAGCTGGTCTTTCTGGCAGAAGACAGTGTTCATCACTATCAGGCCATGGGCACATTTGGTCAGAAGCAGGGTACCGCTGGCATTGGTCTTCCCTATGTCATTCTCGCCAATAGTTCTGCTCCAGATTTCATGGTCACATCCAACCCAGGCATTGAAGTCACCCAGGAGAATGACCTTGTCACCCCTGGGGATGGAGGCAAGGGCATTATTGAGATCAGAGTAGAACCTTTCCTTGACTTCCTCAACCAAGTCCAAAGTTGGAGTGTATGCGCTGATGACAGTGGTGTGTTGCCTTTGGCTGAGGTGCAGGCAAAGTGTCATCAGCCTTTCATTGACACCCAAAGGGAGTTTGGGGAGCACATCAGTGATCTGGTTCCTGATGGTGAAACAGACTCCGTGGATATGGGGGTGACAGTCTGGTTTCCCTTTCCAAAAGAAGGTGTACCCTCCACTGACCTCCCTCAGCTGTCCCTCCCCAGTGAGCCGCATTTCACTGAGAGCAGCGATGTCAATGTGCCTTGCTAGCTCCTGAGCCACAATGGCAGTTCATCTTTCTGGGTAATCACTCTTTGGGTTGTTGATGAGCCTTCTCATATTCCAGGTTCTGAAGTTTAGCTTTTACTTAGTTCAACCACAGGAGTGGTGATCCTGCTGGGTTTCCCAGCCAGGGAAGATAGGGCAGCCTATTTTGGGGGCATCTTTTCTAGCCCCCTCCCCATCGGGGTGAGCAGAGGGTATCCTAAAAAGAACTACTCAGTCACAGATGCAGCTGCCGAAGGATACCCCTATGCCGACACAGGTGCCTGATAACCATAGTGCATCCACCACCTGTGTGCAGATTCTTGGCTGGGGGCCTCCAGGTATCACATCCCTACCCCCGTCACCAATCCTCCATCACCACAGGGCTTTTCAATCTGATGGAAGACTGTGCATGGCATGTTTAGCGTGGGGACTCTGGTGCACAGTCGGGCCCATGGCCTTGGCAGTTGGTTGCTGGGTTCAGTAGCATGGTGAACCATGGTGACTGGGGCCACTTCTCCATTGCAACCTTCTTCTGCCTTCACAGCTGTTGGGGCTGCAGCCTTCCTCTGCCTGCTCCACCATTGAGGACTTCTTGGATTGTTCTTTGTCTAGAACCTCCCCCTTGACCTTGCCATCATGGGTGGTCCTACTAGGACCGTGAGCTCCAGATGACATTGCTCTCAGGGTCATTGGAACATGCAAGCCTCTCCATCACAATAAGGTGACGATCCTCAGAGAGGTGTGTGCAGTGGTAACATCTGCTTAAATCACACCAGCCCAAGAGAGGAAGAGCTCAATCATAGCAGAAGCAGCTAATGAGGTTTGAAGCTAGGGTAAATCAGCCTGGCTCCATTAAAGTCAGTGGAACTACTACTCTGTTCAGTCTGTTTCTGGAGGAGAAGTCTAGGTCCAATAGCTTGAAAGCTTCTACTTACTAAAGCGGTTTGCAAGAAGAAATTAGATAAATTTTTGTCAGAGATGATCTAGGAGCAGCTATGTCTGGAGTACTCTGTAAAAAGCTACAGTTGGAAGCCCAGGAGCAACCCCAACCCCCAGACTGCTGGAAAATAACATTGCAGAGTATACTGGAGAATGCTTGGTTTCTCCCATGCTTCTGGGCTTTGCAGGTGCCACATGGGGCTAGGAAGGAATTTTCCCTTCCTGTTGCTGCATGGGTTAGGGTTTTTATCACCTTCCTCAGTCACTAGGTGCTGGCTGCAGCCAAGGCTTGGGATTCTAAATGGAGTATCCCAGCTGCTGCTGGGACTAAAACCCTGAGGCTTCTGATTAAAGGATCTGGCCCCTCTGCTCAGGGTCATACCAATCACCACATTTCAGATCAGGAAGGAATTTTACACTATGGTCATTTTGGTATGTACTGAGGGGGCTTTTTGCCTTCCTCTGTAGCAGAGGGAATGGCCCTCTTCCTTGAATCTCTTGAGTGCATTTTAACAACTCTTGCAGAGGCAGGGCACTGCTTTACGTGTCAGGTTAAGACATTGTTGGTGTCTTTGGGCAATATGCCTTGTAATATGTCCTATTTTGTGACAGGGTTGATAGGGTGTGAAGGTTGTGTAGCTTTAGAAACAGGTTAGACAAAGATTTGTATGGGATACTTTGGATAGGGATGATCCTGCCTCAAACAGAAAGTTGGACTAGAGGACCTCGAGAAATCCCTTTCAGCCCTATTTTTTCAATGATTCTGTAAGTGCCTTTATTATAATATGGCTGTACTGTGGCTTACATTTTCTTTCAAAACAATTGCAATCAACTTTTTCATGTAAACTTTTAAAATGCACCCAAGTGGTGTTACATGGTCCTATACAACTCGCATTGTACTCAAACTCCCTCTGACTTCAGCAGAAGGTGGGCCAGTCTCAGGGACTAAAGTTACCAAATCAACTGGCCCCAAGGTCCTATAGCGGCACAGATTGGAGCTCTGAGGTCTCCTTCCCACTCCCTCCCCTTCACTGGCAGAGAACTAATGTTCTGAAAAGGCTATGTATTCAACTCTTTGGCAAAAGGAACAAATCAGATCGCAGTCATGAACCCAAGGCTTCATTGGTTCATCTGGTGCACCTTCTTCACACTTCTGTGCTCTTAGGCCCTTCAATATTCTCACTTACATATTTTCTTGCACTTGTGAGTTGTCCCACTTACTTACATAGGGCTGCTCACATGAGGAAAGGTTTGTTGGTTTGCGCCGTTAGGTCTAGAGTCAATTTCCACATTTAATTTCTACAGCTGAGTTTAGTCACCTTAATTTTGGGTGCCCAGTTTCCAAGACTTAAAGGGGCCTGTTTTTTTAAATATGGATGATAAGCACTTTTTAAATGATACCTTAATCACTGATGGCTTTTAAAAAATCTCAGCCTATATTTATACAGATGGAAAAAATCATATAGCAGTGCTTCAGCGTGTGTGTGTGTGTGTGTGTGTGTGTGTGTGTGTGTGTGCGCGCGCGCACGCACACGCATACCTCTCTCAATGGACTACCATCGATGAAGAAGTCTAGCACCAGGTCAACTGCACCAGTGCAGCCTTCTTCAAGCCGCAACAAAGTATCTTTGAAAATAGAGATCTTCAGAGGTCAACAAAGGTCCTGGTTTATCAGGTGTCATGCTGACCACCTTCTGATACTGCAGTGAAGCCTGGACCATCTTCTGACACCACATTAAGACCCTTGAGAGCTTTCACCAATGTTGCTTCATTGAATCCTGGGGATCAAATGGAAGGACTGCCAGACCAGTGTGAGCATCCTCCATGAATCTGCATCCACATGCATCAAAGCCTTGAGCTTGAGAAATAACTCCGATGGATGGGCCACCGTGTCCAATTATCCAGTAAACACCTCCTTCACCAGATTCTCTTCTCCTGGCTCTCCGTTGGCCAATGCTCAAAGGGCAGCCAAAGGAAATGGTAAAAAGACATGCTCATGGCCACCCTCAAGCACAGAGGCATCAACACCAACGGCTGAGAGGAACAAGTTGCTGACCATTCAGCATGGCACCACCAAGGCATGTGCCATTTTGAGGCCCAACAACTTGATACTGAGTCAGAACAGCAGCAGTGAAGGAAGGAAAAGGAGACCAACCCAGAGCTGCAAATCCCACTCCCACATGCAACAACGTGCCCCCATTGCCAAAGAATGTGTGCATCCAGAATTGGGCTCCTCAGTCACCTGAAGACCCATCAAGCCTGATGGACTGTGGCAATATGGGACTCCCTGCCTAGCCACAGTGCTAGGTTCCCCATTTGCCTTTGGGCACACCACCCACTTGACTCTCCTGCCATGCCTTGTTCTTAATTAATTAATTATCTTAATTAAGGTGGGGCGCTGCCCATTTTATGCCCCGATGCCAAGGGGGCGCTATCTGCGGCTCTGAACCTTCCCTACACCGCAGCCCATGCCTCACAGATGGCATCCCACTGTTAATCACACCAGCCACACACTGGGCTCCAGAATCCTCCAATCAGGACCCCGCTTTAATCCCTGTCTTCAGGCAGCCTTCTCCGCCTTCATTTGGGCTGCCTGGCTCCCTGAAGCTATTTCTTCTCTCAGGCATGGTCCCCCCAGGACCTTTGGACACACAGGCCCTGGCCTCACCTCCAATGCCAGTTGGGACCCCAGGCCCTCAGCTCTGGGCATCCCTCGTGGTGGGCCTCTGGCCCTTTAAGGCCATTCTGGTCCTGGCCCCAGTATTGACCAGTCGAGGGGTATTCTATCTCAGGCCTCTGCCACTAGCCCACCCTCTCTCTGGGTGGGAGCTGGGGTACCTCACACCATGACTGATGCTCCAGGCTCTCACAGGGGACTCTCACTGCCCCCCGGAGAAGCAGGTCATGGTGCTACTCAAGGTCTTGCCTTTGACTCACACTCGGCCTTCCAGCAGTGGACGACTTAACGGGGTCAGGACTCGCCCCTCTCTCTTGGGATGAGCCCCCTTTACTTGGCCTCTGGCCCAAACTTCAGCCTCAGGCATCTAGAGACATACCTTGGCCTACTCCCCTCATTTGGGGCTCCACACTGTCCCCTTCACTCAGGGCTCCACACCACCCCCTCACTCAGGGGTTCTCATCTCTTCCCCCCTCACTCAGGGCTCCACCCTGCCCCCTTACTCGGGACTCCACCCCACCCCCTCACTTGGGGCCATGGAGGCTTCCCTTCCCGGTGGGCTCAGGTGGCCATAGCCATGCCTGTCCCCAACTACCTTTTCTCAGGGTCTTGCACCCCACCCCCACAGGGCTCAGGTGGCTGCAGCCATGCCTGGCCCCAACTCTTCTCCTCAGGGCTTGTACCCAGATAGGGCTCAGGTGGCCGCAGCCGTGCCTGGCCCCCACTCTCCTTCCTCAGGGTCTTGCACCCCACAGGGCTCAGGTGGCTTCAGCTGTGCCTGGCCTCAACTATATCCAATGGTACGTGACCCACCCAAAGGTGAGGGCTAGGGTTAAGGTGCACCTACCTGCCTTTCACCAGGGTGATAACTGGCCTGGCATTTCATGGGGGCTCCCATGCCACTGAGAGACCCATCAGGCCACCCACTCCCAGCAAGGTGCAGTTTTAGGTCATGCCCAGGACCAGGAGCCTCCAATCCATCCCCTACAGCTCCTGCCCTTACCTCCAGTTAATACCAGCAGCCTTGCAGCCAGGCAATGTTGTTGCCTTCTCTGCGAGCAGTGAACTGCCCTGCTTATATGGGTGGCCAGAGATCTAAAATGGCTTCCGCAATCAGGCACCTGCTGGCTGCTTGGCCTAGGTCTTGAAGTGGCAGGCACCAATAGTGCCCTGCATCATGGACGTCATCCTCAACTTTGAGGGATGGCCAATGACAATGTGTATGTCTGTGATTTGTTCAAAAAGTAATAAGGAAATAATGCCAACTTTTGCTCACAGAAATTATCTGACGGCATAATGATGGAAAGTGGGAACTTCAGGTAGTACGGAAACAACTCACCTGATGTATAGTTTACTGCAGGCTTAACCAAAGCAGCATTTTAGATTCTAGCTAACTCCCAATATTTTCACTTGACATAACTTCAAGGGCCTTAAGAACCTATATAGAATACTCTTGCCAAACGAGCTGCATAAAAACCATGCCAAGGCTGATATCTCATTACAAGGGTGTGTTACAGGAGAAAGATGTTTATTTTTTTTCAAAGAAGGAATGAATAAAAAGATCAGAAGTAATATTAACCAAATGAGGTTGGGAAAAATTCATCAGTCCTTGGAGGGCAAGCAGAGAATAAAAGAAGGGAGGGAAAGAAACAGAAATCCATTCTTCAGGTTTTGGCTTACAAATCTTGCATTTAGGGCTATTCTTCAAACAAATTCCTTCTTAACCAGCAAGCCACAGGTTGGCCATTGATTTCATACTTTTATGATTTTATCAGTGGTCAAAGGTAAATATTATTACTCATGGACAAGGGGTGGGGGAAAGATAGGTATTAAGGTTGAGATGAGGTTCACTTTCCTTTTGATTGTTTCAGAATGCGTTGATAAACAAAATACATATTACTCCATTCTGCTAATGAAAAAGATCTCCTTGAATCTGCTCTCTACTTGAACATAGGAGGAAACAATACCAGTTTTAATAGGGAAGTTTAATGTATCTTGGCTTTATTATACTTACTGTTTTGTTTTGCTTTTTTATAAACTGTATTAGGGACATACATTACACATACACCAATTTAAGTGATTGGAAACTGGCTCAAACCTGTAACAGAAGAGAAGTTCGGTGCACATAAACTGGTTTCAAAACAGCCAAAACCAGTTTAAGGTAGACCTGGATGAATGTAGTATCAAACTTAACTGATTTAGTTAACATCAGTTTGCATCAATCTAAGTAGCTCAGAGAAACCTGTGAAGATTTAATCTATTCAGCCTCTGGTTTTTTGACTGTCTGTACTTAGCCTAAAGAGAGCAAAAAATCTAGAGAGTGTGGAATAAAAAGAAGGGGAAAGAATGGTCCTATGATTAATATATTGGATTGTGACTAATACTGTCCGGAGTCTATTCCTCACTATGCCATGTACTTCCTTTGTGACCTTCAGAAAATCAGTTAATCTCTCTATGCTTCACTTCCCAACATGTAAAATAGGGGAAATAATCCATCCTTTCCACCATTTTTCTCCCACTTTGTGTTCATAAAGCACCTAGCACTGTGGGGTCTAGTTTTATTTGGTACCTGCGGTGCTGAAATAGCAACATTAAGAAATGCAAGTGTTCTAAAATCAAGAATCAGGCCCAACAAAATTATGATAGGGAAAGCTATTGACAATGCTCTTTATCAACCTGATAAGCAACAGTATTAGAGTGAAGAATAGACCCAGTTACATTAAAATATGTAGAAAGAGTGTCATGGATATTTATGAGGGGGATTCATAGATCTTGGGCCTAGACAAAGCCAGTCTTTGTCAGGTGGAAGAATATGTTAGTTTTATTGTATTTTTCACAGGAGTTCTAATTTTTCTAAAGAAAACTTGGAGGGGAAAAGATTTTATAGCAAGATTTCTGTGCATGTGTTGGAGTAAGAGGGATTGGTTTGGACCAGTAAGCATTATATATGTCAGGAAGTTCACACAAACACATGGAGACTGGACAGTATTAAAAGCATAGGCAGTGGGGGGGGGGGGGGGGGAGGGCTAACCAGGATCAGCCCCCCACCACAACACAGGGCAGCAGGTATGGCTGTAGGGCAGCCCAGCCACAGGCTGCTGCAGCAAAGGGGGAGGAGCAGGCACAGTCAGATACCCTGCGTGATCACAGATGGCCCAGCCGCAGGCAGGTACATTTTTTTCAATCTTGCTTTATGACTGCCTGGGGTTGAGGGTGGAGGTGGGGGCAGATTGAGAACTCCACAGTGCAGGACAAAGTGGGGTAGGTGCCAGGCAAATCATTCATCCCTGCCCAGCTCCCTCCTGCACTGTGGGGATTATCTCACAACCTGGCCTGGCCAGGGCCCCATTCACAGTGAATGAGGCCCCGGCTGGGCTGGATCATTAGACAGTTGGACCCCAACGGCTCATCCAGAGCTGGTGCAGCACTGGAGAGCCAGGAGGGGGGCACATGCCCCCCCCATCCGATCTTTGCATGGGTCAAGGGCAGGCCACAGCTGCAAGCTGGGCTCAGCCTCTGCTCCCTGCCTCTGCTTCTCACTGTCATTGTGCTGCTGCTTTGAAAGTAGCACAGCGTGGTGCCATGTGCCTCGCTGCCTGGCCCACCCAGGTAGGACACACATGACTCTCTGCTGCACCACTTTCAAAGCAGTGGCAGCAGCAAGACAGATTCAGAGAGCAGAGGCTGAGCGCCCCCGTCCACCCCCCACCCTTGGCTCCCCAGCACCACGCCAGCTCTGGATGAGCCACCAGGCTCCGATTGTCCCATGACCTGGCCTGGCCAGGGCCCCATTCACTGTGAATGGGGCCCTGGCCAGGCTGGATCATGGAACAATCATAGCTCAGTGGCTCATACAGGGGCACAGTGCAGTGGAGCCAAAGCAAAGGAACTTCCCCCCCTCCCCCTTGGCTCCTTACAGTGTGCGCAGTGGCAGTAGCCACCCACCTATACCCCTGGACAAGCCACCAGGCTCCAATTACCCCACAACCCAGACCGGCAAGGGCCCTATTCACAGTGAATCAGGCTGGGGCTGGGCCAGGTCATGGGGCAGTCAGAGTCCAGCGGCTTGTCCAGGGGTGCAGCACCAGGGAGCCAAGCAGTGCCAGTGAGGCACAAAGGCACAGAGCAGAGACAGAACCCAGCCCACACCTGCAGCCCACCCTTGCCCCATGCAACAATCGGCAGGGCACATGTCCCCTCCTTGGCTGCCCCATTCCAGGCCTCTGGAGTAGCCACTGGGCTGTGCTGAGCTCTTCCCAGACATTACTCAGGGTGGGCATTGGGGTCCCTGGGGCTCTGGCCTGGCAGTGCAGCTGAGGCTGGCCCCGCTCTGGCCTCTGGCTCCAGGTCCCCACAGGCAGTCCAGGGCTGAGAGGTGGCAGTTCATGGGACCTTCCAGTGCTGGGCAACAAACCCAGGAGTAGGACAAGGGCCAGCCAGATGGGCACAGCAGGCCCCAGCCCTGATCCCAGTTCTGCTCTTCTCCCTCCCAATCCCTTCCCTGTCCCAGCCCCAGCCCTACTTCCTGCCCCCGAGGCCCATTCCCCTCCCCCTGCCCCTTCCCCTGCAGACTTTCCTGTGGGGGAGGAGGCACACATGCGCATGCACTCTCATCACCCCCGCCACAACATTTTCTCCCTCCACCTATGATTAAAAAACCACTTCTTTCAGAATATCAGTGTGTTCATGTGGGTTGGATGATGTGGCATCTACACCCCATTCATGGACACCTTAGAAAAGGATTTGTCAAGGGGCTGGAACAATGTTCTCTCTAGCTCCATGGAATTTTCCCACAGCAAAATTATAGAAAATACTAAATGCTTCAGAGGCAGAAAACCTGGGATATTTCTCAGCCTGAGATGGCTGGTTCTGGAGCAGACCTACCAAAAAAGCTGGGAAAGTTTTCCACACTCTGTACTGGGTGCTTTTTAGGATGAGTCACTGGAGCAGTGGAAAGAAAAAAAAAAAGCCCCGGGCTCACTGGTTCCTGCCAGGCAGGGGGGTGATCCCTGCTGCCCCCACTGCCTGGGGCTTTTTTTTTTTAAAGAACATTTAAAAATTTTTATTGTTTTGTTATATTACATGTAGTTGTGTGTTTGTTAAGTCAATAAACCTTTCTTATCTTTTTACCCCCAACCACTCTCAATCCTGAGCCTTCCCGCTGGCAGCTGGGACAAATGTCCCAGAGACCCTTTATGAACCTGGAAAGCAGAAAGTCAAGGTCATCCACGAAACTCATGGAGCCTGTCTGGTACCTGGATGAACTAAGCAAGTTGTAGGATGGGGAGAACTAGGAATCTGGAGCCTGCCATCAAGAATTAGCAACATTTGGTTTGAATAGTTTGTCACCTCCCTACGTTTCTCTCTCCATCGAAGTTGTCAGGGAGCTCCAGGCACATAATTAGATATGCAAGGACTCCAATCCCAGACATCTACAGCTAAAGTCTAAAATGGGGGGAATGCTCTACTTCATAACGAAACAACCTTCCCCTTCATGCTAGGCTCTCACAGAATGTCAGTTATAATTTGTGTTTGTATGGCCCCTGAGTGGAAAGAGTGTGCTTTCTGAGAGCAAGAAAATATGATGCCAAAGAATATTCTAAAAAAAAATCCTGAATTAATCACTCTAAGATCTCCCTTATTATCTCCCTGATTATTAAGCAGCCTGCTCTAGTTTCCTTTCACCCAGTGTGGCAGAAATGGATGGTCCACACCAGGCAGGATCAATTGTAAAAAGTGGAATTAGTCATTCTAAATCATGCAGCTATGGTCGAAGGGAGCTCTTCTAAAAATCATTAAACAATCATGTATTCCTATTGATTTATTCAAAATACCTTGAGGGAAAGCAGATTAAACACAAGGTAAAAGTAAACTAATGCAGATTAAATGGATGAAGGATGGGCCAATAGTTCCCTAGGTAGTTTTTGTACTAATGAGAGGAAAATTATATGTACACTATTACCAGAATAAAAGGATCTATTAGAGGTCTTTTGCTTGACATATTTATGTATTTCAAATACTAAGTAGGACAGTGAATTAGGTTTACTCTGGACATTTGTTATTTTTATTGCACCTCCAAGTGATAAACAGGGTTTTCTGTTGAGGGCAGCATGCTGCTTTGCTCAGAAGGTACAGCCCTCTCTGCATAGCAAAATGCTGAGAGCACCGCTGCTTATTGGATGTCATTTATTACCAAATGCTTTTTTATGGTGATCTCCTAAAGTCCATAAATGGTGCTCAGAGTTGGTACATGCATGCATGCATGAGTGTGTGTGTGCACGCGTGCAAATGCACTGAAGAAAACTGACTTTGAATTTCCTCTTCCACCTTTTCTCATCTCAAATGGAATTAATCCAAAAGCCATGTGACTAATGGAACAATATGCTGACTACATCGTTTTTCTCCCGTACCTTCCACTTGCAATACATCCCTGAAACACAATGGAATGCCAGCAAGATGACAGTGTTAGAACACAATGAAACTGTAATAGTCCACAAAAATCCTTCCTTACCCATTCCCTGCATTCAAAAAACCAACTAGTTCAGGTTGTTGAGATGTCACTATTGGACACACTTACAAATAGGACTTGCTGTAATTGTGCCAAATACTGCAGTTGCTCAAGTCCTATTTATAATTGTGTATTTCAAATCCCAGTGTTAATTTGGCCAGATATTTTATAAAAATATGTAAAACTAGACAGACATAAGGAGACTTGTTATTGAGTATTTTGTATGCTTACTATGATACTTAAATGTGAAACCCACCTGCCTATTTTTGCAGTGTCTGGGTAGGAAACTATGCAGCTGCTTTGTTCTTTATACAAAGACAAGTCATCAGGACATTGACTGCAACCTAATTGTATCATCTAAAGCACTTTGTGTTTTTCCGCACTGATTTCAATGGTTACATCTTTGGCAATTTTAAAAAGGAGGAAATCTTAAAAAAAGGAAATGGATACAGCATGGGAAGTATAGTCTCCAAGCATATTTAATCAGAAGATATTGTTACCAAACATAATAAACATTGTCAGAATGGATGAAACCACATGATGTTTTACTAGGTTAAATGCTAAATGCAAAGTGTATTTTAGTTTAAATATTTGTCAAAATCACATACTGAATTGTATAGTTGATTACAACAATCACAGTTTGCGTGGTGTGGCTTAGATATGTAAATTATGTGATATTTTTATTATATCTGTATTGGGTGACTTATGAAAAATAACCCACACAGTGCAAATTTCACATATAGCAACCTGAGATGATTAGTTAATTCAGTGAAATAAGTCACAGTCAAATAAATTGTAGCTAATTGAGCCACAGATGTTAGTTACAAAACTTGCAGTATAAACAGTGAATCATTTGTTCCACTGTCATTCAATTCACAACTTAGCTGGGGTGCAGTGTCTCATACAGACATCAAAAACAAGGTCTATACACCACTTAAGTCTTCAGGGTAAGGTAGATATGGAGAAATTTCACTCAAGAAATTGAAGAGTATTTTCCAAATAATTAAATATTATTAATCAACTGCTAAGTTTTCAAGGAGACAAAGGACTAGATCCAAACTGGTGCAGTAGGTTCCTTTACTCAGGCATCACGACACCTAAAAGTTAAGTAACTTCCTCCAGGCAAGCAATCCAAATCAACAACCCTCTACAGTGAATGGAGAGACTTTCTAGCAGGCCTGTGCAAAGCAGCTAGTATTCACTTTGGATTCGGCCAATTTGAGGGACAGTGATTCAATTCAGTGAGTTGAATCACTGTCCCAAACTGATTCAACTGAATCTTATTCAGAGATTTGGCCACCACTGAATCAGCCAAATCCCCAAATTGGACAGGCCTCATCCCCTGCCCACTCTCCCATCCCCATCAATGGCTGTCCTATCCAGCCCCAGCTCCTGGCTCTTTAAAAATAAAAGCCTGGCACTCACCAGATGCTGCCAGGTTGGGGGGTGATCCCCACTGCCCCCCACTGCCCTGTGCTGTGTGGGGGGCTCTGTCACAAGCCCCCATCCCCCACCTGCTCTCCCAGCCCCAGCTCCCAGCTTTAAAAAAAAAAAGCCACCACTCACCAGCTGCTGCCAGGCCGGGGGGCAATCCCCACTGCCCCAGGCTTCATAAGGGGCTCTGCCACAAGCCCCATGGCCCCCACCTACTCTCCCAGCCCCAGCTCCTGGCTCTTTAAAAAAAAAAAATCCCCAAACTCACTGGCTTCTGCCAGGCAGGTGGGGCCAACTCTGCTGTCCCCCACTGCCCGCACTGAATGGGAGGCTCTGCCATGAACCCCCAGAAGTCCCAACAGATGCTACAGCAACCAGTGAAGGAAGGACTTTTCTTTTTTAAAGAACTGGCAGCTGGGGCCGGGCAGGGCAGCCATTGCGGGGGGGGCTAAGAGAGCAGGTGGGGGATAGGGGCTAGTGGCAGAGCCCCCACACACAGCACAGGGCAGTGGAGGGCAGCAGGGATTGCACTCTCCCCCCCCCCCCCCCCGACAGCAGCTGGTGAGTGGAGCTTTTTTAAAAAAATAAAATAAAGTCATGAGCTGGGGCCAGGCAGGGCAGCCATGGGAGGGTGGGAGAGCAGGCAAGGGGCAGGGAGGTGCTTGGGGGGCTGGGATTGCAGGCATTGTGCCTGGCAGGGGTCCCCCCATGGTCCCCTCCACCTCCTCCAGTTCCCCCCTCCCTCCTACTTACCAGCACGGAGTTCGGGTCCAGCTCCTTGTGGCAGCAAGTGGGTTCTGTCTGAATCTTTGAAACTCTCTAAATCTTTTCTGAATCAATTCAGAGAGCTTCAAATCAATTCAGATCTTTTTATTGGTCTTCTGATTCAATTCGCATTCAGAGATTTGCCTGCCAAATCAGGCCAAATCTCCTCCGAATCAAATCAGCACCCGAAGCTTCGCACAGCCCTACTTGCTAGTGCCCCTTGCTTAGGGCAGATTGTAAAGTTAAAATGTTGTCCCATGATTTTAGGGATGGTACCCTATAAATATCCACCAGAATTCTGTACAGATGGATAAAGAAGGTCCTGCACCCTGAGGAGCTTGCAGTGCATTCTAACATTTTTATAGCATTTTGGTGGAACTTCTTCTGATTGCCTTACATTAGTTTACCTAGGAACTAAACTCTGTGGGAAGTTTGTGCGCACAAAAGTAATGATGTGTATAAATGATTAATACCACTTTAATGTATTTAATGACATGCAAAAGCACAATGGACTTCTATTTCCATGCATCTCTCAGTCTCTTCGGCACAATTCCAGTAATTGATGTAAGAGGGGGAGAGGGAATGTAACTTCATCAAAATACCTTTCAGTCTGAAATAAGTTTTATAATAGCCACAGATATAATCAGGTGACAGTGAAAGGCAAGTAACTGCAAGGCCATGTAGATCCTAACGGCAAATTAGCCACCAGCCTCAAGCACTGCTCCCCTTTGGGAAAAGCCCCCAGTGTCTGTTTGTAGATCTAGCTTTTTAGTTAGGTAGGGCCATTCTTGGAAGCCCTCCCTGCATGTAGAGAATCAACTCCATTCACCACTGTTCTTTTGCAGAGCTTTACTGTATACATTCCCTTGGAAGATCTCAGAGTTATAAAATAAACACTTTCAAGATTGTTTTCTTAAAGAACTGGTCCAACATTACCCCCCCAAAATTTCACTTTTCACAGAGCTCTGTTCAAAACTGCTGCATTTAACTTGAAACATGTCTTAACTTTTCACTTCTTCAGCTTACTCATTACTTTCATTGGTTTAGGGACTGCTTTTTTCTGTCAAGTACTCTAGATCAGCTGTTTCATGACCTCTTCAATTCCACATCTCTGGCATCACTCCACTGTGGGGTATTTATTTATTCAATTAGGAGCTGTATACAGGCATATAGGAGAGGTGGTCTGCAAGAACATGGTCAGCAGGGGAGATGATGTGGCAGCAGCTAAGTAACCACAACAAGACCATGTTCCCTGTATAACACAGAGTTGGTATTACCATAATTCAGCAGTTACAGTCTACCTCTAAATGGATTCTGTAGAGCCTTGGGGCTGGCAGAATGGAACTCAAGATGACAGGAATTCCTAGAAAGATAAAAGAGAGATAATTAGCCAGGTTAAACTGAAGTCAGGCTGCAGGCAAAATGGGGTGGCACCTTATGAACTAGCAAATGAGTTAGAGCAGTGGTTTTCAACCTTTTTTCATTTTCAGATGCCTAAAAAAATTGAATGGAGGTGCAGACCCCTTGGAAATTTGGAATGGAGGTACAGACCCCTTTGAATTATAAGTGTGGGTATTCACATACTTTTGATTTATCATAGTTGTCTTTTGTGGACTCCTTAGATGTAGTCTGTGGACCCCAAGGGGTCTGCAGACCCCAGGTTGAAAACCACTGAGTTAAAGAAAAGAGAGTGAACAATAATAACCACCAACCAGCTGGTAACATCTAGAAAAAAGAAGGAAGAAGGGGAGGGGAGAAGGAAGAGTCTTTCACTAATTAGGCATGAGCCCTCAGCCAATCCAGCATAACTAGGGCAAGGTGACCCTGGGCACTAACTTGGTGGCAGGCAAGGGGAGCTTAAAAAAAAAAAAAAGAGAGATTGCTGGCAACTGCACAATCATGATCATGCTGGCATTGCAGCAGCAACCAGTAGTCATCACTTCCCTTATGCCCCAGGCAGCCCACCATGTCACTATGCTGCTGCAATCCAAAAATAAAATAAATCAGTAGCCTTGTGGAGATTAGGATACACAGATCATAACTCATTCATCCTTATCCAGTGTTACGAGATTTTCCCATCATTTTGGGGCGCGCTCATTTATTAGGGATACGTTTATAGGGTCTTGATAATTCTATCAATATGCTGCTTGTGTTACTTGTGTTTCTATACGGAGCTGTGTATCTTCCTTCTGCAAGTCCTCACCCCCAATGGAGCTATCTTGCAGAACTCAGTTTCAGTGGGGCAGGGTTCCTCCAGTCACCAAATCAGTCATACACACAAACACACACAGATTAACGTGACACGCCTGACCCGGCCGGGTTGATCAGCATGGACAGGCTGACACCCTCATATGCCAAGAATCAGTTAATAAGAGCAACAATACACTGCAGTCAGACACAAGCACACAGGTAAACAGAATCCCTCTGAATCCGGCGGGGTGTCCAGATGACACCCTCATGGGCCAGCATTCAGTTCATTAGGGCAAGTCTGAGTCAAACTGGGTCAATCAGCCTGTACAAGCTGATTGCCTTATGTGTTTCAAACTCAGCATGTCCCAATCTTTAGCCTTTTGATGAGCAAACCCCACAGTATTTTGGGGCTTCACAGGGATCTTTAGCTTAGGTAAAAGAAGCGCTGCTGCAGAGCAAGTGGGGAAGGAGAAGTAGAGAAGGAAAAATATACCCAGTTACTACCAGTTTGACTATAAAAGTTATTTATTGCTAAGTACATGAAACATATAATGGTACTAATATTAATAGACATGCCAAGGAAAAACAAACACAAACAATTAAAGTATTACCCTGGTTTTACTAAGTATTTCGGGAAACTTAGCTCAGGCTTAACTAATACAGTTCAGGTTCGGAAATTTATACCTAGATAGAGAGAGAGAGAGAGAGAGAGAGCTGGGATCTCACCAGTCCAAGGCACTCAGGTTGTTTTCTGACAGGTAAAGTTCTTAACACAATCCTTGAAGGGAGATGATCTGTTTCTTCCAGCGTCCCGAGAAGAATAGCGGGTGGTGTGAGAGAGAGTTCTCCTCTTGAAGAACACACAGACATTGCTGCTTTTTTACAGATTTTTATATCCTCAGATCAGTTTCTTCAAAGCATTCTTAATAGTGTAAATCATTGTCTTTTCTATTGACAAGGGGTTATCTGGTTTGGAACATCAAGAAACTGATTGGTAATCAGGAAAAACATAAGGTAGGGAGTAACCTTAGGAGCCAGCCTGAAATTCCTATGGATAGCAGATATACTGATGGGATATCTCATGGTTTCTTCAGAAACAATAGATAGCTTGCAGCATCAGGGTTTTGGATTTTTACTTGTTGTGAACAAGCCTCAGCTTAGCATGACTTTTTCAGATCTTACTATAATCTTTTGAACAGATTTAAGGCAATTATTGGAGTGTTCATAACCTTTGGACAGGAGGACTTCCACCAGTCATCCTGGGAAACTTATAACAACACTTGTGGTCAGGGTTCCAATGGGCTGGATGCTGTGATGAACCCTTTACCATTGTTCAAATGTTGCCCATACCCCCTCTGACTCAGTCTCTTTGCAGCTTAGAGACCAACTAGGCACATCTACATGAGGTGTTTACTGTGGAGCTGACTAATTAGCTCTGCAGTAAAATGTCACCATCTACACATGGTGCTATTAGGATGAAGTAAACTAATTAGCTCCACTGTAAGATAGCACTGCCAAACACGCATATTGTCCTATGGTGGAGTTATTTACTTTGTTGTTATGCATATGTAGATGCTGACAGGGCTGGCTAGGGTGTGAGGGTGTGCTTCAGTATGGTGGCTTCCTGCTGGCTAGCCTTGCACTGAAGCACCATCATGCCCCAGTCAGCCCCTCTGCAGCATGTTGCACTGGGTAGGAGCAACCCCAAACTGGCAGGCTGGCTCCCCAGGCCCCTTGCCAGTAGGGGCTGCTGTGCTCTGTCTCAGTGTGCCATGGTCCCAGGTGCAAATCCAAAGGCAGTGCATAGGAGCAATAAACTCCAGTGTAAACTGTATTGAGTTTATTTAGCTGCATTAATTTCACATGTAGACATGCCTACTGGGTACTAACATACTACATGCTGTAGTGATATGATTATTGTGCGACTTGGATATGAAGGAGGTCTGAATCACTCCACAGCCTATGGAAGGCAAAAGGTTTGTCTCTCTAGCCTTAAATGGGTAGGTATGTCATACAAACCTAATTATAATGTTACTCACAGGGCTGTCAAAATGTACATGAATTAGAGTAGAAAGGAGCACTTTAAAAATGTCTAAAATTTTAAATGCTTAGGTGACTTAACATTAGATTTAAAAATTAATTGCATTTTAATTTGTAAGATGTAATGAAAATAATTATTTTTGACAGGATTCTTGACTGGATGAACTATTAGTTGGTCTGGTGGTGCTGTGTAGCAACTGCAGCAGCCCCCATCTCCTACAAAACACAAAACCAAACTGAGCTGGAGCTGGCATAGGGGACAACTCACTTGTGCAGCCAAGAGAAACAGAACTATGGTCCCTGACAGAGCAATAAATTTTTATAGTATCTGAATATATTTTAATTTTAAGGAACTACTCAAATCAGTAGTAACTGGGTATACTTTTCCTTCTCAGTCTCTTTGCCTCAGCACTCCCTAACCCAGCAAATGAGTTTTAGTCAACCAAGTTTAAATAGGTCTCCTATAGTGGGACTGGGGAAAATGTATAGCCCGAGATGCCTAAAACTTTTCTTCAGCTTAGTTCTGTTTAGATGAGATTGGGGGGAGGGGGAGAAAAGTGAGTGTGTGAATAGAAAAAGCCCGTTGTAAGTCCAGCAAACTGAGTACCAGGCCTCCCTCAGGAAGATAGAGCTGACAGGTAACACCAGCCAAATCAGAATGCAGTCAGAACAGAATCAGCATGGGAAAAAAAGTCTTTTATTTGAGCCAAACTAAATATTAAAATATAAGTCAGCCTGTACAAGCTGATTGTCTTACGTGTTTCAAACTCAGCATGTCCCAATCTTTAGCCTTTTGATGAGCAGACCCCACAGTATTTTGGGGCTTCACAGGGATCTTTAGCTTAGGTAAAAGAAGCGTTGCTGCAGAGCAAGTGGGGAAGGAGAAGTAGAGAAGCAGACAAGAATTTAAAAAAAAAAAAATAATAATAATAATAATAATAATAATAATAATAAAAAAAAGCCACTGTAGACTGAAGTACAGCAACTGTTTTACACAACAATACAGTACAAGAAATGGAAAGCCAATAGAGAAGGACAGCATGTTGATCAATTACTTCATGAGACTTTGTATTTATATGATAATATTTGCACTGTCACAGTACAGAGTATAATGTTAACTAAAAAGTTAGTTCATTGGACAGTAGAATGTAGTCATTTATAGGGTAACCCTAACCTGGTTAAAAATACCATTTTAACCTGGTTAAAAATACTGTTTTTAATAAATCACAAGGCTTGGGAACCTGGTTTGTATAGCTCATCCACAAGGCGGTGCTTCCTGCAATAATGTGCCCCAAATGCTTTACTAAATTATAAGCAAGGTTTCATATTGACATAGCAGGGGTAAATCGGTCATCTGGAGTTTCTCAGAAGGCTATTAAAGTGCCAATCCAGCCCACTTCTGTTTGCTGATGAAATCTGCTGGGGATGACATCACAAGACAATACGACTGTAGACCATAACAACCACTGTGTGTCCACGTAATGAAGAAAATAATCATATAATACAATTTTCATGCCAAACACTCCCCTAATTTTCTCTAATGATGTTGCCTTCAGCTTTGCATAGTGGAGAAAAAAAAAAAAAAAAGTCATTGCAAGAACTGTTGCCACATAGTGAGTTATTAAGGAACCCGAGGAGTGAGACCTGATTTGTGAGGGTTTAATGTTACTTGTCATAACAACTTGAGCAATAATTTTATATACCCATGAACTGTCACAGCAGGGCTTGCCATTGAGAAGTGGTAGACAAATCTCATATTCATGTTTTTGATAACAGGAGGTGTTTTGTGTCTCATCACTGAGGCTGTATGTTTGTCACAGTCATTACTTCAGAGACAAGAGTCATGGCATCTAGGGCATTCTCATGAAAACTGTGGTGTTTTATCCCTCCAAGAACTCCATGAGACATTACAGGTTTAGCCCACTATGAGTACATCTACACATGCAGTTTACTGTGCATTAGCATATTTTAATGCACATTAAAGCATCACTGAAAAAATGCTATTTAGCCAATGCACATTAAGCACCACTTAGAAACCACAGGGCACTTTTACACATGCTCCAGGGTTGTGGGGGGGGGGGGGGGGGATGCTTTAATTAGACCAGCTCCAAGAGAATCTAGTTAAAGCTCTGCGGCATCTCAGATATCAGCATCCCCATGTTTCAAAATGGTGGTGGGAGCACTTGAACTAAAGCTCATTCAACGAGCTTTAGTTCAAGCACCCTCACCACCATTTTGAAGTGCAGGGACACTGATACACTAGATAGGGGAGGTTGCTGGGATAATTACCATGCTCCAGAAGACTCAATTAATCAATTGATGTTCTGTAATTAAAGTGTATCGGAGCAGCCTCTGTAATCATGCATAGGCACCCCATGCTCTTTACTTAATATGCATTAAGACAGGCTAATGTGCATTTTCTTACCACACAATGGAGGTACTAGATTTAATGCACATTAACTAAGGAGCTTTAATGCATGTGTAGATGTGCCCAGTGTTTTTATAATTTCAAGTTATTAAACGTAGTAAGTAGTTGTATATATTTAAAGTAGGTTTATCAGATTTTCTGTGACAAATCACTGGATATAAAAATCACAGATATTCACTCACGCACACACCAAGATTTTCTCTTTGGTTAAAAACTAGAATTATGGCCAATGTGTTTTTTGTTTTGGCAGAGCTGTGGTTTTTTCCTAGTTTTTAACCATAGAAATAGTGAACAACAAGGCTTACTTGTAGTTCATCTTTAACAGTTATTTTATGTGCAGGTAGCACTGAAAATATTAAATGAATGCTTCCCTCTGTGAAGCAAAACTGACAGGGCTGTCACTGTCTCTATGACAGATTCAGTGTCCTTTCTCCTTCTCCTATTTGCTTTTATCTTCCCAATGTATGAAAAAATGGAGTTACATCCAGAACAACTATCCCAGTTTGAAAACTGTCCTATAGAAGACACAAAGAAGTCAGAGACAAAATAGAGTATGTGCTGACTCACCTTTCTAACCTAGGACAGCTGGTCATCATAAAGAAAATGTTCAAGCACCGTATGTTAAAAATTAATCCATTCAAGACCTGATCTGAAGCTCACTGAAAGAGAGTAAATAGGATTTTCATCATTGACTTCAATAGGCTTTGGATCAGACAGTTAACTCTCATGTGGGTTGTATCATTTTCTTTTGACTTTCTTGCCAGTTATCCTAGATATTTGTTTTTGTAAGTTTCCTGTCCCCCAAGCCCATCTTTCCCTCTTGCCTGATCCAGCACTGTCTATTTTAATACCAACTTCTAAGATTCCATTTGTTTCCATGGATAAAGGCTGATGTCATAAACACATAATTATGATCTCACTGAAGGTTTGAGAAGCAAAGCAAAGCAAAGCCTGGCTTGTGTGAGGAACAGAACTCATATTCAAAGACAAACACCTTCAACAATGGAAAAAGGGAAGAACTGAAAAAAAAAAAAAAATACACACACACACACACACACACACACACACACCAGCAAAGCAAATAGCTTCTTATATAAGTGTGCTCTTGTTTTAAGTTTGTCCATGTACAAAAGTCCTTCAAAGCATCTAACACCTTCTTATGCTCAAAGGTAAAGCCAAGCATATAAAGGAGTTCACTTTTTTGATGGAGAGGTAATTCCTGAAGCTCACACTCAACATCCATTGATTTTTTATTTTTTTTTAATTTCCTGCTTTAACTTTAATTCAGCCTTCAGGGACTCAGCCACAAAGATATAGTATAAAGTCACTTGCCAGAGAATTAACCTAGAAATAGCTCGGCTTCCAACAAAGTTATTTTCCATTCAGGACTGAGAATTGGAGCAAGGAGATTGATGAAACAGTAGTAATGGGAGAACAGAAACAGTCAGTTGGACAATCCAAACAAAGATGACTGAAAAGATTAGAGAGCACTGACAGATGCTCAGGCCTCTACATAAAGTGCTGAGTTGGAGTGCCCCCTCCCCCCTGACCCAACAGATGTTTGCCTGTTGGGATGGTGGGACAGGCGGTTTAGCTCCACTTTGGAGCTTATTGAGTGGAAGAGCCTGCCTACAGCCTCTCTCACCTAGTCTTACCCTTCCTTCCGAGTTCCGGTGTGGTCTTCAGGAAGGGAAGGGGGAGAAAGGAGGGGAAGCAAGCTGCGGGCTGGGGTTTGCCCAGCCTGAGCTGGAGGGAGGAAGGCTGGCAGGGAGCACAGTCATAGGGACTCCAATGCACCCCTCCCCACTTCAACTCAGGCCAGGCAAACCCCACCCACAGTTCATTTCCCCTCCCTTCCTGCAGACAGCACTGGGGGCAGAGCTAGGCTACATCAGCCCAGCCCCAATTACACAACAGATTGACCCTAGGGAACAGGAATTCCCTAAGGTGCTCCAAAGTGGAGCACCTTCTTCTGATCTCTCATTTGAAGAGGGTTAATTTATCACATGGTCAGCCACTTTTAAAGTCCTCTGCAGCAATGCATGCGTGTCATGGCATAGCTGTAGAGAGCTTTCAGGGGGGCCAATTACACAACAAATGTAACTTCTGTCTGCATCCAGAGTTGTACAGTATATGGGTGGGTTTTTCCCACACACTAAAGTAGCTGTTAGCGTTCTGAAGTCCTGGCTTGCAGAGCTGTCAGTAGGTCATGGGGCTCCAAGTTTCTTTGATTCTTACTTGAGTGTTGCTTTGTATGCCAGGTCATATTCCTGCCATTGCCATTAGACAAATAAAGAAAGTCATGTTGTCCTCACCTACATCATATTTAAACAGGGGAGCAGCTCTCATTTTCTTTACAATACAGCAAAAGTTACATGCATATTCCAAGCAATTAAAAATCATAAAAAACAGAATTCTGAAGACCCTTTAGCCAGTTTTAGAAGTCTCAGATTTATTTCAGTCGGGCCATGTATTTTATGTTCAATAAAGTTTAACACCTCTCTGTCTCACCTCAGATGCTTCCTGTTTCTCAAAACAAACTGTTAGTACTTGGTAACTTGGAGACAGTGCTCCAGAAAGCTGCATGCTAGTATGTTGCTATAAAGGGGCTTGTAACAGGGGGCCTGCCCAGGGCCAATCTCTGTGGCCCACCCACCTGTTACTGGGCTAACAGCCCACATTCTCACCCACAATGCCTTGTTGTTAATTAGTCAAATAGATGTTAATAAGCAGGAGGTTGCCCGTTTTCTGCCCCGATGCCAGGGGCCACTATCTGCGGCTCCTTTCCCTGCCTACACTGCAGCCCAAGCCTCGCAGATGGCATCTAGATGTTCTCCTTGTCATTGGCCCCCACACTGGGCCCCAGAGCCCTACTATTGAACCCCACCTGGATTCCTCCCTTCAGGCAGACTCTTCCACCATCATACCAGGCAACATAGCTCCCTGAACTGAACCCCCTTTGGGTGCAATCCCCCCCACTGGGACCTTCAGCTCTCTAGCCCTGGCCCACCTCCAGGCCAGTCAGGACACCAGGCCCTCAGCTCTTGGGCGTTCTTCATGGTAGGCCCCCAGCCCTTCAACCCTTCCAGTCCTGGCCCCAGCATGGGCCAGTCAGGGGGAGTTCAGACAGGCCTGAGTCTATGGCCCTTTTCTCACTCTTCAAGGGTCCATTCTCCAGCCCTCCACACAAAGGGGTCACCCACCCAGTTGTGGGGGCTAGGGATTAAGGCACCCCAACCCACCTTTCCTAGGCAAGTACAGGTGATAACTGGCCTGGCATTTCCTGGGAGCTCCCGCACCAGGGAGAGCCCCACCAAGCCACCCGCTCCCAGCAGGGTGCAGTTTTTGATCATACCCAGGACCAGGAACCTCCTATCCATCTCCTACAGCTCCTCCCTTACCTCCAGATGATACCAGCAACTCTCCAACCAGGCAATATTGTTACCTGACTCCCATCATCAGAACTGCCCTGTTTATATGGGCAGCCCTGAATCTAAAATGGCTGCCCTCATCAGGCACCTGCCAGCTGCTGCCTTCTGGCCCTTAAAGTGGCAAGCACAAATAATGCCCTGCCACAGTGTTTTTTTAACTTCTTGTGATATAGTTAAAAGAGAGTTCCTGTGGGAACTAAAGGCTCCAGGAAGCAGATATTTATTTTATTCCATTTTATATTATTATTTAGAATGTGCCTATCTGGAGGTTGGTTCATATACAAAATTTAACTAACCAGATATGTGAGTTGCTAACAGTGTTCAAAACCTGAATCCTCCCAAGCTCAACCAAACAGAGATTTTCTTATAAACAGCACTGCTCCCACTGAGTCAGCTTTCCTGGAAGAAGCCTAAAAGAAAAGTCAACAAATTCTGTCTCTGGTGGACCAAAAGGAAAGCAGTTTTCATAAATTAAGATCCTTCACAAAAAATGCCTTGGCATTGTTCACCCTTCTTATATTTCCCTCAGAACTTTGGGATTAATGCAGGGGCTGGTTTGAATGTCTTATGTGATGTAATTGATCTCAAGAGAGGTCATACCCTAAATTATGTAGGGCTTCATAAGCCAAAATCCATCTCCTTCAAACTGCATACAGAAATAAAGTGGTAGGCCATGCAGTTTGCCGCATTATGCTCTACCTGCAAGTATAATTTGTGTTGGTTTGAAGAATAAGGAAATGTAGAATTCACTGACCCTAGGTCTCAGTTTGAATCCAGCTGAGGTTAGTGAGTCATTACCACTGCAAGACCTACCAGAAATGGATCAGTACTTTCTCTCCAGCTCCATCATGACAGGTGTGGGCATCACAGTTGACACTAAGACACTATGGCAGTCTCACCAGCCAGGCCACAGATGGGATAAACAAGGAGTTGACTTTTCCACTGCCACCTGCAAGTTGTTCCTCCAAAGGATAATTGGCTAAAGGAGGCAGTACAAGGAAACTGCCAGTATGCACACTACTTCTATGGATAAACAGCATGTCACTGAGAATGACATGAAAATGAATTGGTTCCACCAAAAATCTGATGGTAACTGTGAGTTAGAGTGAGCAACACTAGAATCTTGCAAAAGTTTGCCTAGCATCATTGCCTGAAATTGGTGAATGCTACAAATATTCATTAGCCTCAAGGTCCTTCACTGTTTTACTACTCTCTACTCATTCACACTCTTATCCAGTAGCATAGCTAGGAGTGGTGAGCAGTGCATGAGCTCTGGGTACCATCTTAGAGGAGGCCCCAGAATGGAGGCCTCCAGGTGAGTCTGCACATTTCTTGATGCTGAATCCAATATTGCCCATTGCTGCTGGCAATGGTAGTTGGAGGTACTCAGGGTGAGAACAAAGCATGGGGCCAGTAGCAGTGGGGCTCAAGGCTCTAAACACAGGATGTCGGTGTAGGAGTCAGTGTCCTGTTATTGGGAATAGCCACTGCTGTAGGGCCAAATATCAGTGCACCCAGAAGCTAGGGAATTAATGAAGAAGCCACCAGATGTAGGGACCCTTCTCCTCCCCTCCTTTCCCACTATAGCTGGTGCTTGTCCTGTTGTCAAATTTACCATTGCCAACTGTGGGGCCAGGTGAGCAGCAGCTACAGTGGGGGAGGGTGTAAGAGAGACCCTGCATCTCCCACTTAAGCAGCAGCTATTTCCAATATCAGGACATCCTCTATTGCCTGGTTTTCCACTTGTCTTATAATAAATAGCTTCAGGGCTTCTTCTAAGCTACCAGTGTGTTCTCCTAAAAGCAATTCACAAAGCCATTGCCTTGCTCTTCTATTCACGGATCACCTCTCCATGATGCCTTTGATAAACTGCCTAAGCAGAATACCTGTTAATAGTTCAACTACATAAAAAGGATAAGTGGAAACTTTACACATAGAAGAGTCTACATACTCCTGGTCCCCTGTTGTTGTTATATTCCTTTTCCCTGCTTGCCATCAGGCACTCTGTGTGAGTGTCTACATGAGACACTACCGCTCAGTGTTTACTGTTTTTTTTATTTAGTACTTATATAATCAAGTACCAAATGAATGTACAGTAACCAGACTTACTGTGTAGTAGTGCCAGTGAATGCCTTTTTGGTGAGGCTTTTTAGTAGCCCAATAATACTGGGCAAGAGCATATTAGAACTGTTGGTGCTGTGACACACTACACACTACTGTGCTGTGACATGCTACTGTGTTGGTGCTGTGACACGCTACTTATTCTGCTACTGCACAATTAGTGTCTCATGTAGACACGCCCTGTATTATCTTAACTCAGTTGTTGCTTAGCTCTCCACAGAAAAGCACCAGTCCTGATTGGTCCTATCATCACTATCATCATCTTTTACTATTTCTATTCCGACTTGTGTTTCCACTACCTTTCTACTAGTAGTAGTAGTAACATAAATAATTATTGGTAATTGGATTCCTGACAGCATATATTCCCTCTCTCTTGCTCTAATTTCCTCACTCCCAAATGGATCTGTTTTTCATTGTGCTGTATTATCCTTTGAATTCTTAACCACCTAGCCAAATTTAGCTGTGGTTTCAATTTACTCTAGGACTACCCAGCTCTTATAACTAAGTAAACTTTGTAGATCTTTCTTTGTAGATCTATTAGCAGAGCCATCAAACTTTTTAAGCTAAAGAAATGCCAATAATGTAAGTTAAAATATGACCTTACCTGATAAACAGGTAAGAGAGTTTAACCCTTGGGTATGTCCATCACTGTTGGTTAATTGTATCTGTGCCAAGTTCAAGATATAGGTAGGTGACCTGCTCTGCCATATTGCTTCCCTCACATCTAGCTGAAATGGCAGTGACTCTGACATATGGTAGCAAAACTATCACTGAGTATCAGAGTGCACCTTTAGACACTGTCAGATAGATTTTCTAAGCCTCAGAGCTGTCATCCTGCCATGTGTGTCTCTTGCTAGGTCTGTATCATTACTAGATGATCAAGATGTCATTATATAAGTTTAGTAGCTCTGATATGATTAAGCAAGTGTGTGTGTGTATTAAATAAAGTTGGAAGGTAGAATGGAGAAAAGCTGAAGTCACTAATTAAGTCAGGAAGCAATCTTAAATTCCTTAAGAAAGATATATCCTTAAATTATATACTTCCAGAAAAATGAGAAAAAATAGGTTATTCATAGTATTAATTACAATTATCTGTGGTGGTTATCTGTTGGAGTATAGGGAGATACACATGTTGCAGAATTTCTGCTCATGCATTCAACATAGTCATGGCCCTGGCGTGCACACAGTATAACACACACACACACACACACACACACACACACACACACACGCAAGAAGAAGAAATGCTGTATGTCAGAGAAGCTCACACTGTTTGCCAGAGGTCTTAAGAGGATCTTCTATTTCATTCGGTAGTAATGCCCTTTTTGTTGACAAAAGTAAATTGATGACAGTCAAGAGGGAAGCATTTGGTGGAAAAATTTTGTTGACCCTTCTCAGATTGAATTTGACCACAGAACAGGATACCAACAGTTGCAGAAATGATAGATTATTGTAATGACTGGCAGAATGGCCTTTTGGCATGTTTAAATGGCAATAAATTTCACCAGGAAGAGGGTAATTTAACTACTTTAGGGCAGTGAGGATCCTCTTTGTTTGAGATGTAAATAAATTGCGGTTCATTAACAGCACACATATTACATTTATGGCACAACATGAGCACCAGGGATGTTAATATTTAATTTAATTTAAGCAAATATACTTTGTCTGCCTGCATTTTTTTTTATTCCAGAGTGCAAACTTCCCTGACTTCTGAATGATCATCTTTGAGAGTCCCATTACCTACAAGGTCCAGGTGCATGCACACATACACGCACAGGCAAATATAGTCCAGTTATTATTAATATGCTAGGCTAGCCAACAAAGAAGCACTCAAACCCACTGACTTCACCCAGATAACTACACATTTACAGTGGTGTTACTGAACAGAGAATTTAGCCCAGTCTCTTCTACCTTGACTTCAAAATTCCCTCTGTCCCTTGCTCATTAATCTGGCACAGTTCTTTGCTGAACTCTGCCATTATAGAAGCAGGAGGGTGGAAGGAGAAAAATACCCAATGAAGTTTGACATTTTCTCAAAAACAATTGTATTAAAATCCACTTACACTGACGGCGCTTGCTCATTTTGGAATGCTAATAAGACATGGTTTCATCAAGGTAAAGGGAGAAAAATCTAATCAAGCCAGGGAGCAGCTCACATTGCTGTTGACTCTGTTGCTCAAGCATCATTTTAAAAGGTTGCTTTTAAATATAGCTTAAATGACAAACTTAACAAAAGTGTATTAATAACAATGTCACTTGGCTACTTAACTCCATCTGAAATAAGTGAGCTTTATTTCTTTATTAAAGATTTTGGGGCAGATCCTCAGCTGGTTGGTGCTATGACAGTTAACACCAGTGATAGCTCTGCCCCTGGGGTTAATATTCAAGGCACACCAAACCAGAAACGTTGATCTAAGCCCCAACTCCCATTCTTTGAGATTTGCTACAACCCTGCTTTTATGGTTTTGAAAAGCCAAAGCTCAACTAAGGAATGAGGAATGAGCAAGTTCTTAAAAATCAAACAGTTCCAAATTTAAGTAAATCACCCCAGTCCTAATCTCCATGCAAAATTATTCCAGAATAGGCTTCTATGATCAGCTATTCCTGTTTAACTCCTTGTGGGCATGCTTTTATTCTGGAAAAAGCATGCCGAATTTAATCCAGTCCAAAATGGATTGCCCTAATTCAGAATAAGAGAATCCACACACAAAGTTTATCAGAAATAGCTATTCCACTTTAAATGTTCAACCTGTCTTAATCTGGATTAATTTCCCATTGTCAAGGTGACAAGGTTTCTTAATTTATTATGCAGAGTCAGCTTCTCTGGCATCCCATCTCTTTAGGTGATCAGTCAAGAGGCAAAACACAGTAGCAGGATAGTGACACTTTTTTTTATCTATTTCATGACATTGTTAACTCTGTTAACCAATTATAGACCTTCAACTATTTAGTGCTTTTAAAATACTTTTTGTCTACTTTGGCTCAATAAACTCATCAAATTCATTATGAGAAATAATACAGAAATATTGTAGACAATCATTTCACTAATAGTCTGAATTAAAAGTTGATGCAACAATTTAAAGAAATCAGCTCAGGTGTTGGAAAAATGTCAGTGGCATAGGCACTGACTTTTATTTTTACCTGAGGCGGGGGAGATGGAGGTGCGCAAAAGTGATGAACATGTGGAAAGTTTTATGCGTTTCAGGTGGCAGCCCTCTTCCCGAGTTGGGCCAGGGCATTCAGGCACCCACATACTCAGTACTTCTGGTCAGTGGTTCCATCTGAAATGCTTAAAAATACAAAATGAGTTTTTTTCCCAAAAAACTAGTTCACAGCTATATTGTAAATTAAATAAATTGCAATTTGGTAGAAAATCCAGCCCAACAACTTTAACTGTATGAACAAGCTAACAAGAAAATGAAGTAAATTGCTATCAAAAACTAATCAAGCTTGTGTAGTCAAGAACTGAACAGAAACTGTTTGTATTTTTTTTTTTAAATCAGGCATAATCATTGCCCAATTTCCCCCTATTTTTTCAAAAACAAACATTGATTGCCATGGCTACAGTGAGAGAAACCCTTCCTATTGTGCTGGATTTTTTTTCTCTCTCACACACACACTGAGGTACACCTTCACTGCAAAAAATGTGTTTGTATATCTGGAGAGAGATTCTCAGTGTTAAATCCCAGTAGAGACAAGGTACAGGTATTTATTCATGTATTTATTTTAATATTATTGGTAGTGTTGTAGTGCCTAGAAGTGCTAATCACAGACCAGAACCCCAATGTGCTAGGCACTGTACAAACACAGAACAAAAGATAGCTTCTGCCCTCAAGAACTTAGGCCGTGTGTACATGACACAGGATTTAATGTAGACCACTGCAGAATTTAAATGCAGCTTTTTTTTGGTGCAGTGCAGTTCTGTTTGCATGACATAGCATCCATGCTTGCATGAACAGTTCCAAGCGCGTTAAGCCCCTGTGTGTCATTCCCCACAGATGTCAGTAGAGGGAGTCAAATACCAATTTACCCCCTAGAATGTCTTTCCTAATGCAGGAGGCGCATGTAAGCCACCCCTGCTCCCCAGTCCCCAGACTCTCATTGGGCAGTCCTGACTGTCTGGGATTTTCCCCTGTTCATGGTCACAGTCACCACAAAATCTTTGTCACTCGCACCTGCCTGATCTCTCTCCATCGATTCACGATCGCAGGTAGGCCCATCCCAGTCTCAAAAATCAAGCAGCGAGGGTGAATCCTTCCCTCCTTTCCTTTTCCCTTTCCATTCCACCACAGAATTTTTCATTAATATAGTGGCTTAATAACTACCTATCATATGAGTATCAGGTGGGTGGGTGTTTGTTGCCACCCGGTTGATAGGCAATTGCTGCCTATGTATATGTTGGTGGTCTTCTGCCTATATATGTTGGTGGTCTTCTGTCTTTTTTTTTCTGGTGGTTTTTTTTTTTTGGACTACATTTCCCAGCATTCCTGTCCACTGATCTTCTTTACAGTTTCCAATGGGAAAGCCTCCAATTCCTGGGCCAGGTGCACCGTCTGTTTCTGTAGTGCACATATGGCTTTTTGTAGGTGTGTTGTGAATTATTGTGAATATTTTTTATACATTTTTTTTAATGCTTTTTTCAAAGTGTGGCTTGCTGTTCAGCTTGTTTCCCCCCACCCCCACCTAGCCCGCCAAGAGGAATTGTGGGGGGGCTCATCCAAATGTGGGTGACATTGCATAATGCCCCCCCACCAAAGCAGCTTCCCTTTGGAACCCTCCCATTCCCTACCCAAGTACTGTGGCTTTTCAAGGTGTGTTGTGAATTGTTGTGAATATTTTTTGTAAATGTTTTTGGAGTGTTCTTTTCAAACAGCAGCTTGCTGTTTGGCTTCCCACCCCTCCCTCCCCCCCCCCCCCCACTCCCCCAGACTAACCTGCCAAGAGGAATAGGGGTTCATTCAGATGTGGGTGATGTTGCGTAATGCCCCCCCCTCCCCCCAACAAACCACTGTAGACAAGACACAGATTTTTTAAAGTGTAAAAGAAAAAATAATTTATTTTGGAACAAAGCACTCCCTAGCAGTTGTTCTCAGCAATGTGTCATGCAAGACAGTCTCACACAAGGGCTGCCCAACCAGCCTCTCCTTGAGAATATCTCCTCAGTCCCTGTGCTGCTGCCCAATGTCTCTGTTTTGTGCCCAGCAAAGATTCCAAAGGTACAATGCAACAGAGAGTGAGTAGCATGGCCCAACTCAGCCAGGCAGCTGAATCAGGCCACTGATCTGGACTTGAGGGTGCCCCAACTGTGCATGGGGGGCCCCCACCTCAGGGGTCCTCCTTTAGCTGGGTCCCCCCTGCCCAATCCTGCTGGGTGGGACATTTTCAGTAACTGGGAAAGGGGTGCAGGACACTTTCCTCCACACCTCTCCACCCACCCACCCACCTCCTACCTAGGGGCTCCCTCCACCCCTCCCTCCTGCCCTCCCTCTCTCCCTAAGCTTTGTGCCCAGCAAAGATTCCAAAGGTACAATGCAACAAAGAGTGAGTAGCATGGTCTGACTCTGCCAGCCAGCTAAGTCAGGCCACTGATGTGGACCTGAGTGGGCCCCAACCATGTGTGGGGGCGGGGCACCTGAGGGGGCCTCCTTTGGCTGCCCCCCCAGCCCAATCCTGCTGGGTGGGACATATTCAGTAAACAGGAAGGGGGTGCAGGATGCCTCCCTCCATCCACTGCCTGCCTGCCTCCATCCCATCCCTCCCTCTCACCCGCCCACCATACAGCCTTCCATCCATCCATATCTACAGAAGGGACATAGGAGTATAATTGAGAATTGATGTTTTATGCTATGCATGGTGGTAGTGTAAATTGTTTTGTGATTTCTCAATGGAATTTATTATGAAAAAAAAATAAAGATGAGGAAGAAAAATGTATAATTTGTACTTGCACCTGCTTGATTTCATGGACCTGGGAGGCAGGGGGGCTGGGGGTTTTCAGGGCTGGGGAGGGGAGTGAGTTCCATTGCTTCCCCAGCTGGACATAAATAGGGTCCATATTTCAGATTGGTTGGCCTCCCCTCCAGGCACCTCTCAATAACATGTCCAGGGATAGCCATCTGATGCAAAATGTCTGGATAATCAGCCACATGAGTGTGGCTATGCATCCAGAGACAGTACCTCTGGATGTGCAAATACCAAAAATGTACTGTATGCCTAAAAAGGCCAGGTAAGCAGGAAAAAAGAGAATATGTCAAGGCCTAGGACAAGCAGGCCAGCTATTGCAATGCTTACAGAATGCTCTCTGCATGCAGCATGAGCAGTTATGCTATGAGGAAGTTATACAAACAGGAACTGCCCAGACATGGCCGGATACCCTCTCCAAACCTCTGCTCAGCTCCTGCTCCTTTTCTGGAGGTGCAAACCTGACCCTGACTATTTCCCCTGCAAACATCTGCCTACACACTTGAAATGACCAGGCTCTAACCAGGGGGAAGAGCAGGTTGATGGTGGGAGGTGGTCTGCAGAATTTTTTTTGTAAAGAAAACAGTGCACATTGCAAAGAAACCATTGGAAAAAAAACTTTTTGCATCACACCTCCCATACCAGCCTGCCTGCAAAGAAGCTGCTTTTGAGCCCCTCACCCTCCTCAGCAACCATGCATTATAATGCACTTTAAAGTCTTATTAAAGACTTGCTAAAGGCTAAAGGGAATGCCTTTTTCTTACAAGACACATGTGACTGGACCACACCTTAGGTAGCACTTAACAAATGCTAGCAAAAGGCCTAGTAACTCTTCACCCTGCAAATCTTTGCAAGTGTTTTGAGTACTGTAATGCCAACACCCCCCCAACCCACCCAGGCACAGCATCCCCACCACTGAGGCAGGCATGGTCAAACAAACCCAACCCTCCCAAAGAAAGAATTACACATCCATCATTATAGTAGAACAAAAAAGTTTACTGAAATGATTATCAAACGAATATTAAAACTAATATAAAAAATAACTATGTACAAAATGACACATAAAAAAATAAATACAAAATGCTACAGAAATAGAACAAAAATGTTACAAAAATAGAAAATGTAAAAAAAAACCAAAAATCAAAAAAATGTGTTTAGTTGACCTCAGAAACCTCCTCACTGGCCTGTGGGCTCTTCCCTGGCGAGTTCTGCCCATGAAAGTATTCTGAAGGAGAAAGGAAAAGAGAAGAAGAGGAAGAAGAGGGGGGCTTGGCGCACAGCTGAAAAAACAGACTTTGCCAACCGCTCCCCCCCCCAACACACACACACACATACACACACAGTCAGTGGGACATATTACCTAAATATAATCCAGGACGCAGCATACCCCGGGTGCCGAGTCTGGCAGGCAGCGTTTTGGACTCGCAACTCTGGAATGGAATGTGATGCAAGTTCAGACTGCAATATTGAAGGAAATCCTGTAACCACTCACTCCCTCCAACAAAGTTTCAAAATAGATAGTCGCAGAAAAATTACCATTCCCCTGGTACTGTCATAGCTATCGCAGACATAGGGAGCCATGGCCACTGCACTGGCAGTTGACAGGGTGCAAAGGGGTCACAGCAGGTGGAGGGTACCAAGAGAGGTGAGGCTGGAGGACAGGAGAGTACACAGGCGGTGGTGGTAACATGTAGACAATAGGTGCGGGAACAAGTAGGAGAGGGTAGAGAATGAAATTCCTCTGACCCATCATTTTTCCTTAGATTGAAAGTAATAAAAGTAATAAAATTGTTGAAGGTTAAGGATAGGCAAACAAACAGACAAGGAAGCACACACATCCTGACATGTCCTAACTGCAGAGGAGGTAGGGGTGAGGAGTGAAAGCAGGTAAAAAAAAAAAAGTGCCACCTACTGGCTAAAGGCCAGAACACAGCAGCCCCTCATGGTGAAGGGGATTAATTACAAGTCTTTGGAGTCTCTGCCTGTTTGCACAAAGAAAATCGACACATGGAGCAAAGTAGTATGAAAGCGATGCACGCTAAAACTTCTCTGTGCAGTGTTAGCATACAGCACTAAATGGACTTTAAAGCGGTGAGAAATCCCGAGTCATGCAGACACAAACACAGTTCTGTTGACATAAACAGGAAATTTGTTTTTGTTTACACACGGCCTTAGAAGCTAACTATAAGAAAAAAGGCAACAGATGGCTGCACACAAATGGAAGAGTCCAAGGAAACAAAGAGGCAGTATTAGTCACTAGGATAGACAGTGGTGTTAGTACACTAGCAGCCAAATCAATGTCACATTTCTGTAAGTGTCATGACAAAGGGGAGTTTTTAGGAAGAGGTCAAAGAGGAACAATGAAGCTGTTTGGCAGGAGCTCCTCTCAAGCATTAGACTCAGCATGGAAGAAAGCAAAAAGGGACTTGTTTGAAAATTCAGCAAGTGGGTAACAGGCTGGAAATGTGGGCTGAATGGAAACAGGAGTGGACCTTTCTGCACGAAATAAGAAAGAAGAAGATAGCCTGTGAAAAAATCTTGAATGTAAAGAAAAGGTAGCTTGTGGTGATGGGATAGAGAAAAGAAAGCCAGTGAAGGGATTGATTACCTCACTAGTTAGCTGAGGTCAACTTTCTTCCCTATACTAAGGATTTTGGTTCTAGTCTTTCTTAGATTCTTATACCTCTCATCATCTTCCAGAATGTCTTCCAGTAATGCACTAAGTAGCGTGACCAGCAGCTGTCTTAGGTTTAACATGGAAGAATGGGAAAGTGTGTCAGAGAGTTAGGAATGAGACTCAATAGTAGTACTCCCTCCCAAACAAGGGAAGCCCAACCTGAAGTTAGCACCATAGCACTGATTAATAGATTTCAAGCAGCAACTGTAGACAAGGTTCCCTTCTGAGAAAGGCAGCATCTGTTCTGCAGCCCCTCGTTTCTCAAAGAGAAGCCAGTGTTAGCAGTGTTTAGCTTGGGAAAAGGGGAGCAGGGGGCTGAAAAAAATAATAAATTGGTTCAAAGGCCCACTCTAATGACATCATTAGGGTTTGGCATGTGGGGATAACATGCAAGGCTACCTAGGTAAGGTACATTCAGAAGGCCAGAACTTTTAACAGGAAGCTCCATGACCCAAGCATGAATTCACTGATGTAGGGAGTTCTACATATACCACATTTTCTCACATATAACACACACTTTTTCCCAAAAAACAGCTGCTGGAAATTTTAATGTGCAATGTATGCAAAGAATACCTTAAGAACAGTTCCTGCTGGCTCCCAAGCAAAAGTAAAAGTAAAATCTGCATGTGACTCACAGGAAACAAAAGAATGAGCAGACCCGGCTCCCTGCCTGCTGCTTTTCAGTTTCTTACTACAAGGAAAAAATCTTTTTTTCTTCATTCTACCTTTCAAAAACAAGGTGCGTATTTTATTCCATGGGTGTGTTGTATGTGAGAACATATGGTATACATACAGTCATTTGTCTTACTCAGGTAAGATCCCTACATTTTTGGAACTTACTTCCAGTAGTGTCCTGGCAATTTCAAAAGAGTCCATCCTAAATGTACACTTATTACATCAATGTTATAAGGATGTAACACTGTGAAGACGTAATGCTGGGTTGTGCAACTGGTTTGCCATTATATGGCTGTAATTTCCATATAGTTTCATTTTCCTATCTTCACCTTTACTACAGCCACACCTGAGAGCCACAACCAAGATCTGGTGCCATTTTAGTCAGTGTACACAGTCTGGCTACATGCACACATGGCAAAAGCTTCAATTTGCTTTCAATCTGGAGAGAAAAGTCATAAATAGTGGACTTATTATTTTCATTTGACAGCTGGAGAATGGTGGTACAGAGTTTTTGCACTTGTCTGCACTGCCTCTAGGCTGAGCTCATGGGGCCTGATTCCAGAAGCACTACCTAAAAACACATCAAGCGTGCTTGCTCTAGCTCATGATACCTCAGTTCTTAGCAAATAGGGAATGTGGCTTCTTTAAAGTGGTGCTGAGTATATGCCAAGCTTACCAACTGTCAGTAAGGTTAAAAATGTCTGTCAATAAAGTCAGTAAAAAAAACTTTAGCTGTCAGTAAAAACACTAAGCAGCCATAGCTGACAGACAGAGCACAGCATAGCCACCTGGTGTCTGAGTGGGAGCACAGCACCCTACAGGAAGCATGCTTTTATCTATGTGTTGCTGTTGCTTCATCCCAGGCTGCCTATAATGCTGCTGGGTCACAGATAGGCATCTTTCAAAGGGTCCACCCAGCCCAGCCCAGGATGGGAAGGAGCCACCTCAATGCTGCAGGGATGAGGTGAGTCTGAAGGAAGGGGCAAGGTGGTGGGCTTACCCAGGTGGGCCCACCCCACCTGGCCCCACAGCCTCCATCTGCAGGTGGCGCTGCAAGTGGGCAGGCAAGGCTCACATGAGCGGGACCAAAATGACAGTGTAATATACATCAGGGGTTCTCAACCTTTTTCTTCCGGAGGACGCCTCCCTTCCCCCACGCCCGCATCATGCTATAAAAACTCCATGGCCCACCTGTACCACAACAACTGGCTGACTCCCCAGGGAGTGAGTCCAGCTGGGGTAAGGCTTGGAGATAGGCTGGACTGGAGGAACAGAATGGTGCAGGGTACAGCCAGGACATCAGGATGTAGGGATGAGCAGGGGGCCCCTGCGGAGGAAGGGAGGGCAACACAGTGTAAAACAATTTCTGCAGTCAAGCAGGATTGGCAATCCAAGAATTTTTTGTTACTGCAAACTTTTTACTGACAACCAAAATTGTTTACATTTTTACTATGGTTGATATTAAAGCCCTACATTTGAAGCCAGTCCTTCTAAGTGGGGCCTGACAGCAGGGCATGGTTTGGCAGAAGAACTAAAATATATCAGTAAAAACGTGTGTGATTAAAAAGTTTGGCTGCCAGTAAAAAGTTTGCAGATTGTCATTAAAAAAAAAATCTTGGATTGGTAACCCTGGTATATACTAGTGCTATTCTTATGTTTTCTGCTTCATGCATACTTAGAGTATTCAGGGCTACAGTAAGTTCTACTGTCAGACTCAGAGCAGGAGAAAATGAACAAAGCAGCTCCTCGATGGTGCATCTGGGCTTAGCACACAGGCCATGTAGATGCATCCAAAGTGACTTTCTCACCATCCTACAGTAAGTCTGTGCTGAAACCAAGAACTGAATGCTTGGATCTTGCCCAGTCTAGGGACTTACTCACAAAATCATTCTTCTCATTGTCCCTGCTTTCTCTGACAGATCCATTGCCCTAACTTTTCTAATCAATATATCTAAGCTGTAAAACCACATTGTAAAACACCATCTTATAAATTTAGGGTATTTTTTAAGAACAATCAACATCTGCAGTTGAAAACTGAATCTTAAAACCCCCCAAGCATATCTGGGTGCCTCCTTAACTCTCTTGGTAAGTAGCCAATCAGTTTAATTCATTACCTTTGTACCTGTTGGTCATTAAAGGCTTGTACTATCCCAAAAGTCAGGAACTGGGTTTTTGTTGTTGCTGATGATGATAATATGGGGAAGCTACAAGAAAACACTGAATTTAATATTTCTTCTTATACAGGTTTCAAGAGAAGAGAGTAGCAGTCATGAGTATTGGATCTGAATATCTTTTTTTAAAAACTGGGGGGAAGAAGCATTCTGTATCTGATAACTGATTCTACCCTATTTCATTCTGAAGCTTATCTTTTATTATTTATTGATTATTTTTATTTATACTTATAATTATTTGTATTCATTGTTATTACTGATATTTATTGTTTATTTATATTTATAACAGACTCATCATGCAATATTAAACAAGCTATAGCTCTGACATTGATGGTGGTTTTTTCATTACCCTCTCATAAATATTTCAAAGTATATTGCCCAATTCTCCCATTTTATAAGTGCTTTGAAAAGAGCTATGTTATGAAGTATTCTGATTACCAAACCATATATTCCAAGCACAGTGTATTAGACTTGTCCAACGTACTTTACATTTATGTTACAGAATAAGCATGTTTATGTACTCATTGATACATCAGAAGAATAAACAAGATGTCCATAACTAGGTTTGTATCAAATGATATCAGGTTTAATCATCTCTTGCCTGGAAACATTTACGGATGGAAGGACTGGAAATTATCCTCCTACTTTTGCATGCATTTATAAACATGGAGGTTTCCACTGTGGTCTTTGTTTCCCTGGACAATCCCATATCATAAAGGGTTTCTGACATATTTTTTGCTGTGGTTTCAGCCTTAGGAACACAGGAATTGCTAGACTGGCTGAGATCATCAGTTCATCTTATCCAATGTCTGGTCTCAGAGACTTGCCAGTATCTGTAGTTTAAGAGGAAGATGGAGAAACTCTGAAGTAGGATATACTGCCCTTAGGAAAGTTCTTCCCAACTCTCTTTTAACTAGAGATAGACTTTCAAAATTCTTCAACATTTGTCCAATAGTGTAAAAATATTATAATGATATGTATATATTAATATATAAATATGTATATATATATATTATATAATATATTATTTATATTATATATATAAATATGTATATATTTGTCCAATAGTGTAAAAATATTATATATGATATGTCTGATTAATATTAATTTTATTTATTATTTTTATTATTATTTTATTTATTATAATTATATGCACACTGCAAGGCCATCCCAATTTATCAAGCTAGGGTTTACCCAAACATCTGATTTGCTGCAAGTTGTTACACCCCTATAATGAGTAATGAGGGGCTGTGGAAAGGAGAAAAGATTTTTAAAAAAACTGGCCTAAAAAACAGAGGATTTCCAGATTGAAAGCAGAGGCATTGTCTCCTTACCCTGCTTAACTTGTAAGGGCAATATGTAGCATCTGGTTTCAACAATGGTCCTTTTAAGGTTATTCTGGGGAAGGATGAGTAGTGGGCCCTATATTTAGCCTGCCTGCCACTTTCAGTGATAGAGTTCTGTACTGCCATTATGCCACTGTCAGCTAATCACTTGGGAGCACATACTGAGTGGTGCTGGGACCCAAGGCTCAGTCCTTCTATCACTAAACTCAGTGGGAAGTGTTGAGCCACTGCTGAAGTCAATGGGAGGAATGCAGCACCATTCACCATTCAGCTCTTTGAAAAGATGTCATTACCCAAATGTGCCAGGTGGATGGGTACTGAAGACCTGTTGTGTTTTTGCAAATTAATGAAATGCTTTTTGAAATGCTTTTTAAAAAATGAGAGTTAAATTCACCCAAATTTCATTAGCTTCTTCGGGGAGCATGTTATATGTTGGTTTTTGTCCCACCTCCCTCCCACACACCTGTTATAGGCCAGTTTTTGATTCCACACCTCCCCCACACATAAGTTTCATGGAGCCATTTAGTCATGGAGTCAGGCTATCTGTATACCACAGAGGTCTCTGTGGCAGGTCTATTCAAACAGTTTACAACTTCATAGAGGTAGAGAGAAGGAAGGAAAAATGGAAGGAAAGCATGCACTGAAATTAGTAGGAACTCTTCCTTCAACTTTGGCAAGCTTTGGATCAGGACCTAAGGGAGGAGAAGGAAAAGAGGTAGAAAGAGAGGTGGGATGAGGATGAAGAGAAAGAGAAGTTAAAAAGAGAAGGTATAGAGAAACAAAGGGCTTGATCCTATAAGATGAACAGCACTTCCTGCAGGGTCCTCAGCCTCTGCCATTTTCAATAAAATCGAGGAAAGTGGAGGATACGAGCATCTCTTGGGAAGAGCTCAGCATCTTGGAGGACCAAACTCAGGCCAGGAAGGAGTGGGATAGATGGAGGTGGAGAGTGGGGGTGAGAGAGAGAGAGAGAAATTGGAGGGCTTCTCCATCACCAGTGCCACCTTCTTCAACTTCATCTTGGTCTACTTTCTTTTTTCAGATGGCACTTTGACAGAAGATTAATTCAAGTCAGCTGCTGAAAATAATTATTGCATTATGGGAGCAGTAATCATTATTTAGAACATGATTAAATATGTCTGCATCTATTGACTCTGCCTATGATTTATGTATTTGTTTAGTCAATAGTCTAATGTAAATGATGTAATTAATTATAGATGGTGGTGTCAGGTCATTGGTAAAAACAATCTGATGAGAACAAGGACTCTGTTTTTTTCATGGCAGATGCAGAGAGAGGGAGGGAGGGATTGGGCAGAGTTAAGGGAATTCCAGGGGAACTTTTTCATGTGTGAACGGTGGCATGGATCTCAATTTGCATGTTGTCTTTCTCTTGTTCAGCATTCGTTTAGAAATTGAAATAACTTGTTAAGCAAAGGGGAAGGGAACACATGATTGCAAAGAGGACACCTGGGACTAGTGACGGTGAACAGCTAAAGAGCCAGCTGCTCCCTAACACGAGAGAGCGTGCCACTATCATTTACCGCTTCATAAAATTAAATGTTTTCCAAATTAAATCAGTAGGCAGCATGCAGGAGGGCCTCCTATCTCTAATAACAATTTTTCAATCAATATTGGGGGCCCTGGTGATCTGAAACTGGAGCAGAGAAGGTTGGGATTGGCCATGTTGGGGGGAGGGGGGGGGAAGGGAAGCAAGAGAAGAGCGAGGGAAGGTTCGAGCACTGCAGCTTTCAATCAAACCAAAAGTTAAAATATATATATATGCATGGTGGATTCTCCATCACTGTGAGTCTATTCCCCATAGATTTTTCTCTTAACTGATAATTTGGTCAGTCACATTCCTCAGAGGGAGGTCATAGGTCACCCCAGCCCCTGTCAGGCCTCAGAGAAACCATTTCCATTTTAATGCCACAGCTATAATCTATCAAAGATGTGATGTACAAGATACAATGAATTTAAGTGGTCTTCATATATCACTGAGCTTTCATGCCTTCACCTGTGTAATAGTCTGAATTACTCTCCCTACCTCACAATCTGTCACCCCCAGTAAAATAACTGCCACACTGGTGTTAATGGCAGGTTTGTCCAAATTGGGGCCATGGTGGCTGAAGACATTATACATCATAAACTTTAGCATTCAGTGCTTAGCCTGTAGGCGTCAGCCATTTAAAGTTATTCCGTAAATACTTTGACAGAGGTATTCTGCTCATGTTTTTATTTATAAGAGCTAAAATAAATTTAGTTAAGCCAACAAAGAAAATGCATATGTGCAGGCACACACTCCCACACACACATACCCAGTAGATGCACACTCTCTGACAAAGCTAAGACTTTTTTTCTACATTGTTTATTTCGGATGGTAGTGTCTATGAGAAAATAAAATGATGTAGAGTTTTCTGGATTTATGTAGAGCCCATTGTTTCCATTCTAGCATAGTTGTTAAACTTCCTTTTAACTATTTAATTACAAAAATAGTTTAGCCCTGCCCATCAGTATCTAATAACAACTTTGATATTTATGGCAACACTAACTACTACACTTAGGTTGAAATATTGTTTAGGGTTACCTCCAAAATCCTTTGCAATGTCACTTGTTCCCAAATTCAATCTCTTACTCCTAGTGGTCTCTCTCTAGGAAGAACCACTGTGGAAATCCCTGGTTTAATGTGTGCATGTATGTATTTTAATTTCTGAATATTGACTAGCTCCCGTTCCAAGGCCTAGGGGTAAGTCAGAATTCCACAGAATGCAAACCTTTCTATATCGTATCTCACAGAGTTTCTCTTGTGGAACAACCCCCACCAGACAGTGCAAATACTATTCCCTCCCTGTGGAGTAAAGTAGCTGCAATTCAATTATACAAGGTTTGGTCATGTCTAGCAAGCACAGCAGTAGGAAAAGGAGGAGCAGACAACAGAAGCAAGCTGCTGCAGACAGGCCATTGAACAGTGTCCATTGTTAATAAACCTGTTGTGGGTAACTGCATACTTCCACCAAGCAGTTGTCCCATTCCAAGGAAGCATGGTGGGAAGAGGCAGAGCCCCACCTATTCCTCACCCCTTTCCAGAATCTCTAAGACTCTGTATCCACTTAGGGAAGTAATGGAAGTTGCAGATAGCACAAGGACTGCCATTTTGCCTGAGTCTTCTTGCATTTTCATTCAGCTGTGTAGCTAGTGGCCAGAACCTGACCCAATCCAAAGGGTGCAGGTGTGGCTTTGTATCTCATATTATAGTTATCTGATATGCAAACTTTAAATATCAGCACTTCCAAGTAAGGTTCCCTATAGCTTTATTAGTTTTAATGAAACCCAAATTCCTTCTCCCCCCTCCAAAAATATATGGTTTAAGGTAGGCTTGGGAACACAGAACTAGCGATAGTCTCCTCCTTTATTTCCTGTTCTTTTACTAAGCTAGTAAACAGCTCTACACTGCTAACCAGGAGGGAGTTTTATTTCTGTGGTGGATGAAACCATTTTTGACATCTGCAGTTTACAAAGTACTTTAGGATCATTTAAGGCAAAACATGTTTTATAAGTGTGAGATTTTTTTTATGTGTTTATCCACATTGGGATGAAAGTTATTGAGTACCCCGAATGACTACTGACTTTAATGGAAGACCATCACTGAAAGTGCTCATTCTCTTATAGGGTCTCTCCCACTGCCTTGGGGGAAAACAGAAGAGTCAGTGCATTCTATTTTTAACAGTGATCCTATGAAAGGTACACAGTGCAATGGGAATGCTAAAGGTACTTCTGCAGTAGGCTCCATTTGCTTCTACTTTATCTGGGCCCCTGCAGTGAATTGTAAACCTGAAAGTTGTAAATTAGAAATGTGCTTCCAGATAGTCAGAAACAATGAGGGACAGGTCACTATTTTCCTCAGACTTGAACAAAGGCTGATAAAATATGCTTTAAGCACTCCATCAGCTTCTCTGAACTCATGATGAAAACCAGTGAAACTTAACAGTTCCTAGTTATTTGGCCTCTCTTAAAAATACAAACCGTGTACAGTGTCTGTGTATCTACTCCTATCTTTCTACAACTGGTCTAGGTGTAATTACTTGTAATATCTATATATGTGTGTGGGTATACACATATATGTACATACATATACACATTCATATACATGCATGCCAAGATTTTCATTTAATTTTGAGAGTTTTTTAAGGCTTCATTTTTCAGAAAGGTAGGAGAAGCCATCCTCTACAAACCTGTTTGATCTGAAATATCACAGGTTGGTCATTTCAGTTACTGCGCAGTAAATGTGCACATGTAGATCTGCCCCCTAAGTCTGATTCTTCTTGAATTAACAGCACTGTAAATCAGGAATAGGTCCTCTGACACCAGTAGAGTTGGTCCTCTGACACCAGAAGACACCAGGGTATAACTAGTAGGAAAGGAGATTCAGGACTATTTCCACTTGTATTTATCAAATATAAATCTCCCTAAAAAGAAATGGGAAGCAAATGTTGGGTGGGACTGTTTAAGTCCTGTCTTAGTTCAGGACCAGAGTCCAATCCACTTGCCTTATTCTCCAGGACATCCCAGTGAAATGCTGTGGTTCTACTCATGGAATAAAATGGTTTCAGAACAAGCAAGGGGCTCAGAATCTCTCTCTCAAAATCCACAGCTAAACTAGGAGGGAATCTGGGGGTCAGGATTTAGCAGCAAAGACCATTTGTGAAAAAACAAGCTGGGTTGTATTTTCCTTGATAAATACACAGGCTGACAAAGGCAACAGTGTTTGCTGATAAAGCCTGAAACTTCCAGACAACGTTTTTCCTGTGGGAAAAAGCTTTACCTTGTAAAAAAAAAAGACACACTGACTATAGTTCTTATGTGACCCCAATGTTTGCTCACTTCAGAAGTCACAATGCTCCTCTCAGTCTCTCAGGGTCACACCAGCAAAACAAAAATCAAGCTGCATGCTGTATTTTCTACTTATCCCACCATTAAAATGTGTCTCCATTATCTGCAATGTTATATTAGTGAAGATGCTTGCAGCAAACAAATGTGATTCATAACTTGATGATTTATCTAAGCCCTAGGTATTTCTTAGATGTTTTACAATGGTAATAAAATAATGAGCTATTAACATTGTGTGCATAATGATCATTGCAACTGCAAATGACTGACAAAATAAAAGACCCTTTGTGGTATGATTTAGGTAACCCAAATCCCAAGTCAGGAATTCATTCAAGCATTTACTTAGCTTGCTTAATAGGCTTCAATAGGACTTAAGCATGTGCTGAAGGTAAGTACCTGATTTAGGAATTCTTTCTGAAATGAGCACCTTGGTATTCAGTACTATGTTGTTTTACAACTCAGACAGTATTTACAATAAATTGAACACTTTTCTCTCTTGACATACTACACTGATCTATGACTGTGTTTTCATTATGTCCTGTTAACTAGAAGTCCACTTCATCATGAAATATGTTCCTCATACTTTCTACTACCCAGTGAGTGAAAAACATTGATAAGCATCATAAATTCTAAGCCATTTCTCAAAAGCTTCCTACAGATCTTGGACAAGGAGAGGGAAAATAAATACTAATCAATGGCCACTCGATAAAAGATATGCTGAATATATGGAGGAGTAAATGGTACTGGGCAGTAACAGGAGCAGCCTGCACCACACCCTGTCTTGAGTGGGATGTAGGATACTGCAGAAAGAGACTGTATGTCATCAGTTTAAGTAGCAGCATGTAAAACATAGATATGTATCACTTCTATCCATATTATCTTGTTTAGAAATGAAGCTCCAAATGAAATGTACAAGTGGTGATGAACTTTTCCAAGCAGGTCTTCCCAGCATACCTGACAGTCTTCAGAGTTGTCACCCCATCATTTCCATCAGTGTTGCCCTTAGAACATCTACAGAATATTTTGTGATCTGTTTCTCTTCAAAGCAGCTCACAAAAAAATCCTCAAATAAGCATTATACTGTATATAGAAGCAAAAAATGACCACATCCTTACTTTCCTATGTACATATTCCTAGTTCCTCAAGAAACAGTCACTTGACATTAATCACTGGCTCTGTGGAAGGAATATGAAGTTTATGGAATGCAAAACCAGGTGATACCACAGCTCCTTTTATTGTACAAGAAGCAGACCTCCGCTATCCTCCCATTTCCTCACTGACATGGAGTCTTAAATTGCAACAAGGGATATTTAGTTTGTATATTAGAAAGAGCAAGTGAGACAAATACTTGGGTAAGATGACTTGGGGATGATCCTGGCTTGAACAGGAGGTTAGACTAGGGATTCTGTGATTCACTAACATCTGATTTGACAAGTGTTAGCCAGTGTTTCTCCCCTTCCCCCTGCCCCACCCTTGCATCCATGCCTCTTCATTTGGGGAGCACAGATGTATTTCCTCCTCTGACAAGGTCCATGGATTCACTGGAAACAGGAGTTACCATAATGTCTTTTTCAGTATCCATCTTTGTGGCAACAGTGTGTTTGCTGTTCATGTACTTAGGATATGGTCCTGTTACCATTAAATCTACAGCAACAGACCCCAAGCCCACATCCCCATGCACAGGGTCATGCAGTTTTCATGAGGATCAAAGCAGGTGCACAGATTTGTGCTGTTGCTTTTTGCCCCAGCACATGCCCCTGCATGTGGTGTAAGCACGGCAGAAAATGCTCCAGGTAGGGTAGGAGAGGACTGGCCCCAGTAGCCTTATCTGAGGTCCTGGGAGCCTCCCAGGGCTACAGTGGTGGTAATACAGGTGTGTGGAGCCTGGCCAGCCACCAGAGCATGGCTCTGGTCAGCCAGGCTCTGGTTTCAAGCAGTGCATGCTCCTGCTACATGCACTACTCTGCTTTTTTCTGGCATGGGATTTTTTAACACCAGGATCTCCTGTGCTGCAAATTGTCAGCACGGTGAACTCCTGCATGTGCATGCATGCAGTTTGCAGCAGTGCAGATAGTGCTGGAAGCCTCACATGCATGCCCATCTAGATACACCCCAAGAGAACAGGAATGGGTGTATATTGATTTGGATCTTCAGCTGATTTAGCATAATTCCAGTTAAAGTGATTTGGCATAATTCTATAAAAGTCACTGATACCACACTTAATTCCATTAAGCCAAGGATTTGACTTATGTTTTGCATTATCCTCCTTTCAGGAGATTAGTAAGTTTTAGGAACCTTTTTTACAGGTCAAGAATAGTCATTACTATAGTAAATATCATTTTATACAATCTAGAGCAAAGTATCCTAACCAAAGTGGTTTACTTCTATAAGGGTGGCATATACAAATAAGTCTTTCATTCACTCCAGTGCCAATCAGGAGCATTTCCACTAATGTTAAAAGAGTTATATGAGCATAAAAATAATGTAAGGACCTTATTAAGTGCACAGTGGAGTCTTTGAGGATCCTTCCATTGACTTCAATGGTCTTTGGATCTGACTTTAAGCAAGAAAGGAAGCTGGTTCAAATATGTTCTGTAAATAAGTGTCATTGTCTTTCTCTGCATATGTATTTGAAACCAATTTCCAAGCCATATATACACGTGTTAATGCTGATAAATCCAACACCTCTCTAACAAAGCAAACAAATAGTAATTTGCAGAGCAATTGGCTAGATCCAGTTAATGCAACCAGAAGTAGAACTATATTGAGTTCTTCACCAAATGACCTTACCAGTTGCTTGATACAATAGAGTCACAAACAGATATAACCTGGAGCCAAATCATGGTCAGGTTGTTTATTAGTGAAGGGGGATACAGCCCCTCTTCTTGCAGCATATGTGGATGGATGGATGGATGGATGGATGGATGGATGGATGGATGGATGGATGGATGGATGGATAAGTAGGTGGGTCGGTAAGAGGGAGATGTAAGTTGTACTGTGAGCTGCAAATGCTTGGGGTGTTATAGATCTATGGCCAAGATAGAAAGCCTGTACTGGGAAGGGCAATGCTGTCTATAGCAAATGCAACTGTTCCCTCTTCTCAGTATGATTTTCCCAGTACACACATACCCCTATGGAACCCTGAAGCATTATGCATTACCAAATGCATACAGCATAGTATACATCTTCATACCACTATACAAATGATTCATCAGCCCTTCACCTCTCAATATGACTGATTGTGCTGTGTTAGCATCGCTTTCTTTTGGGGAGGAAAAGGAAGTCTGAAAGTGACTGTTAGTGATGAGACAGCAAATATATGAATAAAAAATACCCTGCATGTAGCTACTTATAAAGAAACAAGTTCCATTTTCCTAAATCAGACAAATGTTTATTAGGAATTTAATACTTCATATGATGTAGATATATAGAATGTGCACTCTTTCCCAGAACTTCACCCTCGTTTCAAATTAGAACTTGCCAATAAAACTCCAATAATGTTTTTCGTTTAGTAGTGACACTTAACAAAATAATTAGACAATTAATTACTTATTCCACAAGGGGAAGCAATTATTTCTTTTACTTAAAACACATAAAAAGCAGTGTCATTTATTGATAAAGAATCACATAATATTCCACGGCAGAATAACCCCCTGGAGACATTACTATATATGCTGTGAATGCATTTCAAGAATAATAAACAAACTCAGCTAAATCAGAAATGGGCTTGTTTCTCTATTTAAAAAAATGCAATTCATTATTATTGTTTATATCTAATGTAGCTCATATTCATGGCAGTGCACAGCAAAGGCATAGCTAGCAATTTCAGTGCCCTGGGCTGAGAGACTGTCCAGGGTCAGAGAGTGGGGGGTGGGGGAGGGTAGATGCCAAGCACCAGGGAATGAGGACTGGGAGACATACTAAGCACTGGAGACCAGGGCTATGGACTGCTGCAGGGTACTGCTGTTGTTCCCTCAACATTTAGGGCTGATGCCCTTCTCACCCTGCCCTAGTTAAGCTAGTGGTACAGAGACAAAGGGTGCCTACAAATGTTCAGGGGCTGCCCTCTAACTCATGGCACTTTACACAAACCGCCATGAGCTAGACCCCCCCCCCCCCCGACCCAACAGACATTCACTTGCTGGGCTGGGGGGGGCTTGAGCCTGCTTACACTGGCTCTAGCTAGCAGGTGGGGGTGCTCCAGCAGTCTCCAAAGAGGCTGCCAGACCACCCTCTCCCCAGCCTCCCCTCAGCTCTGGGGCTGTCGTAGAGGAGGGAGGGAGAGGAGGTAGGAGCAGCAGGCAGCTTCTGGCTGGGCTTTACCTGGCCAGAACTGGAGTGGGGGGACGGGCTGGAATGGAGCCCCCTTGCCTCATGGACTGCCCCCCCATCAAGCTACCCTGGCTGGAGTACTGGGGGGGAGCCAGGCTGAGCCCACAAGGCAAGGAGGCTCTGTTCTACCCCCACACCCCGCAACTCCAGCCACAGCAAAGCTGAGCTGGCAGCTACTGCTGCAGCTGTCAAAAGCCCTGGGTGTAGGAAGGGATATCCACTTGCCTCATGGCCCCTCCACAGCTACCCCATCTGGGGTATTAGGGGAAGATCCCTTCCCCACCCCTGCCCAGGGGGCTTGAAAAATGGGCTCCATTCCCCCACCCCTGCCCAGGCCTCTTGACAACAAGCAGCAGTAGCTGCCAGCTTAGCTTTGCCATGGTCAGAGCTGGAGGAAGACTGGGATGGAACAGAGCCTCCTTGCCTCCTGGGCCTGGCCCAGCTCTCCCAATACCTGAGCCAGGGTAGCTGGGAAGGGCCACAAGGTGAGGGGGCTCCATTTCACCCTGCTCTCCTCCTCCAGCTCCAGCTCAGCCAGGCAATGCCCAGCCAGCAGCTACCTGCTTCTTCCTCCCCATTTCTCTCCCCTTCCAGCCCCTGCTGACAGCCCCAACTGTGGGGCTGGGCTGATGTGAGCACCAGACCAGACCCTCAGTGTGAGCACCAGCCCAGACCCTCAAAGCATGAAAAATTAACCCTCGAGGGAACACAAGTTCTATGCTTTAGAGCGCCTTCATCTAATACCTGACTTGATGAAGGTTAATTTTTTGCCTTCCAAAAGTGCTCTGCAGCCATGCATGTGTGTTACCTCATGGCTATAGAGCACTTTCAGGGGCCCAATTGCAAGAAAAATGTAACTTGTCTAAGTTCCCAAAGAGACAAATAATAATGACACAGTCCCTGCCCCAAGGGGCATGTCCAGATGAGCACGCGCATGCCTGTTGCCCCACCTCAAAGCCCTTTCAGGCAGAGCAACAGGCATATGTGGAAACAAAAAAATGTTCCCCATGCTGCAAGTTTGCAGCACGGTGAGAAAATTAGACCCCTGGATATCCAGGGGTCTAAAAAAAGCGAAGTATAAAAAAGCAGGGCAGGGCACCGTCCCCATACATGCCCTGAGGCAACCGGAGGCTGGGTCCTCCACAGAGTTGCTCTGGCTGCCAGAGCGTCTCTATGGTTGGCCCTAGCCCTGGTGCTGAAACATGTGGCCGACCACGCCACGTGTTTCAGCACCAGGGCTCCAGTGCTAGTGAGTAAGGGGTCAGGGGGGCTGGAGGAAGGGGAAACGGACTGTGGCAGGGGCTCCCAACAGCCCTGTTCACTCCCCTAGCCCCACTCCCCCCACCAGCCCCACCCCGAGCCTCCCAACCCCTGCCGGGACTGGTTCCTCCCCCGCCAGCCCCCCGCCAGGCCCGTGACCCCTGCTGCAGCTGGCCCCTCCCCCGCCAGCACCCCTGAGCCCCCTGACCCCTGCCCTGTCTGGCCTTATCCCTCCAAGCCCCCCCATCCCTGTCCCCCCACCCCATACTTAAAAACAAAAAAACCCCAGCACTTACCGGCAGATGGAGCTGCCTGCGGCTGCCTGGGGCCCTGGCTGCACAGTGCGGGGCAGGGTGACAGCCCCAGTGGCCCCAGCCCAGGCCCTGCTGCCCCCCACTGTCCTGTGCTGCCTGGGGGGCTCTGCCAGGAGGCCCTGGAGTTCCCCCCACCCCTGCTTCTCATGTAAGCAGAGGCTTTTTTTTTCCTTTTTTTTTCTGTTCTTTTTCTGAGGGCAGTTTTAAGTGATGGTGCCTGGGGTTGTGGGTGTAGCCTTGGAGGCCTGGGGGTGCAAGTTGGGGGTGGGGCTGTGTGGGGAAGCCATTGGGGGGGCTGCAGCAGCTGGTGGGGGATGGGGCCAGTTGGGGCAGCAATTGGGGGGGCTGGAGTGGGGCATATGGGCCTTGCAGGAGGGTGCTAGCCCCTATGGGGGCCATTTGGCCCCCATTTGGGGGCTATACCCCTTGTGTGGGGGATGAACCCCTATTGGGGGGCCGTGCCCCTTGTGAAAGTGACAAACCCCCTGTTGGTGGTCTGAACCACTTTTGGGGGCCAAACCCTTTGTGTGGGGGATGAACCCCCTGTTGGGAGGCTGAACCCCTTGTGTGGGGACTGAACCCCATGTTGGGGGACCAACCCCTTGTGTGGGGGCCATTGCCCTGTGGGAGGGCAGCAAAATATATATTCATGAATTCATGAAACATGTATTTAAAGTTTACTTTATTATTATGATAAGAGACTTGCTTTAACACTGTACATATATCAATAAAACATTGTCCAGCTGATCGCTGTCTCTGTCTCACTCTCTCTCTCTCTTTATAGTGGTCTTTTGTTTTACTTGTGGAGGAACATGGATTTGAGGGTATTTTAGAGAATGATTTTGGGATTTTTTTTATCAGAGATTTTTCAGTTTTCCAATAGGGAACACCAGAATTCCTGCTATAGAGGCCAGTGGCAGGACCCTGCCTGCTCAGAGCTGGCACCTTGGACCCATCTGGCTGTGGCTGACCTCCTGGCCAAATGGGGCCAGGAGGACATGCTTTGACAGTTCAATGCAGGCCACCACACCTGGAACATCTTCCAGGCAATAGCTGCCCAGATGGCCGGGCAGGGGGCACAAATGGCAGTAGTGCCACACAAAGGCCAGCCCTGCAACCACAGTCCACTGGCAGCTGGCCCAGAGGGGCAGATGCCTCTGTTGACTCTGCATTCCCCATCTGAGTCTAGCAGGTGCACAGCAGATCACAGCCAGGCAGCAACCCCCACTGCCAGACTGCTGCAGTGGGTAGAGGGTAAAGGGAACTCTCAGGGTTGCTTCAGCAGTCCAGCTGGCACAAGAGGTAGTATCCACAAGTACCAATTGGCTGGGCCCCAGAAGCTCCTGAGAGCTAGTAGCCCTGAGCTACTTGTCAGGGTGACTTTTATACTGCTGGGGCCAGGACAGGGCAGCTTTTTATACTGCTGGGGACAGCACAGGTGCTGGCCCCGGGCTCTAGCTCCCCCTGGCTGCAGATCCGGGAGAAGCCAGGCAGGGTTATTTTGCCCCAAGTGGCACAATTTGCTCCACAACAAAATGCATGTTTGAGCATGTGTGCTGAGGCAAAAAGCCCCGGCTCAAATTTGCACCACTTCTATTTGAGCTGCTGCAAGCGCACATGCTTGTATGTGTGGACGTGCCCAAGGAGTTTGTAATCAAAAGCACCAATCCTGCACAAACTTTGAAGTCCTGAGTAACTGTATTCATGTGAACCCTGATTCAACAAAGGATCTGTGTGCATGCCTAACTTGAATGATGTAAATCGTCCCATTGCAGTCAAGGCTTAAACTTAGACAAGTGCCTAAATGATGTGCTGATTCAGGCCCTGGAGTGATACTGTCTAATCCCAGTGCCATGAACATGCCTCAGAACACACAGAACAGCCTTCTCAGAGATGCTGTTACAAATAATGTTTCTGGCTATGACTTTTAAAGGAGCCTAACAATGAGAGGTGCCTAACTCTCATTGTATTGTACCAGGATTTGGATGTCTAACACCCTCAGGCCACATTGAAAAATCCAAATATGCCTTTTTGTTTCTTCTGATATAATCTTTTTTGGAAGTCCTATGAAACTTTAACTAAGCCTGATCATAGCAACAGAAGTGTGAATTCCTCCCTTTCCAAGCTTCTACATCAAAGCAGAGGCATGGCATGGCAGGGCCACACTCAGACAGGCACCAACACATGGGACAGTGCTGGCTCCTGCCATGCCAACTGTGGCAATGTAGCCAGCAATGTAGCCAGATGTCTCTGTGGTAATGGATGCTTTTGTGCATTTCCCTTCCTCCCCCTGGACAAAAATAGTACCCAGAGCTAGTGCCCTGGTCACCCTCCCTTGCCTCAGTTACTCTACTGCATCCCAATGGTGACTATTTCCTGTCAGCCTCTTCATTTTAATTACATGTGGCAAGCCTGGGAAATACACAGACTGTTTCTTTCTCTCTTTTGCATTTAAAAAAAAAATGAAAAAAAACCCCATGCTTTTACGAAACATGAATGTTTAAGCACAATGCATCCAGGGAAAGACTAAGTTACCTTAGTAACATTCATTTTCCAAATTGCAGGTACAGTAATATGTCTATAGGCACTGACTCTGTGGGTGCTCCAAGGCTCAGGGACTCACCAAAAAAAATTAGTGGGTGCTCAGCACCCATGAGCCACAGCTGTTTTGGTTTTACATGTTAGACATTGGTGGTTGCTTGCAGATGCCAAAAAAAAGTCCTTTACCCAAAGAAGCAGTGTATTATTTCAACCCGACTCTGCAGTATATATAAAGATCAGGTGCTGCAGCGAGGCTTTTTGGTTCAATCAGCTATTAGATAAAAGTGCCAAAAAGCCCAGCTAAAGTGCCTGATCTTTACAGATGTCAGGCGAGCCAGGTTGAAGTGATATGCTGCATCTTCTGGGTATGCACAGGGCTCAGCATGGGAACACCAAAAAAAAGCACCCACTGTCAAAAACCAAAGTTGGTACCTATGTATCTAACTGCTAGCTAGGTGAATGGGTACACACTATATCTATACATAGGGCCCTACCAGATTCACGAAGGAAATGGCTGCACTGCAGCTCCTTTAATCTAGCAGGTTCACCCACACACCCTTCCCCCCTCACTACTGATTGGTGGAGGGGCCCCACTTGTGGCTCACTTCTGATTGGTAGGGAAGCAAAAACCACAGTTTTTAACTTGGTGCCATTTTTGTCTCCCGGTAGCCCCACTGCTTGCTGCTGACCAGCATGGAGACAGAAACAGAGCCAAGTTTAAAACCATGGTTTTCACTTCCCTGCCAATCAGGAGTGAGCTGCAAGCAGGGCCCCTCCACCAATTAGCCATGGGGAAAGCCTATAGAGGAGCCTGCAAAATTAAGAGAGCTACAGAGCAGCTTACTTCCGCCATTCATCTGGTAGGACCCTAGTATTTTTTTTATATTGGTTAGGTTTTGTTTTTCTGGTTTTCTTCTGATTTCCTGAAGCATCTTGATTTCAAAACAGCATATTCCAATAGAATATGATGCCCTGAAGTATCTCCCACCGACTCCAGTATCCATATATCTAGAATTATCATATTAATAGATGTATTTTCAGATCATAGATTAGCCAATAGTTTGGGATTGGATATCTCTAATCTGTACCTGTATCACCTGGAGCTAGATCTAAAGTGAAATTGCTCTCAGAACTTCCTTGGTACATATAGTGTAGTATTCATTCTGAAATTACTTTTTATTTTGAAATGTTGTCTTTTATTGTAGATTGTCATACAAAATTAAAAAGTCAAATGTGTAACAAAACTGTAATGATAATAGTCATTGTGAATGTTATTTGTCAAAAATGAAACTCTCCAACTGATTAGACCCAACATAACATTTGCTTGGGAGTTTCCCATTGCAGAGAATCCCTGTTTTCATTCCTATCTGGAACGATGCCAAACTTCCGAATTTGCAAACTCCTTCACAAAAACAGACTCCTGTTTCCACGCAGCTCTGCTAGGTGCCTAGATATTCTTTTTCTTTTCTCCATGGATATGGAGGAGTTTTATTTTAAATACTGGTTTTTAAATGCCTGAGAAAATGGGGCAGTCACAGAGCCATGGCTTTAAACAAACTTTATTTGGGCGCTTGACTGACTAGCAATTGTGGGCAATCATTTTTGCTGTCATAAGGCCCAGAGAAATGTGTGAGAGCTCTTCCATGAAATGTTTATATTTCATAAACAAAATGATGTGCTTAACAGTCAGAGCGATGGGAGGGTTCCGGCTAATGCATTTTCCAATGTGTGAGGCAGATTATTAATGCGCTCCAGTAGCTGTTAATTTCAGTTTGCCGGAATGATTTATGGGGAGGTAAAGGAGAGAGACATAATCTAATTGAGATCAGAATCACTGTTCTAGGAGAGGAGCACCAGCATGGACCTCAGCCACAGCAGAATGATTAATATCTAATAAGCAAATAATCTGTTAAATTATTATAAACATTACTTTTGACAACTCTTTTGTGGGCGAAGGAGAAAGTGAACAAATAACAATAACAGAATCCCATGTAAAACTTCCATATTTTTCTAATCCATTATGCAAGGATAAATGTTTGCTGGCAAGGAAAGAAAAGATATCCTGTTAGGAAGAATCATGTGCCCTGATCAATTTTAAGTTGCCAATGGAAACATTTATGCTCTAATATGAACAACAATTGAATGATCAAAGCAAAATCAATTTTCAAAAAGAGAGAGAGAGAGAGAGAAAATAAAATTCCCTCCTTTCTGGATACTATATGGCTCAGTTTTCAGCCATCAGCTCCTTGGTCATTACTTCTCTTGTTAGTATGTCATTCCTAGGCTCTATATGCAGAGTTTTTTGTCTCAGAGATACAGGATGTTCAGCTCCTCTTTATTGCAGACTCCTGAAAAGGGTTGATAGGTGTGCTAATCTCAGTTCTCTTCAACCTACTGTCATCATTGTTGTTTGTTTGCCTGTTTGCATTTAGATTTCTTTCCCCAGTGAATTCCTTTGGTTTACTGTTGTTCCCAAGCATGGAAAAGATAATTGTGAATAATTCTGTGTGTCTGAAAATAGTTCAGAGCCCAGTTAAAGAAATAGTTCACAAGAGCCCAGAGTGTCAGAAGAAATGCAACAGTGGTATCTGGAACAAGTCCTTCTTACCTTATCCCATTGGATCTTGGGTTTACTCACATAAATAAGAAATGCAGTTGGAGCTGCACAAACAACTTATTTCTCAATTCACTTGCTGGATCAGAAATTTGGAAGGTGTGGAGGTAATCTTTTGGATTAACTTGAAACAAACAAGAATACTCTGCATTCAGAAATGTATCTAAGTCTATCCCAACCATACTGGTGGTCCAATAAAAGCACCCACAAAAATCCTTGCCTCTTGCACATTTCCTGGACCATTGCAACTACGACATCACTCCAACACCACCACATTTTTTTAATTGTTCAGCAAGCCAAAAAACTCCAAAATAATAGGGTTTTTTAGATTGAATGAAACAGTGTGCTTAACTTAGTATAAAACATTTTTTCTTGTTCATTTTAAAACAAACAGAAAAGGGTGTTTTTATTAAACCTCATTTTAATAAAAAAAACAGAAACATGTTGTTTTGAAATGTTAAAATGAAATATTCCTGTGAATATTCTGGAATGATTGAATTTGAGTTTTGAAAAATGTAGTTCCATGAATTTGGCAAGAACTTTCAAAATGTTTTCATTGAGTCCAAATCTGCATTTTTTAGTAAAAACATTTCACTTGAAAAGCTTAGCCCACCTCTCGTAGCAGGGCTAGTCCATTCTTGAAGAGATCTGAATGTATCACCTTCACTGTCATCTCTGCCAGGGGTTTTCATCTCCCATCTATACTGACCAGATCCAGTGCCAGCTAAGTCATGGAACTACATCAGCTTGCTTCAGCTCTACATCTGACTATTTTCACACTTATTCACAGATACTCCCTAGTCCCCGTAACCCAGCTGTTAAGGGAAAATTCAAGCCATATGCATAATCCTGACTTTATTGTTACATCTCGTTATACAGTTCCCTTGTGAACGCTACATTCTCTACATTTCAAAATTCAGTCATCAAGTGATTTTTATTCCCCTGCTCAGTAAGAGCTTGGTCCCAAGCTCACTGAAGTCAGTGGAGGTATGTCTAAATAATACAAGATCATGCCACGTAAACAGACCACATGCTTACTCTGCACGTGTCAGTTCTGATGGTACAGCCATGTGAATCCATCTCAACAGAGCTTATTAGCCCTCAAAGGATGCCATATTGCAATGGTGATACTACAGCTAGTTAAGCAGCTACCCTGTACAGAACAAATATGACTTAAATCACACTGACAGACCCTGGGAGTTTTTTCCATTTATTTCAGTGGGCTTTAGATCAGGCTTATTATTGCCTGCCTCACCTTGTTGGGAGTCTCCCATGACCTGGTAGACAGACAGGGCTTGCCCTGCCTTTAGTCAGTCTATTAAAAAGGAGTGTTTCCATGTTTGAGTTTCTGTTTTATTCGGGGGGAGGGCAGATGACTAAGCAGACAACTGAGTGTGAAATTCTTTCCCCCAAGTTTTCACTTGTAACTTTTGAAAATGTAGACCTCCAGTTTTACAAAGGAGTTGCTATAGAATCACTGTCAAATATTATTGTTTCATCCAATTACAATTATACATTATAGGGCTTTTTATAAGAGTAAGCAGGTCCAATATAGAACCTAATTCTGCTAGTGACTCATACATTCGGGAAAACTGCTTAAAAACAGTTTGTCTTTGTGAAAATATGGTCCTTGTAATGCTGCCAAGATCAGGGAGTCCTAGGGGGTGATCACTCAACTGCTTCAGTGTTGGTCATGAAAATTAAAACTTCCTTTAGACTGCCCTAACTCATCCCCTTTTATAACATTACTGTTACTGGACTAGAGCTGGAACTTCCCTGTTTTCATCCTTTTTTATACCCCTTTACTTCACACCCAAATGTCATAAATTTCCAAGGTCAGATCCTCAACTGATAGAAATCATCACAGCTTCTTTGAAGAGACAGGAGAGGTTATACCACCTTAGGGTTGCCCCACATATTTGGGCACCCTGCTTTAGGAGGGAATTCTAACACTATTCAACTTGAAGGAGAGAGCTGCTGTATGCCAAAATTTAGGATACAGTGTAGGACAAAAAAAATTTAGAATACAGTGTAGGACAAAAATCAGTGTAGAGCCAAAAACAGCCAACCAAAGAGAAAGTAGCCTAATTCCAACCACAAAAGCAACCTAATCCCCAAATAAAACATAACAAGATAAGCAGCAAAACTTTGTCTTCTGGTTCCAACTTTTCTAAACAGAAGTCGGCTTGACTTTAGCCGAATGAATACATTCAAAGAACGAAACACAGGTTTTGAACTGGGGAGCAGGAATTCTTGTTTCAAACTGTTGTTAATCTCACTTCCAAGGAACTTCCTCTCTCTTCCTTCCACCCCCGCCCACCCAAACCAATAATTAGTAGTAAGAATAATCAAATTTGTGTACAGCCTTTATATGTATTGGGACAGAACAAGTCTATCATCTGTAAAGCTCACTGGAGTCAATTTAACACCTCAGATTAACCTCGCCAGGTTTTAGACCAAGTTTATGGACTCTATCACAGATCAAACATGTAATGCAAAGAGGGATGGGAAGAGAAAAGGACAGCCAAAAGGAAAGACTGGCAGGCGAGGCCTATGCCCCCATGGCCTTGCAAATTGAACTGTCTCCCATTAAAAAATAAGCCGGTGTGTTTTTATATGAAGGTGTCTCTGGGGAATCAAGTCTTTCTTGACTTTGGAGATGCCTCAATACCATTTCCTTTAATTTTTAGCTTTATTTTGAACCCTTGCCTCCCCACAACTATTCAAAGGAGAGAGTAATAGATCCCTTGAGGTCAATGAGAAAAATAATTGAGAATTAAACTCTTTAATGAGTTGCATTGCTTAACACATAAAAATAATGATATAAATAGCACTAAGGGCAATATTTTCCACTCAACAGCAGAGGCATTCAATGTAATCAGAAACAGGAATAGTTATTTAAAATTGTACACAACCCTTGCCTGGGTTAATACAGACTCTGAACCAGTGTGCTGCTCATCCTAATATTAACTATGAGAAACTTTTCTTTTAATCATGTGGAATTTCTGTTTATTATTCTGAATGTTGCATTTGGCTCAATTTGTTGCATTGCACCATCACAGAATCCTAGTGGTTACCAATGTAAAACACCCATTAACTAATTCAGTCATTTCCCCAGCCCATGCAATACTGTTCCCTGCCATTTATTTTGTAGTGTTTTGTCCAGTCTCATTTCCAAACTGCCATGGGAGAGAGGCTATAGGCTGAAGGCTAGAAAGAAAATGTAAAAAATATTTCAAAGGAGGACTTTCATAAATTGCTTGGTTGTTTAGAAGGCACTCGTGGAAATCCAATCTGCAGTACTAGTAGCTGAAAGTTATTATGCTTTGATGACTGCTTGGTTCCACGTATGAAATGATTTTGGTGGTTTCAGTTGAATTTCCAGTAAAAAGGTGGCTGCTCTACATCAAACAAACAAACAGACAAACCCAATAAAATTACCTTCCTTTGCACTAATTTGCATCCTTCCTAGTCTCACTAGACAAATCAAGAAGGCTGAATTTCCCTCTGAGTCATAGCCATAGCTATTCTAGAACATGAGAAATACATGGTCAGATAGGTATCAGGAAATTTGAACTGTCAAGAAATCTGTTTACAAGGGACTGCATTGTTTAGGGCTATCCATCATCGTTATCCATTCACCTTTATCCATTCAACTCTTAGACATTTGAATTCCAGCACTGCTGTACCCTCAGAGCTAAACCCTGTCCTCAGGTGCATGTGGGATACTACTGAAACCAAAGCAACTGTGTATAAACTTCCAAGAGCTGAAGTTGGCCCTAAGATATTGTTCACACAGAAATGAATGAGTGTTATCATTACCTCCAGCATTCTGTTTATAAATAACAGTAAGCTACAATTTTCCACTACTGGATCCTTATTCTTACAGCACAGACCTCTGCTAGTAATCAACATTGACTTCACTGTTTGTGTAACTAGAAGATCTAGAATGATGGAAAAGACTCCAGTAGTCTGAGAAGTGACCAGTGTCCCATGGCAGTCTGAGGGAAGTGGATCTGTGCCTTAATGATGCTATTGAATGTTGGCTTTGAATGCCGAGTCTGTGGGGTGAAGGGAGCAGTCTTATTTTTTCTGGACTAGTCCATCCTGTGAAAAATATTTTATTTCTTATACACAAAAACCCTAAAATGGAAATACACTGAGTACAAACTAATTCAAAATCTATTTTAGGTCATTTGGGATCATCAGGTACTCTTTGGCTGGATTTCTGCATCCACTAAGTAAGCACATGTTTTCAATTTATGTTACGGTTGCCAAGAACAATGCAGCAATATTCCATTTTCCACAAGGTGCATATTTCTCTCCTCTCTCTTTAAATATCCCCTGCTGCACCTGTGCCTCAGAGGAAAAGAAAAAGGAGTGAAGCGATGAAAAGGTTTAGCTTACAAAAGAGAGTATGTCAGAGGTGTAAATGAAGATCCAATTAGACACAGTAAATTGTTTTAATTTTAAATCCTGATCTTTGTAGAAATGCAAAAAAGCAGACTTCACATATAAATGAAGTGATGTCTTCTTCAGTTAATTCCTGATTTGGAAATAAGCGTGTTTAATAAATAAACTGCAAGAGTACAAAACAGGTGAAATGCTATTTAAAATATTCTCCTGCTCTATTGAATGAATTCATTTCTGGGTCACTTTATAAAAATATAATATTATTATTATACCCAAATATTTTTTATGGGTAACTTACTCATTGATTTAAACCATGGCTTGGGCTTCTAAGTTGCTAAGGATGAGATAAACACTTCCCACACCTAAAGCAATACTGACATGGCTTCGAAGCACCTATCTTCAAAAAAGCGATGCAGAAAAATCCCTGCCAGGAAGCTGTCTGCTCCTGGAAGTTCCCAAATTCATTTTCCTCCTCCATTTTGGACAGCAAATTTCTCTGAGTGCCTAACAGGGTCCATCAAACATGTAGGAGCACCCCAGTTTGAGTAACAAGGGGCCCACCCCACTGAGACTGCTCAAGTTGGGGCCAGAGAACAAGCAGGTGGCAGCCTGATCCTATAGTTTAGTACTTAGGGTACTCAGGTTAAGAGGGAAGAGGGGAGGCATAGATCCAAATCTCCATTCTCTGGATTGTTGGCATTTGTTATCCTGCAACTGTCTGAGGTGAAATGTCTATGTGGGCAGATCCAGAATTTTAAAAAGACGATTCCAGGAGCAGTAACCAACAGTGTAGAGGTGGCTGTACCCACACTACCAGCTTCCCCCCACCTTTTCCTCAGTCAGATCATGTCATGGCAGTAGTAGGCAGGGACTTTAAGGGTGTGTGTCAAGATTTCCTGCTTCTCAAAAGTCCATTTAGTGCATTAAACTAACACTACTTGGAGATGTGCTAATTTTGCAGTGCTCTCCAGTTACACCACTGCAGCTGTGGATTTGTTTGTGCAAACAGCCAGAGACTCCAAAGAATTCTAAGTAATCCTCTTCACCACTGGGGGGCACTGGCCTTTAGCCAGTAGGTGCCGCTGTGTGTTCTTTTTTACCCTCCTTCACTCCTCCGTCACAGGATGCAGTTCAGGTCGGGACGGGTCCACTCAGATCAATTATTATTTTAAAATGGGGGAGACAAATAATCCCTTAATTTTCTACCCCCTCATAATTCATCCTCTCTGCACTACCACCTATAGTGTATGTCCTCCCGCCCCCGCCCATGTACCCTCCTGTCCTCTCTTCCACCCCATGCACCCTCCACCTGCAACCCCCGCATCCCCCATCGTGTGCTGCCACTGCAGTGGACACAGCTCCCAACAACAGCTGCAGCATCACTGTAATGGTAAGTTTATTGCAAGTAGTTTGAAACTTTGGAGTAAGTTGTTACATGACTTCCTTCAATATTGCAAACCTTCTGAACTTCATCACATTCCATTTCAGAACCATGACCAAAAGTCCAGGGGCAGGACATTGCCTGCCAAACCTGATACCCAGGATATGCAGCATCCCAGGTGATACTTAGGTAATATGTTTCACCGATCGTGTGTGTGTGTGTGTGTGGTGGGGGTGGTAAAAGTCCAGTTTTTCAACTGTGTGCCTAACCTTCCTCCTCTTCCTTCTCTTCATTTTTTTCCCCTCCTCGCAGAAAACTTTCACAGGTAGAACTCACTGGGGATGGCAACCAGCCCACGGCCCAGTGACAAGAGTAGAGTGAAGATTGTGAAGAGGAGTAGAGTGAAAACATTTTTAATTTTTTTATATTTTTACATTTTGTATATATTTTATATTATTAAGTTGTATATAGTTATTGTTAAACCTGCAGCATTTTCAGTAACATGTTTTATTCTTGCTCTATATATGTGTCATGTTTTCTTTGGGGTGGGTGGGTGGTTGGGTTGATTTTTGGAGACCACGCCCACCTCAGTGTGGTGGGGATGCTGTGCTTGGGGGGAAGGTTATGGAGTCATGACATTACTGGAAAAAGTTGCAAACAGTTGCAAACAGTTGCAGGGTGGACTGTTATTAGAGGGAGGGAGGTTGAATGCTTGTTAAGTGCTAGCTAGGGTGCAGTGCAGCCGGCATGTCTTGTAAGAAAAAAGATTAAACAACCCCCCCAGTGCCGAGCAGGCAATCAGCAAAACTTCTCCATGCATGGACCTCCTAGGGCCTTTAGCTTTTAGCAAGTCTTTAAAGATTTTAGTAAGTCTTTAATGCATTATAATGCATTTCATATGAATGGCTGCCAGGGTGGGGTAGGGAGTTCGGGTAAACGCCTGCTGCCACAGCTCCAAAACAGCTGCTTCTTTTTTCTTTGCAGGCTGTACTGTAATGATTTTTTTTTTCAATGCTTTCTTTGCAATTCAATGTTTTCTTTACAAAATCCTGCATGCAGCACCTTTTGGAGCCAGGTTTGCAGACAACTCCCCCCCCCCGGTCAGCTATAACCCTCTCTGCCCCTGGAGAGAGCTCATCAGATTTTGTTCAGGATTGCTTTATCCTCCCTTGCCATATCTCTCCTCTCAGCCTTCTCTAAAGACAGGGAGAAGGTGAGAGGGGAAACGAGGAGCAGCACTCCCAAGGCAGCTCAGGGTAATCTCTTCAGCTACCTCTAGGCCTTTGCAGAATCAAGTGTATTCAAATAAAGCATCATTGTGGGAGAACTTCTTTTCATCCAAATTCAAGAAATTTGTAATACCTCCTTCTCCCACACTAGGTATTGGAATGTCCTCATCAGATGAGTCTCAGCTAAGCAGGGAGCTGCTAATTAGCTAAGGCCAGGGTTTCAAAAAGCACTCTGCTCCCTATAGAAAGGCCAGAAGTGTTATGCAGCAGATGGCTATCCCCAGACAAATTATTGAAGTGCCTGGATGGGAGGCCAACCAATCTGAAATACGGGCCCTGACCAGCTTTGTGTCCAGCCTGTGAAGCTACTGCACTCCCACCCCAGACCGGCTGCAAACCACTCCTCCACTCCCAGGCCCATGATCTGAAATCAAACAGGAGCAAGTACAAATCAGAATTTTTGTTCCTCATCTTTATTTTTTTCACAATACATTGAATTGCAATCAGTTCAACTGAGAAATCACAATAAAGCTAAAACAGTATAGCCATTTTTTTTTTACTCAACAATGCCATCGGTAGTCAACTGGTGAATACATTTTTTTTACAGTACAGCTATTGCCATCAAACACAATACAATAGAATAAAACACCAATTCACAATATGCTCCCAAGGTCCCTTAAGTAATCCCTTGATATGATATGTATGGATGAAGGGCTGCTTGGTGGAAGGGCAAGAGGGAGGGAGGCTGGCAGGCAGCCAGCCTGGTTACTGGCCCTTCCGGGTTACTGGCCCTTCCTGCTTACTGATGACCATGTGACTTTTATGGAGTCATGGCATTGCTGTAAAGTTGTAGGGTGGACTGCTATTGGATGGAGGAAGTTTGAATGCTTGACCAGTGATAGTGTGCAGCCAGCATTTTCTTGCAAGAAAGAAGACTAAACAAACCCACCCACAAAGCTTAGTTAGGGAGAGAGGAGCCCCCTCAGGTGGGGGCCCCCCAGGCACAGTCTCCTAGGGGCCCCCTCAGGTGGAGATGTATGGCTCAACTCAACTGGCTGGCTGAAACAGGCTACTCTCCATTACATTGTAACTCTGGAATCTTTGCTGCCCACAAAGCTGAGGGAGGGAGGGAGGAGCTCCCAGATAGGTGGGTGGATGGGTGAGAGAGAGGGAGGCATCCTGCATCACACCTCTCTTCTGGTTACTGAGCATGTCCCAGGAGGAAGACAGCTGAGTCAAAGGGGGACCCCAGGCATGGTCCCAAAGGGGCCCCTTCAGGTGGAGATGAATGGCCCAACTCAGCTGGCTGGCTGAATCGGGCCACACTACTCTCCATTACATTGTAACTTTGGAATCTTTGCTGGTGACAAAGCTTAGGGAGGGAGAGAGGGGACCCCCTTAGGTGGGGGGGGGACTTTCTACTTTCTGTTATCCTTACTTATTTATAATCTTCCTTCCTTCTGCAAGTTGTCACAACCCAAGGGTGTGATTTTGTTTGTGTGCGCTTCGGCACTGCTAAATTATTTCCCGCCACTCGGAGCTTTCTTTGCAGGGTGCATTTCTCAGTTGCAAAGAGAGATGCACGGTGCAAAGGAGTTCCCGCCACCCGCATGCAAATTTGTGTCCCACTATTGGCCAGTTCTAAATTATTCCCACGTGGTGGCTAGCGATTGGCTTGCTAGCAGTATAAGAGGCTTGAGCGGTTTCCGCCCAAGTTGGAGAACTCCAAGGAGAACCCCGCAAGGGAGGACTCCACAACCATCTGGAGGAGGAGGAGGACTTCACGTCTCGTGAAGAACTCTAAGCACTGCGGAGCCTATCGAACCCAGCGTATACCTTAAGAAGGCTACAGGGGTCTGATCAACCTCTGGCCTCTCCCCATCGCCGAACGATCCTTCAACAAACCCCTTCCCTGCGTGCAAGTTCCACGGAGCCTAGCAAACTTCGTGTGAGTGTGTCCAGAGCTCTTCTCCAAGTTGTTTTCTTCGGTTGACACGACGGGCTCGTGTGTTTAGAGCCTTCAACCAGATTGGGCTAGAGGTTCACGTGGAAGGAACTCTTGTCCGCTTTTCTTCTTTCCTGTCTGTAACTGCAACTCAAGCAAGTTTTTCTGCCTGCACCGCGACCATCTACGGTGTAAGTAAAATAATCTTTAATCAACCGCTAAGCGTCCGTGCCTAATTCTAGTCCGCCGGCCTGCATTCCCCGACCCGCATGCCAGGGCTGCTGGCCACAGCCCGCCGCGTGCCCCCGAGGACCTCGGACCGCTCCCGGCCCGCACACAAGTCAGAGAAAAAACTCAAGGAGACAGAAACCTCAAGGAGACAGAGTGGTGTGTGGGTGTCAGAAGACATGTACCCCAACCCAAATTTGCTGGGACATGGTCGGTAACCAGGAAGAGGATGAGAAGACTGTGAAATGGGCATGCAGAACTTGTGCTGATGCTCAGACCAAAGTCGAGGAAAAAAGCTCAGCTTCCTTTGTGGCCAGAAATGATTCAAAAGTTACTAGGATGCAATAAAGAGGTATAAGGCAGAGCTGGGCAAGTGCGGCAAAGACCCCACAGGCTTGGGCCTACTACCCAGACCCCAGAGGTCTTGGCCACCAACCAAGAAGAAAGCCTCTGCAAGGTGTAAGGCAGAGGTGGGCAAGCGGGGCAAAGAGCCTACTACCTGGACCCCAGAGGTCTTGGCCCGCAACCAAGAAGAAGGCCGCTGCAATTCAGAAAAGAAACTCAAGCCTCAGCTTCCTTAGTGGAAGGCCCCACCTGCAACCTGAGCCCTGTGCAGCAATGAATGAAATGTGCTTGCAGGACTTGTCCAGCTCATGCTGGTGCAGAACATGCCCAGTAAGCAGAAGGAGGGTGAGAAGACTATATGAAGTGGGCCTGCAGAACTTGTGCAAATTGAGCTGATGCTCAGGCCAAAGCCAGTAAGAAGGCCTCAGTTTCTGCCACTGCAATGCTCATAGCTAACCAGGAGGAGGGTGAGAAGCCTATGAAAGGCAGGGAGGGTTTTCCCCAGCAAGAAGCTTTCCTCCAGTCTAAAGACATGTACCCCAGTCCAAATTTGCTGGGACATGTCCAGTAACCAGGACGTAGGTGAGAAGACTATATGAAGTGGGCCTACAGAACTTGTGAAAATTGAGCTGATGCTCAGGCCAAAGCCGGTGAAGAGGCCTCAGTTTCTGCCACTGCAGTGGTCATAGCTCAGAAGCACAGCTTTCTTTGTGGTCAGCAATGATTCTAAAGTTACAAGAGTGCAATGGAGAGTTGCAGAGATGGGCAAGTGGGGCAAAGAGCCCCCAGGCCTGGGCCTATTACCTGGACCCCAGGAGGGAATTTACCGGAGGTCTTGGCCAGCAACCAAGAAGAAAGCATCCACATTTGTGGCCAACAACAATCCTCTAATTACAATTCCATAATATGCTCATTAGCAAACATGGCCAGCAAACAGGAAGAGGTCTAGAATAGTATGAAATGAATCTGCAGAACCTGTGCAACTCTTATCATACTCAAGCTGATGCTCAGGCCAAAGCCTGTGAAGAAAGCCTCCACAATTCAAGTAATACACAGAAGAGAAACCTCAGCAGTACTTGTGGCCAGCAACCAGGAGGAGGAAATAATACAAGTTCAGTAAGGGTAGTATGTAAAGCCAAAGAGTATATACCTCTTCTCCACAGGAACAGAGGGACCTAGGGATGAGCTCGAACCAGGAGGTGGGCATTTCCTCCCTGCCACCCATGGGGAAAGAGGTAGGGAGGGCGCATAATCACCTGCCTTACACTCAGTATCTGCTTTCTCATGGTAAGGAATCGAACTGTAATTATAAGTCTATATAACATAAGTCTATATAATGTAAGTCTATATCATACGTTGGCTATATATATATGGTGGAGGCTCAGGATGTGTTTGATGTGTGCAGAGTGATAAGACAGATCTACCTGCTTTGAAATGAAGTGATAAGGAATTAAACGGTTACAATTATTATTGAGCATTAATAAATCATCATTAATATTATTATTACTATGAACTCTTATTAATATATTACTATTGGAATTAATAGTATTATTGACTCCTATTATTAGTATTACCTGTTATTATATTATAAGTCTATATAAGTCAGGATGAAAGTCAACAATAATTTTAATGCATAATAATTCAGTTGTTGAGAGAATCCTGAAGGAAGTGCTGTCATCCTCTTCATCTTCTCTTTCTTCCTTTTTCTTTCTGCCTCTTGTCACACCAACAGGGATTGATCAGCCTGTGGCTAGCAGTGGAAGGGGTTCTAAAAACCAGAGGGAGGGAGGATAGAAAGAGCATCAGAATTTGTATCGGTGCCTCTTGTGCACCTTGTGTACCTTCCTTCATGCCCATAAAATTTCACCAGCCCCATTTACAATAAATTTGCACTAAACAGTGCATCCCCCCCCCCCACCAGAGATGACCCTATCAGGGTGCAGGGCAGTGTCGTACTGATGGCGGTGGGCAGCGCGTGGTGTGGCCACTTTGGCACGGATGCAAAGGGGGCACCATGGGCAGGTGCGAAGGGGGTGCCACCACTCCGCACTGCTCACCCCCCCTGCCATTGAAACCACCGCAGAAGGTGGCTTGTCTAGGGTTCATGCTGGAGCGAGGGCAGCAGCATCCTGGGTTTGACCCCTGGGTCCTGAAGACCCATGGTACACCACTGGTGCAGGGCCTTGGGCAAATTAGCACCCCCACCCCCCCCAGAACAGAGCTGATCCTGCATGCCACAGCAGCAGTGGCGGGTGACTGGAACTGGTGAGCGTCCGGCTACAAGGCTGGCAGCAGCAGTTGGGAGTCACCCCATCTGCACCTCCCATCTCTGTGAGGCCCTCAGAGCTCTGTGCCCGGGGTGGTCACTTGTATTCACACACCCCCTAGGGATGACCCTGCCACCCTCAGAGCACAGGCAATTGTCATGTGTCACTTACCAAAAGTGGTGTGTAGCACATCTCCATGTCCTCTTTCGAGTTGCACGTCACAGAGGTCTGGGCATCAAATAGCACTCAAAGCTTCACTGCACCCAACTTGATCACCCTGAAGTCTTCTCAAATCCTGGATTCACATTGCTATGCCCCCCTGGGGCAAGTCTTGTGACTGGGATGAGTCCTTCTCTGCTTCTGCTGTGCTGTCTTCCCTCACCCACCTCAAACCTCCCTCACTGATACAGCGAATGCGCACGCTGACCTCTGCTCCCCCAATTTATAGTGCTTGAGCCGGGCAACCCCACCCTTCCTGGCACCGTCAGCCTCGTTTTGGTGTAGAAAAAAAACCAAGCAATCTGGCACTGGGCTGGAAAAGAGTGAAAAAAGAAGGCAGGAAAGTTTGCAAAGTCCCTGGGTTTGTGTACAAGCAAAGCAGGTCTTAAACTTCATGCTGCCCTCACACCCATGGCCTCACTTTGGTGTTCCAAAATGAAGGAGACAGTGCCTGGCACCTGGCTGGAAAAGAGCACAAAAAGAATCTTGAAGAAGCACATTTTCAAAGTTTCTTTGTAGGGAAAATACAAGGAAGGGTTGTGAAGGGTGAACCCCCTGGGAAGGCATAAGCCCCTGTGAGTGACTTTGCGAAGTGGCTAGTGGCTGCAAAAAAACAAGCCAGGCTGCTGGGGGGTGACACACCACTTCCCTTCTCCCAACTAAGGGAGGTGAAAATGTTGCCTTGTGGGGTCAGGCCAATTCTCAGGATCTTAGTCTTGCACTGTTAGATAGAAGGGTGTGACACAATTGCACATATACAAACACACACACTACCAACTCAGGCACATACACATCCAAACCAGCCTAGGCACTTGTATACCTATCGCTAATTCAAGCACATACACACTACACACCAAAAATCAGTTGTCAATACCCACACACAGATCACTAATTTGTATATCATACACACAATGACATGTCATATTCACCAGTTCACACACACACCACCCACCTACACACAGGTGAGTTCCTAACTTGGAGGGTACGGTATGTATGTATGAGTGTGGGGTACTTTGGATACCTGAGGGACAGTTAAGGTGAGAGAGAAAGTGTAAGGAGTGAAAGTTGCTGGAACTGGGATTAGAACTGGTAGACTATGTGGCAGAAATACCACTGTCTGTGTCCCTTTTCAGAAATCTGTCTCAGCCAGCATGAGAGGCTGGTGTTAAATTCCTCAGGGAGGGGGATCACAAAAGCCTGGTGCCTCGGGTGTGGATTCTCTGGTCACCTGGGAAGGGGGAGGAAAAAGCCCCGCTCACCGGCCCAGGTAGCCAGTGATGCTTTTTAAATTGGTCGGCTAGTGGCCAACACTGGCAGCTTCGATTGGACCGGGCTGCTGAGGTCAGAAAGGTTATTTAAAGGCCCGGCCCAGGAAGAAGGCAACCATTAGCCATGCGGTCATCCAGGTGAATCTGAAACTGGGAGAGGAGCTTCACCATCTGAAACAGGCTCTCTCCTCATAACCTCATGCTCAAAGAGTGACCTGCCTCCAGATGAAAACTCCAACCACCTCTGAATGATGCGTGTGAGTAAGCTACTTGAGATCCGACTAGATATTTAGCTTACAATAACTCAGATGCGAGATCAAAAGGCTACCATCAGCCATACTGGTTTGCTCTATGGGATTCCTCTGATATTCCTCTGATATTTCTATGATACTGCTCTACCTTTTACCCTGTTTTCACCCTACCCCCTGTAATCAATAAAGTTCTCCTTTGTCTGGGAGACTTATTGAGGGGCAGGTCTAAATTATGCCTAGGAGGCCCCTTAGGTCAGTGGACTAAGGGAGACTTTCCTATTAAGCCCCTGACTTGGAGAAGTGCCCCAAGTGCCTGTATTGGGTCTAGTACCCATTGGACTATCAGGCCTGTTTTTTCCAAGGTGCGCAGAGACAGAATTGAGCCCAGAGCCTTGGATGGTGGCAGCGGGAACCTCAGGCTAGCGGGTGTGCTCCAGAGAAGGGGTCGGCTGGATGTGAGGCACCCCAGGGAGGGCACTCAGAGCCTGGAAGGTGGTTGGGCACAGAGGGGTGGGCGGCTCAATGCAGGAGCACCCCCTACTGACCCACCACAGACTAGAGAGAAGCTGAGCTGAGGAACTGAGGCTTGGGGTTACTTAAGGGCAAGTGGCCCCAGGGTTACTTGAGGTCACTGGTGCAAGGGAAAAAGCCCAGTGGCAAGGAGAAGACAGCCAGGAAAGAAACTGAGGCAGAAACATGGGAGCTTGAGGCTGGAAACTGAGGCAGACAGCGGGGAGTTTGGGGGGCAGGTAAGTGGTGGCAAGGAGGAAACAGTCAAAAAATAGACAAAAACCCAACTTGGGGTTTCAAAATAACAGGTTTATTAAACAGACAACACACTACACAGCCCCATGAAGTTATTGGTTCACACACACACACACACACACACACACACACACAAGCTCTCACAATGGCAGCAGGAGAAAGAGACTCTGTGGAAGGGTTGGAGTCCAGGTGGGGAAGAGAAGCAGAGTCCAAGTCCTTAGTTGAAGAGGGAGTGGAGGTGATAGCTACCTATCCAGGCTGGAAAGGGGTCTTTGTCCAGCAGGTGTTGTCCGGGGGGAGTCGCCAACAGGGCCTCTGGGTGGATAGGTGGTGTGGCATGGTGCTGGTCCAGATGGAGAGTGTATCCCAAAGAGTCAGTGTTCACTACCCCTTTTTATGGGGCAGACTACCTATGACCTCCTGTGGGGAGGGCCTGTCCAGGCAAGGTCAGCCCTGTTCCAGAGGGCTCCAGGTGTTCTTACTGAGCATGTGCAGCTTTGGCACAATGGTGGGTTGCCTCATCTTTTGTTTCTTGAATGCTGAGGGTGGTTCTAATGGCTGCGTCATTGGTCCAAGTATTGGTTTTGATGGTTCGGTCATTCAGAGGGAGCTATTTTTAGACCTACTGCCATTGTCTCTCAAGCACCCTCATTCATCCCCATTCATTCAGGAACCAAGTTACATAGGAGGGGTAGGTATGAGTCATAGATTACACAACAGGGCATGGGGACAAGATGGAGACTTGACAAACAAAATGGAAACTTGACATGACTTATGCTAACTTACATATGTAGGCCTAAATCATATAGTATCAGTAAAACAGTAATATAGAACAGTAAAAATCAAAAAGACATAATAGCTATACAATATAAAGAAGGAGAAAAAACAAAACAAATACAACTTGCTACCAAAATAAAATGCTAAAGCTTATCCTATGTCCTAGCTCACCTATACTTACCTATAAGGAATAGAGAGGGAGAAAAAAAATCAGAAAAAATCAGAAAAAATCTCTCATCCTTGGAGAGAATAGTTGGGGAAGGGGTGGGAATGCATTTTAAAAGAAAAAAAAAGAAAAATTGGGGGTTTTGCTACAAAATTAAGGTATGACCTCAAAAGTGACTTTGCAGAGTGGGTGCTGCCGTTGCAAAATGCTGGTGTGCAGGCCAGCACTTGTGTGTTGCTACCCACCCAGGCAGCCCCCCTGTTTACCTCTGGAGCCCCCCTGTGTACTTGTGCAAGACAGACTGCCAACCCCTCCCCCAGGCACCATGCAGCAAGTGGCAGGAAAAACAAACAGAGAAAAATGAACCCAAACAATGAACAAAATCCACCTTTGCAACCAAGCAGTGTAAGGGTAGATATGGAGGTAGACACATAGTTTTTAGACATAGAGGTTTTATTGTTTGCAACACACGATTATAGTTACTTGTGCTTCTTTGCTTTTCCCACCGTGACCCTGAACTGCCCCTGTCTCCCTGAAATGCAGGGGTGCCCTCCTGGTCCTGCTGGCAGTCATGGTCATCAGGGAGCAGGGAGCAGTCTGTGTACAGCTGAGACATGCCCATGGTTCACCCTCAGGAGGAGCTGGAGCTGCTGCTGCCTTCTCCTCCTCCTCCTCCTCCTGCCCAACCCTGGTGCTGAAAGTGTCCATACCCGGATTGTCTCCCGCATCCTTGGAGAGAATGATGGACAGCTTGTCATAGAAGGGGGTAATTGTGCAACCTGCCCCAGAACGAGAGTTCACATCTTTGGCTCTGTAAAACACTGATCTCAGGGACTTGATCTTGTACCAGACCTGGGTCCAGTCACAGTTGTGCCCTCGCACCTTCATGCCTTTTGTGATCTCAACATAAACAGGCTTAGTCCTCCTACTTTCCAGCCTGTCTATGATCCTTTGCTCTGACCAAATGTCGAGTAAGTCCTCCAGTTCTTCCTGGGTCCAGTTGGGTCCACGGACATTGGAGGTATCAGCCTCCTGGGCCGCTAGCTCCATACTGCTGGCCTTGGCTTTCTGAGACATGGCAAACCAGCTCATAGTTAACAGCACAAGCAATTTGTGAAAGGGGGCTGGCAAATTTGGGGGCAGGGGGTGCCTTTATACTCAGGCTGTGCTTGCATGAGGGTCTGGGAATATTCTAAGGATCATTAAGTCAATGCCTGTAAGTGTCAAAACACCCAAAAGTGATGAAGCATCCAGTTTAACAACAAAAGAGACCTGGTGATGGGGTAAAAAATGACATTCTACTTTGAGATGGCTGCTCAATGGCTCAGAATGTTGCAAAAATCAATACCTACCTGTTTGCTTCTGCAAAATAATTTTGTTACAGGACCACAGCCTATTTCCCCTAAAGTAGCAAAAGTTTTGAGTAGCTTATATTATCAGGAGAGAAGTAGGCAAAACATTTTTTGTTTATAAGCTTGATTACATCAGAACACCAGTGGCTGCTAAGCTCAGAATGAAAGTATGAAAAGTTGTGCAAAAGTCCCAATGCCCTGGGGTGCTGGGCTGAAGTGTTGAAAAAGCAGCTGCACCAAGCTCCAGACCATACAATATCCTACAGTCCCTGCCTCCAGCTTGGGTGCAGATGGGTGAGAAGCTGCTGCTGACAGAGCAGGGCAAAATGAAGAATGAGGATGAAATACATGATGATGAAGAACCAGGCAGTGAAGAATCATCTGACATGGAGAATATGGAGGACATGGGTGAGCAGGAGGAGCAGAAGGAGGTGGCAGTACTGCTTCTGCAAATGCTGTTTACCTGGGGATTACTGCTGGAATGCTTGAGAATAATAGAGTATATGTATTATAGAGAATAATACAGTGTTCACTGGCAAGTTGTATTCCTGGTTTAACAGCATTAATGACAATAAGAAGAAAATACAAGTACCCAGAGCACTTGGAATACACAGAAGAAAGTGAAGAACTGGAATTTGTGTGGGCTCTGTTGAGAAACCTGAGGAGGACCAGAATCCACATGGTGTGGGCAATGGTCAACTGGTGCCTCTGGTATATGCCCCCCCTGACTGGGGGGGTCCCCTGGTGGCCAATCATGCTGACCAGGGGGAGGGGGGCCCCCACAGCCGATCTCACTCACCAAAAAGCAGCCAGAAGCAGCGCAGCCACTTTTACTGGTGGCCCCACACCCCGGCCGGCACTCGCAGTGGGGGCACTGATGCTCCTGCCTGCCACCCTGCCTGTTGCCTAAACAGGGAATATGGCCTGCCAGGGGGTGCACCAGCGCTCTCGGGGGGTGCACATGCACCCCCGTGCTTCCCCTATGCGTCACCACTGGTGTAAGCCCACAAGAGCAGCTCAGACTGGTGGGAGCGAATTGTGCCAATGACTTGGAATGACCATCAGTGGCTGGAGATGTTCCAAATGAAAAAGGAGGGGTTCTATCATATCGTCTCAATGCTGCGGTCCCACATCATGAGGCAGGACACTAACATGCATCAGGCCATCCCACCAGACAATAGGGTTGCAATGGCCATTATGAAACTGGCCAGCCCTTCCAGCCTCCACTACGTCGCAAACCAGTTCAGTGTGGCTGTCTGCATGGTTGGGCTGACAACTCGTGAGGCATGCCAGCTGCTTAAGGAGATCACTGCAAACGAAATTATCTGCCTGGCAAAACCGCAGCAAGTCATAGATGGCTTTAATGAGAAGGGGTTCTCGAACTGCATGGAAGCTTTAGACAGCACTGACATCCCAGTGCTATGCCCTGGGGGGAGGGGGAGTGCTTTCACAAACGGGCGGGGGTGTAGCTCTCTATGTTAAGGAAAGCTATGCGTCCCTGCAAGCCAATATTGGCCACCAGGGTGAACGGCTGGAGACCCTCTGGGTTAAAATCCGTGGGGAACCCGGCACAGGGGACACAATGGTGGGAGTCTATTACAGACCTCCCACCCAAAGTCCTGAGCTTGACCAGGAGTTTGCCCAGGAACTGGCTGAGGCAGCTTGCTCCAGGACCATGGTTGTCATGGGTGACTTCAGTTACCCAGACATCTCGTGGGAGGATCGCTCAGCAAAATCTGAGCGGTCGCAGAGCTTCCTCTCGTGCGTGGATGACCTCTACCTGACTCAAGAAGTCTATGGGCCAACGAGAGGCAAAGCGCTGCTCGACCTGGTACTGGCTACTGGGGATGACCTAGTCGGCAACCTAGTGATCGATGGGAAGCTGGGTGACAGCGACCACGAGCTGATCACCTTCACCATCCGCCGAAAAGCTGGCAAGTCAGTCAGCAACATGCAAGTCCTTGACTTCAGGAAAGCCAACTTTGACAAGCTCAGGAGGCTTGTCAGTGAGGCCCTAAGGGACTGTGATCACAGGGAGAGGGGAGTTCAAGAAGAGTGGTTGCTCCTCAAGGGAGCGATCCTCAATGCCCAAACTAAGTCTATTCCATCTCGGAGGAAAGGCAGCAAGAGGGCACAGCAGCCCCCCTGGCTCTCCAGGGACCTAGCAGACCTCCTGAGGCTAAAAAGAAAGGCCTACAAAGGATGGAGGATGAGAGTCACCTCCAAGGAGGATTATTCTGCACTGGTCCGGTCCTGTAGGGAGCTGACCAGGAAAGCCAAGGCTGCAACTGAACTCCAGCTAGCTTTGAGCATCAAGGACAATAAAAAGTCCTTTTTCAGATACGTGGGGAGCTGGAGGAAAAGCAGGGGCAACGTTGGACCCCTGCTGAACCAGATGGGGCAACTGACAACTGACGCCCAGGAAAAAGCCAACCTATTAAATAGGTACTTTGCGTCGGTCTTTCATCAGCCCCATGGGACGCCCATGCCCGCTACAGGGCGGGGAAGTCTGGGTGAGGGTGATCCCCTGCCCTCCATTAATGCTGACTTCGTGAAGGAACATCTTGAGAAGCTGGATACCTTCAAGTCAGCCGGCCCTGACAATCTTCACCCCAGGGTACTCAAGGAGCTGGCGAGCATCATAGCCCAGCCTCTAGCGCGGATCTTTGAAAACTCTTGGCGCTCTGGTGTAGTGCCCAAAGACTGGAAGAAGGCCAATGTGGTGCCTATCTTCAAGAAAGGGAGGCAAGTGGATCCGGCTAACTATAGGCCCATTAGCCTGACTTCTATCCTGGGGAAGATCTTAGAAAAGTTTATTAAGGAGGCCATCCTTAATGGACTGGCCGACGCCAACATCTTAAGGGATAGCCAGCACGGGTTTGTTGCGGGTAGGTCTTGCTTGACCAATCTCATTTCCTTCTACGACCAGGTGACCTATCACCTGGACAAGGGAGATGAGATTGATGTCATATATCTTGACTTCAAAAAAGCCTTCGATCTGGTGTCCCATGATCGCCTCTTGGAGAAACTGGCCAATTGTCGCCTTGGGTCCTCCACGATCCACTGGCTGGAAAATTGGCTCTGGGGTCGGACCCAGAGGGTAGTAATTGATGGAAGTCACTCATTGTGGTGTCCTGTGACCAGTGGGGTCCCCCAAGGCTCTGTCCTTGGACCCATACTGTTCAACAACTTCATTAATGATGTAGACACTGGAGTCAGAAGTGGACTGGCCAAGTTCGCAGATGACACCAAACTTTGGGGCAAAGCATCCACACCAGAAGACAGGCGGATGATCCAGGCTCACCTGGACAGGCTCAGCAAGTGGGTGGATGAGAATCTGATGGTGTTCAACGCCGATAAATGCAAGGTTCTCCACCTTGGGAAAAAAAACCTGCAGCATCCTTATAGGCTCGGCAGTGCTATGTTGGCTAGCACTATGGAAGAAAGAGACTTGGGGGTCATCATTGACCACAAGATGAACATGAGCCTGCAATGCGATGCTGCGGCTAGTAAAGCGACCAAAACACTGGCTTGCATCCATAGATGCTTCTCAAGCAAATCCCGGGACGTCATTCTCCCCCTGTATTCGGCCTTAGTGAGGCCGCAGCTGGAGTACTGCGTCCAGTTTTGGGCTCCACAATTCAAAAAGGATGTGGAGAAGCTTGAGAGAGTCCAGAGAAGAGCCACGCGCATGATCAGAGGTCAGGGAAGCAGACCCTACGATGACAGACTGAGAGCCCTGGGGCTCTTTGGCCTGGAAAAGCGCAGGCTCAGGGGTGATCTGATGGCCACCTACAAGTTTATCAGGGGTGACCACCAGTATCTGGAGGAACGTTTGTTCACCAGAGCGCCCCAAAGGATGACGAGGTCGAATGGTCACAAACTACTACAAGATCGTTTCAGGCTGGACATAAGGAAGAATTTCTTTACTGTCCGAGCCCCCAAGGTCTGGAACAGCCTGCCACCGGAGGTTGTTCAAGCGCCTTCATTGAACACCTTCAAGATGAAACTGGATGCTTATCATGCTGGGATCCTATGACCCCAGCTGACTTCCTGCCCTTTCGGCGGGGGGCTGGACTCAATGATCTTCCGAGGTCCCTTCCAGCCCTAATGTCTATGAATCTATGAAAAAAAAAACAGGAAAGGATATGCCTCAATGATCCTGCAAGCCATGATGGACCACCGGGGCTGGTTCACTCACATTTATGTTGGGCAGGCTGGCAGCACACATGATGCGTGCTTGTTCAGAAATTCCCCTCTGCCTGGCCTCGTGGAAAAAGGACACTATGCACCCGGCGTGGAGAAGACAGTGTCACCATTCCCCCAGTTATATTAGAAGATGCTGCCTACCCCCTAAAGCCCTGGCTTATGAAGCCTTATGGAGGGAATGTCACCAACCCGCAGAAGCTGGTTTTTAACTACAGTCTGAGCAGTTGCAGGATGGCCATGGAATGTGCATTTGGCTGACTGAAAGGACGATGGACGGCACTTACATGCTGGCTCAAGATGGAGCAAGAAGCAGGTAGGGGATGAGGCCTGGTCAGGGCCCCCTCATGGTCCCCTATCCCCTCCCCCGCCCCCTACTTACTGGCACAGAGTCCAGGTCCAGCTCTCTACGGCAGTGAGCGGGAACTGCCCAAATCTCCAAAGCTCTCTGAATCTTTTCCAAACCGATTCGGAGGCTTTGAGTCAATTTAGACCTTTTTATTGGTCTCCTGATTTAATTTGAATTTGGAGATTCAGCTGCCGAATCAGGCCGAATCTCTTCTGAATTGAATCAGCACTTGAAGCTTTGCACTGCCCTACTGCTCAGTATCTGGTGTGCATGTTTTCCTGTGAAGGGTTGCTTTGTTGAATTAGTGTCCAAGTCACTTAAATTAATCTTAGAAACAATACTGGATTTAGATTCAGAGAATCACATCACAAAATGTCTAATTGATTTATCAGAAGGAAAAAATTATCTTAATGTAAAAATCTGACACATTTTGAAACAATCCCATTTCCATATTAGCATTGATATATATGTAGTTCGTACAGATTGCATCAGCAAATAATATAATTTCAGTCAATTTGAATCTCTGACTACACTGATGAAAATAGGATTTGACCTTTAAGTTGCTAAATATATAGTTGCTACTAGTATAAAACTGCTTATTCTTAAACTAAACCAATCCCATTGTAAATTATGGAGCTAACAGCTGGCTTCCAATGAAGTCAACTATTAATTGTATGTTCACTACACAGCCACATGTAAATCAATATGAGAAATGAGCAGTCTTCCTCTACTTTACAATGCAGATATAGCTACCCTACAGTGTGAAGTAATTTAAGGGAGGCTGTCAGATTTCTTGGATTAGGCATTATCCATAGCTGCTTTACTCTAGACATGGTGAAAACAAGAAAGTGAAAAAACATTAACCTGGAGAAAGCTCTATGTATTCACTACAAATAACAGCAGAAAACTCTTGTGGCTGTAGGAGTGAAGCCAAAGCTAGTACATTCGTATTTACACAAATACAGTATGTCATCCATTATCCGTGGACCAGGCATTCTGAATCAGCAGCTTTGTTGCCTTGTGCCAGCTTATATGATCCAAATAGACTGCATTCCTATGTAAAGGAAATAAGTATTTTTGAGGTTTAATGATATGGGTCCTCCCATCTGGACTTAATTAATCTCTGGGGTAACTCTACTGAAGTGAATGTGGTTACTCCAGGTTTAGCACCGTGGGTCCATTGTGCTCCATTATATTGTATTCATGACCAAATACATTCTGTAAGATCATAACCATTGTTTCTATTCTGGTAGCACCTATACGCTCAAATCATGTCCCCATTTCAGCTGTTTCTTCAAAGACCTGCACATAGACTCCATTCCAGTAAATAGAGTTATGCCAACAATAACAGCTGGAACAGAGTAGTGAATGTGGCCAAAATAACTTTCTAGTATCTCTACCCTGCATTTGCAATGAAGAGCGTATTTCAGACTTTTTTTCTAAAATAGGCCATACCTTGACATTGTGGCTCAATTTTCATTACTTCTACTCGTCAGGGGGTCTTTTACTGGAGCAAGAAAGAAGCAGGACTCTTAGGGTCACAATCTAGTTTCAGCCCTATTCTTGGGGGTAACAGTGCTATACACTGCCTCTTTCTCAAGGCTGGATTGCACAGTTATAAATCTGAGGCTCTGGTTTCCTTAAGTTTAATTTGGTGTCCTAGGGGAAACTTCACAGAACTGTTGCTATCGAGTCAACATAGTTATTTTCATCACCTAGGCCCTGCCCAGCTCACTTTCTCAAGTTCAAGGAGAAACAGAATATGAGAAAAATATCAAGTTTAAAGTGAACCATTGTGATGTAGCAGAGCAGAACTGCACAAACCATGTTTTTGGCAGTAGATTAGATTACCTGTATATTGTACAATAAATGGGCTAGAAATCCAAGCAGTAGGTGCCCTGCTCTTTTCTTTTTTCTTTTTGTTAAATTCGTATGTCAAGATGTCTTTGACAAATGTTATTTCCATACTTAAATTGAGCAATGAATTGAAACTGGCAAAGGGAAAGGGAGGGGGAATATGTTCTATAGCCATGTCTTTTAAATTGCTTTATCTATTGATAGTTTTGTCCCATGCTAAAAGCAATTTCAACAATATGGAAAGGACTGCCTGAAAACCCGAGCTCTAATTAAATCAGTAAAGTTTCATTATTTCATGTGAACAATGTGAGTCTAAAGTGATCTTTCCATGGAAAAATTAAATCAAGCTTTATATGAGTCTGCCATTTCATATGTATTTCATATCCTGTGTTCATAATAACTCTGCATTGTATGTAACAGCATCTTAGCTATGAAAATATCCCTAGAAAGGGAATTGCAGAATCCCAGTCTGATACTGTATTTGGAATATAACTTCTGTTTTGGGCTCCTCAGACTTCCCAAACACAGGCTAGAAGAACATTTGATTTGGTTCACCCATAAGAGAGATACTCAAGGCATGTGCTAAATTAATAAATAGCATTCTTCAGATATTTAATTACAATAGAGCACAGTGCAGGGCTAATTGGTTCTTGTGAAATATTTTCTTAGGATTTGTCTGCACTGGAAAACCACAGCATATTATAATGTGGATGAACTAATACAGTGGTTTTAAACCTGTGGTCTGTGGACCCATGGGCAACTGGTGCCTCCTGAGTCTGGTGGGGCACCCGCAGACGCCACCGGCAGCATTGGAGGGGAGGGGGGTGGAGCTGGCAAGCACCCACAGCTGCTAGCAGCAGCGGCCCTGTCATGGGGGGGCAAGTGCCCCCCCCCATGTCTCTCCTATGCGTTGCCTATGCCTGAATCCCTGGGGATCCGCAGACAATGTACAAGGGGTCCGCAAAGATGACTATGATCAATCAAAAGTATGTGAATACCCACACTTACAACTCAAAGGGGCCCACACCTCTATTCAAGATTTCTAATGGGTCCACACCTCCATTCAAAAAAATGTTGAGGTCTGAAAATGAAAAAGGTTGAAAACCACTGAACTAATCCAATGTTATGCAATGGCTTTGTGTAACCCACTAATCAGTATGTGTTCCATGTCCCTTTTTGGGGTGTTCCTCTACCACTTCCATGGTACTCCTGAAAATACTGCCAAGTAGCACACTCCTACTCACCTGTTCCTGCTCCTGCTCCTGCTGCTGCTTCATACATGACAAACCTGGCAATAAGCAGTAAGCCATGTAGAGGTGCCCCCTCCACTGCTCTCAAGCAATTCCAGACAAAGGAGGGCTTCAGGGCAGATTTCATGGCCTCATGTCTGGGTTTAGCATATGCGGAATGGAAACAGGAGCAGGTAGGTGGGACCTGCTTGTCAGTGGTCTCTCAGGAGTGCTGTGGAAGCAACATAGACATGTCTCCTGTGTTTGATACACAGAGTATGAGAGTCTGTCACCATCCCCAGTTACAGAGTCCAGATCTTACATCAAGAGACAGAGCAGGGATGGCCAACCAAGCTGGGCACAGGCAGCCACTGTTTGTGTGGCATGTAGGAGATCAGGGAAGGGGACAAGAACCACAGGGGCAGATAGGGGCAGAAAGCAAAGCAGCAAATTGAGCAAGGGATCACAGGCCAGGAAGCAGAGCAGCAGATCAGGTGGGAAGCACAGGGGTGGGATCAGAAAGCAGAACAGTAGATTGGCCAGGGGATAGGGATCAGAATGATACTTGGGAAGGGTACAAAGCTAATTTGTGGTGCACTTCCAAAAAGTTGGCCTCCACTGCTGTAGAGAATGATGTCTATAGCTCTAGTGGTGTGTTATGTGCCTTGATTGAGATGCTAGCCTTTTCATACATTTGAATTCTACACAGGCCCTCATTGAAGTGGTAGCAGCCATCTTGGCTGCCAATCCAGAGACTGAACAGAAGGTCCATTGAGCTGGAAAGCATGAGTCACAACAGCTACATCAAGAGAGCAAGAGTCTCAATCTGAGGGTTTGTACCAGATTCCTGTTAACAGCACAAAGCCGAAGGAGAACGAGTATGATACACTGACTAGAGGAGGCTTGTCCAACATACGGCTTGCGGGCCACCATGCAGCCCGCCAAGGCATTTTCTGTGGCCCACAGTGCCACAGAAAGTAAAAACGCGGTTTACTTTTGTTCCCACCCCTTGTCCCTCCCCCAGCCCCTCAGCAGCTTCCTAATGGCTGCTGAAGGGCTGGGGAAGGAACAAGGTTCCCACACGTGCCACATCAGCTTGATGTTGTCAACGTGGTGAGTGTGAGAAGAGGAGTAGCCACATGCCTCTCGGGACAGGATGAGCCCAGTCGGAGCAGCAGGGGGCTCAGCTGCACTTTCCCCCTACCTGCGCCGATCAGTCCCAAGTGGCACACAGCTCCACTGCCGCTTCTGCTGGCTGGTGCCGACCCGGGCGGGTCTGTCCCATCCGGAGCAGCATGCAGCTGAAGCCGGCTTCCCATGTGCTGCTGGGGATGGGAGGAGACCAGCCTGGTCGGCACCAGCCAGCAGAAGTGGCAGTGGAGCCATGTGCTGCTCAGGACTGACCGGTGCAGGCAGGGGGAAAATACAGCTGAGCCCCTGCCACTCTGGCCAGGCTCATCCCATCCCGAGCGGCGCACGGCTCCGCTGCTGCTTCTGCTGGCCAGTGCAGACCCGGCTGGCTTCCTCCCATCCCCAGCAGCACATGGGAAGCTGGCTTCAGCCACATGCTGCTCTGGATGGGACGGACCCAGCCAGGTCAGCACCGGCCAGGAAAAGCAGCATGCAGCTGAAGCTGGCTTCTCACGTGTCTGCACTGGCCAGCAGAAGCGACGGTGGAGCCGTGTGCCGCTCGGGACGGGACGGGACGGGACGAGCCCGGCTGGAGTGGCAGGGACTCAGCTGCCTTTTCCCTCTGCCTGCATCGGTCAGTCCCGAGCGGCACACGACTCTGCCACTGCTTTTGCTGGCTGGTGCTGACCTGGCCGGCCTCCTCCCGTCCCCAGCAGCACATGGTAAGCCAGCTTTAGCTGCATGCTGCTTTCCCTGGCCAATGCTGACCCGGCTGGGCAGGGCAGCACGTGGCTGAAGCTGGCTTCCCACATGCTGCTGGGGATGCCCGGCTGGGTGGGCACTGGCCAGCACAAGCGGCAGTGAAGCCTCCTGCCTTTTGGAACCAGCTGGCACAGGTAGGGGGAAAGTGCAGCAGCACATGGGGAAGCCACTGCTTGATAGGGGACGGGATGGACTGGCCAGGCTGCACCAGGGAGGGAAAGCTGTGGCTGAGCCCCCTCTAGCTGTGCTGTATGCTCCTTTAAGACTGAACAATATGCTCAAGAAGAGACCATGAACGATCTGGGCTCCAACATAAATTTGGAGCAAGTAAATATCTTTGTAAAAATACTGTCCAGTGTTTGGATTGTGTTTGCTTCTGTTTCTCTTTGTGCAGGATTGGGGGTTCAACTTGTTACTACTTGTTAAAGATGCGTTACTAACAAGTTATTAATTCAATAAAAGTAAATCTTCTTGAAGATTATTCTCAAAAATGCCCATATTTTGTTGCTTTGATTAGTTTCCACTCTGGCTGTTATCTTTTCCATATTTGATCTGTTGACTTGCATTATGCTTCTTTCATTCATTGAGAAGTGAGTAGAAGCGAAAGTGTTTTTTTTAGTCAAGTGTTTGGTATTATTTCATTCTTGCTTTTATATTGTTTTTATTTTGGGTTTTAAACCACATTTCCAGACCCATTTCATTGTCACTTCCTGCAACTTAATTGGTGTCAAAGGTCATGTGACATCACTTCCTGATGTACTACCACTTCCTGTGAGGTCTTTGAATATGGCTCACTGGCCCACTGGTGATAAAAAGTTCATGATCCGGCCCCACATTCAAAAAGGTTGGACACCCCTGGACTAGAGGGTCATACAAGCACTCACTGCAAACAAGGACTGTTGTGTTTAACAGGATGTCGGATGCTTATTATCAACTGTGCGATGACACAATCGTCCTTGATTACAGTGAGTATTTAACATATGAGTTAGTTAATATATTTTTATAAAGTGTAGACATCCCCTTATGGTAAAGTGGAATAAGGTTTCAAGTTGTCCCATAGAAGTTTTGTTCATTTTAAGCTTTGTCTAATCTGGGGATTCGTCATCAGAGACCAGCCAGTGTAGCAGCCCTAGCACAAACCCCTTTGTCTAGCCAGAGGATCCAGTTGTACCAACCATGAGTAATCCCTCCTAAGAGTAGGGACAGGGCCACAGAAAGGCTCCCTCACTCCCACAAAAGCCAGATTCTCTACAACTGGATAGGATCTGCTATCACTTCAATGAATGAAGAGGGATGAAATTTTTCCTGAGATGGTGATACTCTGAATCATAAAGGTGTGGAGATGAGAAATTGTTGTATGAGACTTCCACTGTCTATGCCATGTTTTTAAGCATGACGTGATTTCTTTTTAACTGGATAATAACACTTGGAGTTATTTAGCATATTTCTTCCAAAGATTTCAAAGTTTTGTGCATACCTTATTTAAGCTTGTGAGTATAAATATATAAGTAACAGTGTTCCAATGTATCTGTTGGGAAACTGAACTATGGAGGTTAATAACTTGCTCAAGGTCACCAAGCAAGACAGTGACAGTACTGGGAACTGTCTCCTCATTTCCCAGCTACAGCACAGGGCATACACATAAACGCAATGAGGAAGAAAAACTTACAATGAAAAACAGAGAGACACATTTAAAAACTTCTGCATTCCATGTCCCAAAGTTGCCCAAGCACAGTTGGTTTCCTAATCCTCAATTTGTGATTCGAAAGGAAAAGAAGACGAAGAAGAAGGGGGAGTTCACAATTCACAAACCAATTTGTGTTGTTTCTGCAACACTGCAAAAGTGCGACTCATGAATATGCTAATGAAATTGCAATGAGAGTTTTGGCACCATTTCATCACCTCAACTAGATTAGAGAGTAATAACACTATGGTTTTTCATGTCATCAGAAACTGCTGTGGTGGTGGAATAAAAATTTGATCTGCAATATTTATAATTCAACAGAAATTACATGGGCACTACCATAAAATAACAATAATGAGTTTATTTGGAAGGACTGGTTTGTGGGTGAGCCAGGGGGTCATATAAAAGCTTACTGTTAAGCCCACATTCCAGACCTCTGCCACTAAATCAGTACAAGTCTATATGCTTCTTGGACTATGTACCCGTATAAGGGAGTAAGAACATCCCTTAATGCCTCTATGCCATCTCCCTGAACTTTAGATCTAAGCAGACAGAATTAAGTAAGTTTATTCACTGTTTACTACCTCTGTAGGTAATTATATTGAGAAAAGATAACCCAATTTGCCAAAATGCTGAGCACCCAAAAGCTCCCTCAGAATCTTTTGAAACAATTGGCCAAAACTATGCTGGTTTAATCCATTTAGTCATTTTAAGTATGACTTCCCTGTTCTTTCCACTTCTTTTTCTTTTCTCCTTTCTTCCCCCTCACTCTTTTTTTGTTCTCCCTCTCACTTTTCCTCCCCTCCCCTAGTTCTCCTTCCCCTTCTCACTACTTTGCTTTTTCACCCCTTCTTCAAGGATAACCTGAGTAAATGTCAAGGGGAAACCATCATTGCAGTTCCCTGAAGCTATCAGCAAAAACAGAACTTCAAAGTATGTCTAAGATGTACTCTACTAGCTAATGGATATACACTCTACCTTGTATTATTGCTTACTCATCTGTCATCTAGCGATGCTTAGACAGCCAGACAGCTCAATTTGCTGAGCCATCTAATACATCTATGGACTGTAGAGTAGAAGTTAGTTTGGCGTGAGAATTCTTTGTCTGATCTTTCAGACAAAGATAGTTTGATATGCTGTGATACAGTATGAAGGTCCAATCTATTTTAAACACAAGTAGGTACATTAATCCACATAATACTTAGGCTGCACAATTTAAATCAGGCAATGTAAAAATGAAGGTACTTTCAGCACACTGACCATCCTGTGAGCCAACACAGATACCATGCCTTACCTTTGCATGTTGCACAAGTTTGTAATAGACATTTAACAACACAGGACCTAATCTTGGTCCCACTGAAGCCAACAGCAAATATCACAATTGACATCAGTGGAAGGAAAATCCAGCCTTTAGAAGAAATACAGGAATAGAAATGATTGCACTGGTCAAACTCTGCCTACTTTGTCCTGTGAGGCCAAACTCTTACTTTTGCAACTAGGTCAAGCAAAAAATAGGAAGGTTAAATTTTCCACTGCAACATTTTGGAATTTCATCTTAGCCTCCAATCACCTTTCCTTCTAGTACCTTTCATTTTGTATCCTTGTAGTTGCAAACTCTCAGAGCACTTATATCAATGATTTGGTTAGCCCATTTATTTCAAGAGTCACTCCACATACACAAATAAGGGAACCAAGGGACTTTGATACAGAACAAGTTTACACCAGTGGAATCAATGTTGACTCTGGTATAACCTACAGTCTCACCAGTGTAACTTACTTAGATCTTGCACAGAATTACCCTGGGGAAAAAAACAGGAATAAAACTATCCCAGTAAATTATAAGTGGGTGTTATATCTGGAGCTGTCCCAGGACGTCCATGCTGTTGGTAAACAGAATATTACCTGCTCCCTTGCCACCTAGTGGTAAGATTCTATTATAGTACTTACTTCCAGCTTCTACCCTGGAATAGCCAGCCATCTGTCCACATGTGACAACAATGTAATTTATACCAGTATACAAAACTGACATACATTACATCAATGTTAAGGTGTCATGTGTCCAGACTGAAATTATGGTTCCTTTTTTTAATCTTGGCCTTCATATTTGGCTCCACAGCTTGAGAGTGTTTACAATGAAATGACAGTGATTTATAACAGATGAGGTGCTAAACCAAAAATGTCTATGCTAAAAAATTTTAAAGTGGCCACTAATTTTGAATGCATTCCAAGAACCAGTGACCAGTTTTACAAATTTTGGCCTAATATTTGGTGCTATTAATCTTCCTGTTTAGAGTTCCATAACCCTCAAAGCACAGTTTATGTTGTAAGAATCTGTGGCATTATATTGAATGCACTGATATCATATTAGGGGAGGCACAGAGTTACAGGCTGAACTCAGGATTGATAAGTAAGTTGATTTAATCAGGGGTCCAAGCTGGCATAAGACACAACAAGAGACTGGAAGAAAGAGGGTAGCGTTAGAAAAGTAAGTAGCCGGAAGAGGTAAGAAACTGAAGGTTATTGTAGTAGCTTCTCTATTTTACCTTAAATCTTCTAGCCTTTCAGTCTGAGAGACAGATACATTAATTAACCTAAAAGCTAGAGTCAGATACACTGAACATTGCTAAAAGTAGCAGGTACTCACAGTCTGAAAATGAGCCCAGTGGAGATTATTTTGGTCTTTCTCTAGCATAGAATCCAATAGGGTCACATTGGTGTAAAACTGTTGTGAGAGAAGAATCAGGTTGTAAGACCCACTTATAAACGTGTAATTTATTTCCACTTATACAGCACTTTTGAGTTTGGTCTGAGCTGACTTCTAACCTAAACAAACTTTTTAATTGGACAAACAAACTTAAGATATCCAATATGATGTGGTGTTTCCAGCTGTTATTGGAAAGGGTGTCTAATGGGGAATGTGAAGAATTTGCTTACCTGTTTGCTGTTGGGTAGGCATCTGGGGCATCTAATAGAATCATTCTTTGTGGTTTATTTACTTACCATCCTAGTTATTCTTTTCATTACCTCCACAATGTAATGGTTATTTTATGGTGTCTCATTAAATTTAATGAGACACCACCAGATTTTATTGCCTTCTAATAAAATGGGGAGGGGGAGCTGTTTTCTTTCTGATTCATGCAGCTCTAGAGTACCTTAAAAAAGGCAGCTATCCTGCTGTATTATGAACAGACCATTGAAATTTACCCTGGTGGGCTCAGCAGGAACTTTAGCCATTAATAGCCATTCAAATAAAGTTGTACACAGAGATATGCCATAGACAGACAGACAGACCAACCATTACTATAAAAATAGTAAAAACAAAAGGTACAAGTACATAGTCCCACAGGGGTCTGGGCATGACAGTCTTTAGTAGTCAAAACTACCATCCTAACCAGAGGCTGGAGCTCCTTCCCCTCACCCCAACATTGTACATAAACTCTCACTTTTAGATAGATAGATAGATAGATAGATAGATAGATAGATAGATAGATAGATAGATAGATAGATAGATAGATAGATAGATAACAAAAGTAATGTAAGCATTTTCATCAGTCTGGAGAATCATTTCCATCTGCTGGAGCAATCAGTTCTAACAACATGAGAAAAAAAGGAGTATGGGTATATGGGAGAGATGCAGACAACAGCCTGAGGAAAAAGGCATAAGCCAGAATCTTCAGCTCCACTGACTGCAGTGAATTGGCAGTGACTTACATTAGCTGAGACTCTGCCCCACCACAATTCAGCTTTCTTTTTTCTCTTTATGTTTTTTTCCCCACAGTGGCCCATTAGAGGCATTTACTTCCAAGTTTTTCACCAGGAATGAATGTTTCTTAGTAGTATAATTGTAGAAATATTGATCTTGGGAAAAATGCACAAAAATAACAGAAAGAAATCTGGGAAAGGGAACATTTACAAAACATCCCTGTCAGCCCACAAGCAACAGGATGGTCATGTATGTTCAGTCTCCCTACTGAAAAATGATAAGACTGGCCATGATTATTCCATTAAGAATCTACTGGGAAAGCAGAATAACAAATCATTTAAGTAAATTTGAATATGATTCAAGTTGATTGGCCTAATGAAAGGTGTACAACTTAGGTAAAAAATTTTAGTGACAAAATCTGAACTATTTATAGCACAGAAATGCAAACTGGGCTCTGTGTGTATTTGAGTACTTCTGTTACAGTCGCAGTAACAGAAGTACTTAGTTGAAATTAGATAACCTATTGTGAAAGGGGTTTTATAAACATACAAGAAAATCATCACTTTCACATAGAGCTTGCAGTCTATGTCTGAGACAAGAAACAATCTGGGGCTATGGACAGGGAAGCATAAAGGAAGAGACAAACAAAACAAATACTGGTGATAGCTTACTATGTATCTGCTGGTAGCCCAGCCTATATATAAAATAATGCTGTTGTAATAACACTTTACAAAGTATAAGGAGTCACAAAAGTTCTGAAAGAGCCTCCTACGTGGCTATTTTCTGTTGTCACCCAGAAACTGTGAGATCCTGAAATCAATGTATTGGGAAAAAAAGTAAAATATATAACTTAGAGCTTTACTGATCACATGTGTATGAGGAAAACAACTAAAATTAACTACACTTAAATATGTGTAGTGGAATAGTCTCATTCATTCCCATGGGCAGACTCAATTCTTCCATATAAATGTAATTAAATTATATGTTGTGAATAAATTATCCAATAAAATTAGGCCTTTTTGCTAATCATAAGTGCTTCACAAGCCAATCCTGAGTTCAGCAGATGTTTGCCATTAAGAAGTATTCAACAAATGGATCTTTCCCAAACTTTATTTTACATTCCCACTTTATTGTTCACTGGCAAAATAATATTGTGATGTTCCAGTTTTATAAGTGACAGAACCTTCTTATACTGGAGAATAATTAATAATGACTAGCACAGTGTGAACTTGGAAAGGTAAATTATTTCTCGTAAGCATTGTTAAACTTTTGAGATTCACAAATATTTTCACAAAATAAACTAGTGGTCATGTGGCTACTAGGAAACAAAGAGTATCACTTCATGAGTAACAATAAGGAAGTATTGTTCCATTTATTTGCAAAAATATGGGTGAATCACTAATAACCCACTCTATAACTAACCTAGTGCCAAGAAAAAACCTTTTATTTTAAGAAACAAAATTGACAAGAGGATTAAATTATTGTGTTTCTTAGGCAGGAGACACAATTATCATGATCATTATTTGTACAGCAGTAGCTCCTAGAGGCCCCAGGCCCAAAATAATAGGGATTGTACAAATCTATAACAAAAAGTTTATCCTTACCCCAAAAAAGCCTTCCAGAAAAATACAGTAGAACAATTATTTAAAAATGAGAGCGGTGGAGAGACAGGACTGATAATGACTTGAACTGGAAGGACGTGAGTTCTACCTCAGAAATAAACCTCTCTGGTGAGCATCAGATTTAGGAAGGTATAGGACACATGGCATCTCCATTTTTTAATCAGTAAGGACATGGATATGTGGAAAATTGTGCAACAAGGAAATGAGTGTGAGGTCAGGAAAATACCAGAGTGGGGATTATGGTATAATGAAGTGGGTTGATTCTGTTAAAATAATCCTATACTTTCTAATTAATACAACAGTCAGCATCTCAAGACTAGAGTAGAAATTATCTACAGAAAGCAAATAAACCAAAATGGAATGTGCTTAATGTCTTAAAAGTATTGAGGTAAGGGAGAGACATGGTAAATAGCAAGATGGCGTGCAAAGTAATCAAAGCATTATAGTTCATGATTTTATAAGCTAGACACTCCCAGGGTCAAGTGTGGACCATGCCTGATGAATATTGTAAAATAACAAGATTGAAAAATACACAATAACAACAGTGAGGCACCTGAAGTCCTCATTATTCCTATCCTTATCCTTAAAATAGTTCTAATATTCCTACAATAGTCTTAGCTAGAGCTGGGTAACTTCTTCACTTCTCCTAAGCAACTTTCTGGCATTGCTGTTTGATGCTAACTCTTTGTCATCATCCAGCTCTGACATGGCTTCATATTACTGGTGAGCCCAACCCTCAGTGCACTAGAGTCAAGGGCAAAACTCTTCCTGATGCCAGCAGGAGAAACTATGTGTAAAGCACTCTGAACGACCTTTGGGAACTTTCTTAATGACTATTCCTATAGAAATGGGAGACCAGCATCAGTGCCTCTGATGCAAAGTTTAATAATGAATACAAAGCCTTATTGTTGTCATAACAAAATATAAATGCCCTGAAAAAACTGATTTGGAATTTTTCTACATTTTTTTGTTGAAAAGCATTGATTTGTCAAAACTGAAACTTTTTGCCAAGACAAAATTCTCAGAGACAGGATGGACTTTCTGTTCCAATGGGATATGAGAGAGCCAGATACTGGCCTCTGCTCCAATGACTATTGAATTATTTGTACAAAGTTGAACTGTTCAAGGAGGAAAGACTGTGACAATTCCAAAACCAGTAATAGCATGATGATAGAATGCTAGTTAAAGACACTTGCCTGGGATGAGACATCAGGCTGAAGTCCTTTGTTGGAATCAGATGTAGTGGGGGCTAGAAGGAAGGTTTCCCCACATCTCATGTAAGCTGGGGCTATTCTGGGATGGATCTCTGCCTTTTTTTTATAAAAAATATCAAAAGTTCTTGGACTCATCCTTAGGCAGAAAGGGAAAAATTTTAAATCTCAAAAATTTAGGGGAGACAGTAAAACCATTTCCCACCTAACTCTATTGGAGGACCTAAAATTAGGCACATAAATCCATATGTAGCCACATAGTTTAAAATAGCCTGAATAAATGCTGTGACAAGTGACATTAAGGAGTTGCTCAGCACTTCTTAAAATTACTTTCATGTAGGTCCCCAAATCTGGATTTCTACTGTTGTATGTTGGTCATGTATATTTGAAAACGGGTCAAATGTTTATCTTCAGATCTTATCAGAACACCTCCTCAACCCACTACAATTAAAACCCATGAAAAAAAATAAGAGTGTATGTGTGAAAAATGACTGCAAAAATGCAAGAAGAAACTTGAGATCTGTTCTAACACAAATATCATTTTAAAAATGAAAAATAAGCAAATGGGCCAAATGCTACACTCACACATATTGGTGCAAACTCAGTAACTGCATTCTTGTAATGGAGAGATCACCTTATACTGCCTGATCTATCTATACTAGGGCTTTATTATAAAGGGGCAATTAAGAGGTATATAAAACAAACCTGTCTGTCCTCATTAGAGCAAAATTGAGGATAGTATATTCTTGCTTTAATGCAGTGATCTAATTAACCTTTAGCCAGAATTAAAATGACCTTGGATTGGCCTGGTGACCCCTAGTGCTTAATGTAGTTAACTTTAAGCAAGCTTTTGGTATGATCATGAGCAGCATCTGTTAAAATGGGCAAAAGGTCGAATCCATTTACTTAACTACAACCAGCAAATATAGAGCTGGTACATATGTTGCATATGTTTTTAAGGGATATAATATGTAGTTTTCTTTCAACATAAAGGGAAGGGGGGAGTGTGTGAGAAATGACGTGTGAAGGATGAAAAATCATTCCTCCAAAACTGCATTTTTATTATCTCTTTTTTTGCTCTCCTAACTATAAGCCTCTTTTCCATTTAATTTCAAATTCTGCTTTATAACAAACATATTTTAATGTATTCTACATATGCTTTGACAGGTTTCAGTTGCCAGTACAACCCCAATCAGGCCCTTATTCAGAAATGTATCCCTACCTGCAAACGCACTTAGGCAGGTATATCATTTTAAGTATGTACTTAAGTCTTATTGAAATCAATGTGATTTATGCAAGTGCTTAATGTTAAGCATGTGCTTAACTGACATCCATGTTGGAGTATAAATGTATTAGGGTAAGCATTAAGGTATCGTATTATGGCAAGGGAGCAGAGTAGAACCCTAGACTGCCTATCCTGGCAAAGAATTTCATTGGAAAAATATCTGTGTATCCCAGATGTTTCCTATCTGCAATATTAAAATGTTTGGATATGGTACACAAAGATCATTTTTGTCCTGATATTTTAAGCTACTAATGAGCAACATAAGCTGTATTTTTGTTGGAATATTCCCATAACTAGGCATTTTAATCTTCTTCAAACATTTGAACCTTTTAGTATTTCTCATTCTTTTTTTCAGATGATAAAACATGAAAGTTCATAGGATAAATAATACTGAGATTTGCTAATTAAAAAATGTTGCTTATTAAGACAGCAATTTTTTTACAGAGGCAAAGACTACAGATGCAGGGTTGTGGGTTTTTGCAACAACCTCATGTAGACAATACAGAAGTCTGTGATGGGCACTGGCCAAAGTGTTCATGTTTTTGTAGAAATTTGGCATAATAGTGTCCCATGCAGTGGTGTGGATTGCAAGGTCAGACTGCAAGCTAGAATAGCAATTGCAATGGGCTTAGCCTAAATCCACATGCATGAAGTCTGAATACTTTGGTTTTTGTGGAGAGAATAGCTTCCCCCTACTGTTGTGCCCAGAGACTAGGTTTGGTTCTGAAATGTTTCCCCATGATGGATACTTCCTGGATACTATAGGGAGAGTGCCTTTGGTAGACACAGGCTCCGATGGCCACTAGCATGTTTAGTACCCTAGGTAATGTGTTGCTACACAACCAGATGGTAAAAATACTAGGGGCTACCTGAAGATTTGTATGACCTGCAAAGCACCAGAGCTCCCATCAAGGTACCTGTGGGGGAACTGCAAGTATGCTAACAGGGGGAAGAATTTAGCGGAAAACAAATTGTGCCATGACCTGGACAAACATAGTTTGGTTGTTTTACTCATGAGAATATTGAGCTAAGAAATGCACTGCAAAGTGAACAAGGGCCAAACCCTGCTTTACACTACTGATGGGAACAGTTCCATCCAGCAATGTTGTGCAAGTGCACGTGCAGAACTGTGATTGCTCTCAGTGGATGTTAGAGCCAAGACAGCTGACAGGATCAGGCTTACTGGCTTCACTGAGAATATTTGAGTGAGTATAGAGAATAGCTTTGGCCATGGGAGAATTTACTACATCATAGAATCTAATACTGTAACAAAACCCCCAGTTTTTCTTTTTTAATACACACACACACACACACACACACACACACACATATATATGATAGATATGCATTCCCTTCCCCAATTATTTCTGGCTTTTCTTTCTCTCCCTCTCTATTCCCTATAGACAAGCATAAGTGAGCTCAGACCTAGGATAAGCTTTAACATTTTTATTTTGTTAGCAAGTTTTTGGTTTTGGATATCCACTGTTTTATTTATTATTATTATTAGGTTTGTATTGATTGTATTGACTGTTGTATATTGTATTATTATCATTTTCATATTGATTTTTATCGTTTCATATGGATTTTGTATGGTTTAGGCCTGTGTTTGTAAGTGAACCAAAGTAATGTTAAGTTTTCATTTTGTATGTCAAGTCTCTATCTTGTGTCCTCTGCCTGGGCATACCCTGTGTTGCAACTGTATGATTCACGTACCCCTCCCGTATAAATTGGTTCCCGGACGAATAAGAGTGATTGGGAATGATTGAAATACAATGGTAGCAGGCCTCTGCTGAATGGCCTGTAATGACTGGGCCATCACCTCGCATTAATTCATCCAGGAACCATGGACCTCACCCAGGAACAGAGACAAGAACCCAGGATTTGAAAGACAAAAGACCCTGCAGAACCAGCAACTCTACCATTGAACCCCACCATTACAGACACCCAAAACTGCACATCCCAGCATGCAGCACACATGCTCAGTACACCAGGAGCTGACCCTTGCCTGGGCATGCCTCCTGTCACTAGGGTCACACAAGGTCTGCCCCTATAAAAAGGGGCAGTGAAGACAGACCCAGTGGGAACGCCATTTCCATCCAGACCAGAACAGCTTCACGTCACCTATCCACCCCAGAGACCCTGCCGGAGACCACCCTCTGGACAACACCGAGCTGAAGGAGACCCCAACTGGAAATCAAGGATCAACTTCCAGCCTGGGATAGGTAGATATTACCTGCACACCTCCTCCTACAATTTGGACTCTCTCTCTCTCTCTGTCTCTCTCTCTCCTCCTGGACTTCAGTGGACTTCAGCCCCTGCACCAAGCCTCTCTAACCCCTGCTGCCATTGTAGGGGGGTGGGGGGTGCAAGGGAACGAATAATACATTGTGTCACCATCTCCCCTGTTCAATAAAACCACTGTAATTTGCAATCCCGAGTTGGGTCATGTTTTACTGAATCCCAGTCCCTTCCTTATCTTAAATTCCAGCCTTGTTCTCTCCCTCTCTCAGCTCCAGCCCCCCCCCCCCACTAGTTTCCCAATCTCCTCCCAATTCCATCTCCCCTTTTCTGCCACCTCTCAGCCTCTCCTTGCTTTCCTGCTGTCCCTGCTGCCTTTCAGCCTTCCATGCCATCTACTGCCTTTTCCCTGTGACTTTCTGCTGCCTCTCCCTGCTTTTCCACTGCCCTGCCACCTTTCGGTCTCTCCTGCCACTTTTCCTGTGACATTCTGCTGTCCCCCTGCTCTCCATGCTGCTACTGCCTTTGCCCTGTGACTTTCTGCTGCCTCTCCCTGCTTTCCCGCTGCCCTGATGCCTTTCAGCCTCTCCTGCTGCTTTTCCTGTGATTTTCTTCTCTCCCCCTGCTCCTACTGGCTTTTGCCCTGTGACTTTCTGCTGCCTTTTTCTGCTTTCTCACTGCCCTGCCCCCTTTCAGCCTCTCCTGCTGCTTTTCCTGTAATTTTCTGCTGTCCCTCTCTCTGTTTTCAGGCTCCCCCCAGCTTCCCAGCTCCTCATGGCTGTCCTGCAGTTTTCTCCAGCAGCTGAAGCCTTTCTCCAGCTTCCAGCACCTACTGCCACTCCCTGCAGCTTCTCTAGCTGCCCCAGAGCCATCCTCTGGCTTCGCACACCCAGAGCCCCTCTTTAACACCCACACTTTCCCTTAGTCCCATTTTCCCTCTCACCACCTACCTTTTCAGCTCCCTCGTAGCTCTGGCTCCAGTCCCAGCCTCTGTGCCCACATCCCCTGTTCTGCAGGCTTTGGGCATTGTCTTTTAATCAATTAAGATCAATTAACCTAAAGTTACCTCGAGCCTCAGTTCTTCAGCCAAGGCCCCTGTAGTCTACCAGTTCTAATCCTGGTCCCAGTAACTTTCACTGTCAGCAACTTTCACTCCCTACATTTCTACTTTCTTACCTTAAGCTTTCCCCAGGTATCCCAAGTACACCAAGCACATACATACATACATACACATCACAACACTCAACTTAGGAACTCACCTGTGTGTATGTGTAGGTGGGTGGTATGTGTGAGAATTAGTGAATACACATATATATACATATATACATATCATTGTGTGTGTGTACTATATGAATTAGTAATCCATGTATGTGTATTGGATGTGCAGGTGTTGGTAACTGGTAACTGATTCTGTCTAAATTTGGTGTGTGTAGCGTGTATGGGCTTAAACTGGTGATAGGTATGCATGAACCTAGACTAGTTATTTTGAACATGCGTGTATCTGAGTTGCTAGTGTGAGTGTGTATGCCTAGTAGGGATGTATGCACCTAGTGAGTGTATGTGTGCTTAATTGATTTTTATGTGTGCATGTGCATGTATACCACGCCCTCCTGTCTAACAATGTCTCAATGTCTCAATGTCTATTGAGATCCTGAGCGTTGGCCTGACCCCTCAGGGCAACAATACTGAATGCTGAAAGATGGAATATAGATACTCCTTTTGGTGTAAATTATTAGATTTATGGATTAGTGAAGCTAGAAGCTTTTATATACAGCACATATCAATATACAGGGACATGTACCACCAAAGTTCGCTCAAAGTATGACAGTTTATTTTTAAAAATAGCCTTTGAGCTGGAGACTGCAACTCTGACAGAGTAGTACTTTGCTTGAATATTTCACTGAAGTTTGCATCACTCCATCAGTCTAATCCTGCATTCATTTACTTCAGTAACATGATATAATCTCAATGGGAGTTACGTTTAGTTTATACCAGTATAAGTGGGAACAGAACCAAGCACAGGGTGTGTAAATGTAGCAGAATCTGGCTCAGTAAGTGGCAGTCCTACCCCTCAAGGAACAGGACCCTGACTGTTAAATCCTGCTGCTTGTCACTCAAACAGATCACTGCCTATGCCAGATTTGGCTAGTGGTTTAAACCAGTTCAAATTTCTGAGGGTCCAGTCCTGCTACCAGTGAAGCCAATGGCACAGTTCTCACTGATTTAACTGAGACAAGCTCAAGCCTTGCATTCCTTTATACACACAAGCTGAAAGCTGAATTCAATAGGACTTTGGATGGCAATAAAGCTGCCTAATATAGCCAGTAACCATGAATTCTGCAGTTCCTCCCAGGGTCTAGTTCTGCATTTACAAACTCCGTTTATGTACTGCATGACCCTTTTTGGGGAGGAAAAAATCTAAATGAACTCAGGCAAAAAAAGATAAAAATCCCAATATGTTGTTAACATATGTGCAAGCAGGAACCTTTCTTCCATAAAAGGTAATTTTGATGCCTGTATGTTATGCATGATTAAGAGCTACAAAGGACCCAGTTCTGCTCACTTAAGTCATGGAGCTCTGCCCTTGATTTCAGTGGAAGCAGGCTCTCCCCCAAAGCATCTGCTTATTGGAAATGTATCCAGATTCCCCCTCTCCTTGTAATAACTGTTAAGCTATTTAGTCAATATTTGGCCTCTGTGTAGCTGCCCACATCATGCAAGACCATTTTATGTTTACAATAATCATCTCAGGCCAGCACTCTGGCTTTCTGCTTATCTTGGCTAAAATGTTTACATAATTCTCTACGTTAGTTTCATTCAAGGATCATTTATATCAGTTATTGTGGATAGGCTGAAAAATTCACTCTGCTCCAGTGACTTTATTATTTATTTGTGTGTTTGTTTATTTCCCTCCCATACCCATTTTTTTCAAGACCACCCCCCTTCTCTTTTCCTGCACCAAGTCAGAGAAGGAGCTCACCAAGTCAGAGAAGGAGTCAGCTCTTTGTAGTACATTAATATAGTGCATTAACATTTGTAATGTAGCCATTCTTTTACATAATCAATACAATCAAGTCCCTTTTCTTGGGGACCCTCGTGTTTATTTCCATTTATTCCACACATGTCAGTTCCCATCAGGAGCAAAACCGATTTTCTTGTCCTACATCTGCTCTCAGGATAACCTGAATTCACCATAAATCTGTTTGTGTTTTCTACATATGGTTTGTTATGCTGCTGTGTGCAGTGGTGCCCGGGTCCTTATATGTAAAACAAGTCTTTAGTGCAGTGGAGGATGAGAGAACAGGGTGGTTATGATATTAATTGTTGTTGTTGTTATTTGTTGTGATTTCTTTTGGAGCCGTTTCTATTTATGATGTGATGCATTCGAGCCTGAGCACATTAGGTGCATTATTCATGGGGTACATTTGTCAGAACATGCATGTGTATAAAGAACTAATGATCCATATTAAATTAATGACGCTATAAAAAAGAAAAATACCCCCTACATGCAGCTTCTGATGGAAACTCCAGCCTTGGAGAAACCCTAGAAAAGACCTAATCAGATGAAGCATTGGACTGTTCTGCCTCCAAAATTACATTTCTTCAAATGCGCTGGTACACAATGTTGGTTTTATTAAAACAAATTAATTCAGTCATTAAGGAATCATACGGCAAGTGTCTCATAAGTCAGGACCTCCAGTGTAACAAATTGATTAAATGACTGTGTAATAGTCTCTTTAAACAAATCTAGTGTAACAAGTTAATAGATCTGCTCAATTACCATGCCGGGTGATGAGGAGAGAGGCTACTTTCTCATTAAAACTGGGAGATTGTGCTGGCATGCGTGGGGTGCTGGCAATGGGGCTCTCTGCCAGCTCCCCTGGCAGCCTGGAGAGCTGGGGCTGGGATCGAGCGCAGGTTTACTGGGTGGCCCTGGGCAGGGCAGTGGGCAGCCTTGTAGGTCAGAACCGCTCCTGGAAGGCACAAGCCAGAAGCTTCCCCGGGAAACTCTCCCTGTGCCAAAGCCCCTTGGATCTGGCATCGGTGCTGCTTCTCGCACAGCCAGACTGACCAGGCACACCCGGGTGCACACACACCGGGAAGCCCCTGCCTTGCCACGCACCTAAGGCTTAGCAGCCCCTCGCAGCGGCCGCTCCGGGGAAGAGCCGGGCCGCGGGGCAGGGCGGGGGCAGAGCGCCCCTGGCGGCTGAGACCCACGCCCGCCGGCCCCCTGCCCGGCCGGCGGGCACCTGGGACCGGGCACCACAGCTGCTGCCCTTCGCTTCCTTTATTCAGCTCCCCTGGGTTTTAACTCGCTGCAGAGCTTTCCCCGAGGGGCGCCGGCTCGGAACGTTTCTTTGGGCTCCTGAGAGTTGTAATTACCCCGCATAGATAGGTATGTAGGCAAAGAGACAGACAGGCAGGTAGTTAGATACGGTAGGTAGATAAACAAACAGGTTGCTCAGTAGAAGGGTAGATAAATAGAAAAACAGCGATAGATAGATAGATAGATAGATAGATAGATAGATAGATAGATAGATAGATAGATTCCATTGTTCCCCTCGCAAGTGCATTTGGCTTCTCTCCCACAGTCGATAGGAGCTGGAATCGACGTCTCGGAGCCTGTTTTCACTAGCAATGAGCCGTTTCACTAGCAACTACATTTCCTGAGCGCTGGAATAGTTACCGCACATGATGAAATGGCAGTGGCAAAACCCTAGTTCCTGATACTAACCCGTGTGTTAGTCATGCCAGGGCAGTCCGCAGCCCACCCCTCCGGCCCCTGCACAGCCCAGAGAGCTAAGGTCCTTGCCCCCATGGTACAGCTGGCACGCGGGCAATGGGCAAGGCTGCCAATAATGCAGTTTTGATTCTTATGATACCCCTTCTGGAAAGGCACTGAAAGAAAATCTATTACCCCACTGCCATTTTGTTAAGTGTTTGCTCTCAGTTGTGACCCTGCCACTTTCTCTGTTGGTTTTTATTTTCTGAGTGCATGTTGTCCATATGTTACTCTAATAGTTACTATAATTCTTGAGCAATAGGGCTCGTATTTTACCGAGCTGAATTAAAAAGAATGCACTTTAATAAAAAACCTGAGCAATACACTAATGGCTTGACATTGATGTATTTGCATAAAGATGAATTATATGGGCTTGCTTGACATGACTTTTAATAAATGATTGAGGAGGTTATTATAAGGATGCACTTTGGTGTGTGTTAACAGGCTATTTTAATCCAGCCAGCGCCAAAACTGTGAACAATATAGTCTGGTGATGGAGCTCTTTTACAGTCTTTGGATCCTCCCTCCCTCCCCCTTTGTCTCTGCTGACATGCATTGGATGAGCCCCTCTATCACAACCTCAAACTACCTTTTAGTAGGCAGTAAGAACATTTCACTATGGGTAGAAAAAAGAAACAAACGGTGAAAAATGAGTGGCTTATATGTGTGCGTTTATTTGGGCATGTGCAGGTACACACGTGGCACGTATCTGGGTGTACACGTGGCACGTATCTGTACACACCACTTACAGATATATGTCCAGAGTCGTGGTGTATAAGTCCTAATGTATGCTCCCACCTGGGTTGGTGTAAGGGAGAGAGATCAGATGGACTGGAGGAGGGATCACAGAAGAGGGAGTCTTTCAGCTGGGGACACCGAATGCAGTGGATCCATCTGGTCACATCACAGAACAAAAATCCCTGTGTGTACACATGCTAAAACTGCTTAAAATAAGGCAATTTAAGTCAATTTAACTAACTCAAGTTAAGCTACATCGGAGCATACGCACGCACAGCTCTTCGACATGGTGGCAGCGATCTTGTGAGCTATGTCAACTTAACTAATTCGACTCAGGATAATACACCTTGGAGGTGTATATTGCACCACATTTAAGTCGACTCCGCTCCACGTATATGTGTATGCTCTGAAAGGTAAATCCACTTAATAACAGTTAATTCAGCTTAACTATCAGAAAGTAAGTAAAGACTGGGTATGCACCTTGCCATTGTGCCTGGCTTTGCTCTGCTGATTGAGGCAACTGAACTGCAAAGGTGGTCACCCGGGCATGATTGCCTCCTCCTTGGCACCATGGGTAGGGTAGTGAAGCACTTGAACAGGCTACTCAGAGGTGGTGGAATCTCCATCCTTGACCCAGCTAGCCAAAGCCTTGGCTGGGATGATCTAGTTAGGCGTGGTCCTGCTTTGAGCAGGGGGTTGGATTAAATGACCTCCTGAGGTTCCTTCCAAGTCTCATTTTCTGTGATGCTATGAGTCATATTTGCCTATATCAGGTTCCTCTTCCCCCTGAAAGCAAAGGGGAACTTTGCTGAGAGGCAGGATCAGTCCCCCAAAGGCTCCCAGGAGCTGCCTCCTTTAGGGCAGGTGTTTGCTAGCTGCAACCTCGCTTGCCTTTGAAGCCTGAAGCCCCTTGAAACAAGTGTCCCACCCTCTCCCGCCCCCTTGGAAGCTCAGGCAGGCAGGGAGCAGAGGGGCTCGCCATCATCAATAAGGTGTGATAGACTGAGGTCTCGGTCCCCTGGCCTCCCGCCAGCAGCGCTGCCCCTCAACGCCTGCTCCCAGCCAGATGATCGCCTCCCTGGTGGAGATGCCGCACTGATGTTGCCGCCAGATGCTACATGCTGCCGGGAATGTGTAATCCAGGGGCTGCCGAGCCGTGCAGCAGGGAGGGCTGGCGACAGGTCACCCGAGCCCTGTGCCCTTCCCTTTGTTTGATGGGTTTGGCTCCTAATAAGAATACCGGGACCTCCTGCCTCTCCCCGGCCCGATCGCACGCTTGAAGGCTGCGTGGTCAGCTGTATCCTCCGGGCAAGCTTTGAAGCTAATTTCCAGCGCCTGATTGCCAGCTAATTTCCAGAGCCTGATTTCCAGCTAATTTCCAGCGCCTGATTGCCGGGACGTGACGTCACCCCTTTCCTCCCCAAGTCCCTATGTCCCAGTGGTGTAGAAAAGGGATGAAAAGCTAAATGGGGCAGGAGAGAGAAATCATGTAATGAAAGGAAATAAAGGTTGGGAGGGACCTCAGGAAAAATAAGGGGATCAGTGCGGCATCTCCATCAGGGAGGCGATCATCTGGCCGGGAGCAGGCGTTGAAGGGCAGCGCTGCTGGCGGGAGGCCAGGGGACCGGGACCTCAGTGCATCACACCTTATTGATGATGGCGAGCCCCTCTGCTCCCTGCCTGCCAGCTCCCTGCCTACCTGGTCCAGCCCCCTGCTCAAAGCAGCACCAGCCCCAACTAAGGAGGCTGAAGTTGGCTGTTTATTACTAGTTCAAAGGAACCGGGAACCGGGAATAAGGAACCAACTTCAGCCTTATCCCCAACTAGATGTCCCAGCCAAGTCTATGTCCAGCAGGGTCTTAAAAAGCCTACAAGGATGGAGATGCAAAAGGGGAAGGGCGAAGAAAGCCATTCCCCCCCCACCCCACCCCTCCTCCGTGGCAGTGCCTCTTCCAGGTCTTTCCCTTGCTGCGTTCTCGAGGGCAGCAGGCATTGCCCGCGTTGGCCAGCAAGTTGTGGAGGCCTTGCCCTTAGATGAGACGCCTAACACACGAAGGCTGCAATGGGTTGGGGGGGAGGCGAGGATAGGTAACTAATTCCTTGTTCCGCCCCGGTGTGCTGCCAGCTTGGGATGCTCCGCCGAGCTGCAGAGACCGGCGGGGCAGATCAATCTGTCCGGTGCCCCGATCCCCTCCAAACCACATCACTTGAGACTGGGGGGGGGGGGATCTCTCCTAAAAGGCAGTCCGCATGCAATGGCAGGGGCTCGCGGGAGCTCCCCAAGGCAAGCACCTTGCACACGTAGGTCCCCCTTATTTTTCTGTGCCAATGAAAAAGCAGCTGGAGAAGGGGGACCGGGCTTGCTCCGCCCGCGGGGGCGATGGCACGCGGCCATCTCGGCCGTCCGGGCGGGGGAGATATACCCAGCGTCCAGCAACCCTTGGACCCCCGGGTTTTGGCGGGTGGCTCGTTCCCAGAGGCAATCGCCCCCGCTATTCATGGGCTTTGATGATCTTCCCGGCAGAAGGGGGACAGGTAGCGGGCACTGTGGGCATGGTGTAGCCCCGGTGATCTCCCAGCCCCCTGGACACAAGCGGGCAGGAAAGCTCAGAGCCTGATATCGCTGAGGGCGAGGGCTGCCCCACAGCAGTGGCTTTGCCCGGGAGCACCCCCAGAAGCCCCGCGCCCGGGATCTATGGGCTGTGGCCCTGGGGAAATGCTTCTCTACTTAGAACTCTTGCGGTCTTTTACGGGCTTTCTCTTGAGCCGCTTCCCTTAAACCCTGGCTGCCGCAGAGCAGGATCCGGCCTGGTGCGGGTAAGCTGGGCATGTGCAGCTCCTGCTGCAGTCTCTGAGCTGCCAGGCAAGCAATTCAGGAAGGGGGCTGCTGTGTCCAGGGGGGCAGGAGCTGCCCTTTGGATGCCGTTCCGGAGCTCTTGACCAAGAAGGGCTTTGGTCCCAGGGCATGTAAGAGTAAGGTGTCTCCTCTTTCTGCAGTATCCTCCTCTGTGCTCTTCTTCCCCTTGCTTCCAGGATTGGACTGGGCTGAGGCACAGAGATACCCAGCACCCTGCAAAGATACCTGCGCCACAGGACTGTACCCTGGCAGCATGTCTGGCTGGGCAGAGGTGGACAGAGGGGAGGATGTCTAACATGCTTCCTGCACTGGGCAGCTTGGTTTTTCTCCACGTCGCTGGCCTTCCTCAGCACCAGGGAACACGCCTCTCTTGCAGGAGCTGAGCCAGTACCCAACCCCCTTGACTCATGAGCAGCTCTGTGGCAAAGGTTCTCCCCAAGCCCTGCCCAGCAGCACCTGCTGCCAGTATCACTCACTGGAGGAGGCCCCCAGAGCAGCGTTTTTGAGTCTGTGGGTCAGGACCCAAGAGTGGGTGGCAAGAATATATAAAAGGGTCCTGAACAAACTTAAAAAATTGATTCTCCTTTTAAGGAGAAAAATGTGGGAAACCATGGCATTTCCCTTGCAGGCTGGCAGAGTCCAGCCTGGAAAGAGCTGCTTGGGGGCCACCCATGTTCCACACTCCCACCCCCTGCCCCACACACTAGGATCGGTGGTGAGGGGCACTGGGTGGGTATTGGCTATTGATGTTTACAGATGGGTCCTGGTACAAAAATGGTTGAGAACCATTGCCCGAGAGGAGCACAACAGACCGCTGGAACTGTAGCCCATGCAGCAGGTGGGAGAGGCCCCATTCCTCTGCCCCGGAGGGCTGGGCACTGCTCCGCGATTTGCTGCAATGTGTGTGGAAACTCTCCAAAAAAAGGCAGACGCCCCAATCTCCAGGGCAGGAGTTCCCAGGAGCCCTCGCATTTCACAAATACTAATTTTCCTTTTCCTGCGCGTTTGAAGAGCGCCACTAGTTTTCCTGTGCAAAAACAATCTGCCTTTTCAGGCTTCCAGCAGGTACATCCCACGGACAGTGGCGCTGAGCTGGCACTGCGCGGGGGGTGGAAGGGTCGCGGGAGATGCCTGGGCCCGCTCTGCAAAACTGCACCACCGGTAAAGGAGGAGGGTTGGTCCAGCGCAAAGAGAAGGGACTGCGGGGTCTGCTGCATCCATACAGATGCTGGGCTGTCACCCCCTGCCCTTTAGGTTTACGAGTAAGAAAATGAACCAGTGTTTGTGGATGTGTGTGTGTGTGTTTGTGGGTGTATGTGTGGGTTTGTGTATGCGTGTGTGTGGATGTGTGAGTGTGTGCGTGTGTGTATGGGTGGATGTGTGTGGATGTGTGGGTCTGAGTGGATGGGTGTGGTTAGGTGCATGTGGATGGGTTGGTGTGGGTGTATGAGTGGGTGAGTCGGTGTGGGGGGGTGGGGGGTGGGGGGTGGCTTTGTGGGTGTATGCATGTGGATGGTGTGTGGGTGTGTGGCTGAATGGATGTAGGTGTACGTGTATGTGTCTTCCTTTCAAACATTTCTCCCTCTCCACAAACACCATTCCCGAGCCATTTATTCCACCAGGGCTGGGCCAGGGTCCCCATCCCTTTCACCAAGCAGCCAGAATGGATTCACTCCACTGGAATAGGAACAGAGGGGCCCACATTTAAGGCCAGAGGCTGACGTTTTTGCATCACTCAGTCAGCATAAGCCCAGGCTGGGAGCTGAGGCAGTGACCCCTCCCAGATGCCAGCACAGGTCCCACAGCCAGCCAAGCCAATTTCCCACAAGACACGACCCAGCACTGCCCCTGGACCTGCCTCCTGGGGGCACCTCAGCACTCATTGCATTCCCAGAGGCTGTTCCCACCCAAGAGTAAATGGGGAAGCTCTTGGCCAAGCTGTGGCCCACCTACACCTTGTAGCATGTGCATGAAGGCCCAGGCCTTCCATTGCTTCTCTCTCACCCGGAGTCCCAGGGGAAAGGAGTGCATCCCCCATACACCCCACAGAACAGCCAATCTCCCCAGACCCTGTCCTCCTGCCTAGCCTGGAGGGCACACAGCTGGAAGGACCATGCCCTCCTCCTATCCCCTTCCCACTCACTGCCCCTGCCACTAGGCCTGCCAGGCCCAGGGGGCTGACCATGCCAAAGCCTCCTCGGGCTAGCCTACAGGTGAGAACTGGGAGGGGGCATTCCCCGATGCTAATGCCCCGCTGCCCCAGGCTTTGCCCCCCGGTGGGGGTGATGCCCTAGTGAGCAAGCTCCTGGGTGTTGGGTGGTTTCTCGACCTCCGATTTCCAGCGCTGGCTTCTTTCTCCCGCCTGCCTCCCGCCTTGCTCCCTGATGCGGGCTACATAGGCTACGTGCAGACTTCTCCAGGGGTGGGCTGCGGCGCGAGACAGCGGGACCACGATGTAAAGGGGCACGTGGCGGGACTGGCAGCTTAGACAGGGATAGCAGCCCAAGGGACACGCCAGGGCAAGAGTGGGGAGGGAGGGGGTCTTATTCCCAGCCTCGCATTAGGGTCCAACTCTGCAGGGAAGCTCACGAAACAGAGATCCCGACGCCTCTAACCAGCTTCCTGGCAGCAAGGGCTTCCTCTGGAGCCGGAGTTTCCTTAAAAATACGGGATCGGGGCCCCCATGCGGGGTCTTCAGCGCGCCCGCCTTGCGGGAGTCTGTCCAAAGCCAGAGGCGCTGGTAGAGATTTATTCCCTTTCGATCCGTATTTGAATAGGGCCAAGAGAAAGCTGCTGCAGACCTTCGCTCTTTAGGCGGCTCTGCGAGGTATCGCAGACACTCCCCTCTCTGTACAGGCACAGTCCTTGTGGGTCACCTCCCTTTCTTACAAACCAGTTACAGGGCGTTAAACCCCGCAGCTTGGACTGAAACAACTTGCCTTGCTATCAGGTCGCAGCCTCAATCTAATTGATGCAGCAGCTGCGGTTTCTATGTAGCCTAGGAGAATTAGTTTGGAGGGAGGAGTCCCTCGCTTGGATCACAACATTATATCGCTATTTGTTTGAAGCGATCGAAATAATACTCGTCCCTCTCGACTCACAGGCGGAGTGGAAAGGAACCGACAGCATTTTTTTTTTTTTTTCATTGCAAAGCCTCAAGCTGATTTGCAAGACGATGCCATGCTAAACCGGCATGCAGATACCCATCGAAATCCTTGTATTAAGGAGTAAAAAGTGTCTCTCTCATCCGTCTGCAGGCAGGAGAATGCAAAAGGAAAAAGAATGAGGCAAGGCAAATACTGAAATCACAGCCTTGATTTCCCTTTAGTCGGGAAAACGCATTGGAGAGAGGAGCTGGATTTAAATCCGAAGTAGCATTAACATAATAATAATAATAATAATAACGACGACGATTATGATGATAATGTGCAGACATGCAGACAAAAGCTGTCTGTCGAGATTAGCCTGAAGTGGAGAGAAGAGATTAAATCTGCCGTTTATCTGGGTTTTATTACATAGGGCTATTGTTAATGATTAACGAAAGAATTTCTGTTTCTTTAATCCGGAGTTTTCAAATGCAATCCCACTCCGTTAGTGTCCGTGACGATGACAGACTCCATGGACAGGGAGGCGTTGCTCTCGCCTGCCTGGATCCTGTTTTGACATACTCCGCTACATAGGGCTTAATTTGCGCGACGCTGTTGTCAGGAGCAGTGTGCACCGGGGTGGGGGGGACGGTGTTTGTGGTTTTTTTGCTTTGGGTGATTTTAATAAAATAACTCACTCCCCAGAGACGGCCCAACTAAAATTTCCAACTAAGTCGTCTGCTGGGGTCCTTAGACCGACCACGGGAGGAGTAGGGAGGGGGATGCATTTAGATAAGCAAACCCGGAGGCCCGTGTTTAAAACTCGAGGCCGCAGCTTAAATTAGGTACGAGCTAAATGGAGACTGCAGCAGGCCAGGGTGGGGGGCAAGTTGCCCGGTGGCGGGGCCGGGAGGCGCCTGACAGCACCCGCTATCGAGTCAGTTACACCGAGTCAGTTCCCCCTGGCCCTCCTCTCCCGGGACGAGCGGCGGGCCTGGGTCCTGTTCAACAGGGAGGGAGGGACCCAGCGAGCCTTACGGCTTCTAAAACATCAGCAGGTGAACTTTAAACCTCATAAAATCACTGACATTTTATCCCTCCATTGTCAGGCGGGATATTTGTAACAATGATCGTGACATTATTTATTAGCTTTCTTTATAGAAGTCCTCTCATCGAGGGGAAGGATACTTTTGCCTCGTTCTCTGAGCTGAGTTTTGTTTTTCAAAGCCTTAACCAAAGAGAGGGAGGGAGGGAGGGAGAGAAGTGAGATCATATGAATAAAACTGTTCGTTTCTCAAACACCCTGGACAAAACCAAGCTAACCAAGCGATCAGAGTTGGGCTTTCTTCCCTATAATTCTAGTTTTATAGTGCCAACTGCAACTGGTGGCCAGCTGGGTCTCTGTGTAGAAGTAAATTAGCTGGAAAGCTTAAGTCAGTGCTGCAGTCAACTGGAAAAAAGAAACCAGTACAACATGGTCCGCTGTATACCATTGCTCAGTGACACACAAGTGCCCTAGCAGGAGGTGGACAAAAGGAGGATTTTGTTAGATACAGTTTTTGCCTAGAGCATACAAGGCTAATGTTGCTCCGCTTTGCTGAGAGAGAAGTGTTTTGGAAAATGGAACCGTGAAATAATAATAATAATAATAATAATAATAATAATAATAATAATAATAATAGGAGGACGACGACGACGACGAGGAGTTCCGGTCTATGGTCAAATAAATACTTTAAAGCCGGAATAGTGATCTGAGAAAGAAGCTGTTTTATTGAATGAAACCACTCAGGACTGATAAAAAGAAACAAGAGTTGCAGACATTTGTGTTTGGGTTTAAAGGGCAGCAGAAGTTTTCATATGGCTACAAGGTTTTTTGTTTTGCTTTTGTTTTTGTTTGCTCTTACAACCTTGCTGTCTCGATGCCTGACACCAAGCCTGGACTTCAGCCCTACCCAGGAGAAAGTCACATTCACAGCTGGAAAAATTGATATGTAACACCCCAGCGACAAGGGTGAAGTCTTTTTTCTCACTCTCCTTAAATCTCCTAGTAAAAGTGGTTTAAAATAACTGAAAGGGGGGAGAAAGCCTCTGACTTGCTTCCCTATAAACGACTCAGTGCCACTGAGTCAGGTATAAAGAAGAGGTTGGGGAATGTGAAGAGAATAACAGGTTGACGCTTCTGAGAGTGAACGTGCAGGCTGGAAATATTGCCCAACCTCACCTTGAAAATACAAGGCCCTTCGCAGCGGAGCAGTTTAAAACTGGAGTTTCTAACCCTGGGACTTTATCCCGTAGTGAAAGCTATGCTGGGGAAAAAATCTTGAAAGAAATAAATTCAACTTATTCTATATATACACACACATACATTTAAAGACTTAACGGGAACCTAAATACATTTGGACACCATTCTGAACGCTTTTCCCCAGCCAAGCACTTCTTGCCCATCCAGAATCAGGCCCGTTAGTTAACTGTAACTGCAATAAAATGTTGATTCGTTTGCTTACAAATAAAATAATGCGCGAACTGACACAACACTAACATTTTTCTAAATTTCAGCCTAGCTGATTCCTTTACTCAGCTGTCAGCCCTTGTTTGCTCGAGGTTCAGCCATCAAAAATAGCAATTGTTTTCCCTCTGTTTAGATATGGAAATGATCACCGCGGCATAATGGGTTCCAATTTACAGCCGTTGTTTCTGCATTGTGGCTAACTATTTGCTTTAGACTCCTAGCTAGACACCGCTCCCTTCTTGGAAAGCAGACTCTTGTGCCCATAATGTTACCCTCCAGATTGGCTGCTTTAAAAAGTTAATACACCCTATATTCGCCTGAGATGAACCTCTCCGGGATGGAGATGGAAATGATGACTTCCTTAATTCCCCCAGGAGGGGCTGCAGAAGGAAAAGCGTTTTCAGGAAGGGGAGGGAATGATACACTTGAAATAGCAGCTCTGCCTTTGGCCAATGTAGCGCCCGTCCGTTTTATTTGTATCCGCTTGAACTTCTGTTGGGCATTTTACATAATAAAAAGAGGCTCCTGAAACACGAACAAAAGAGCTCCGAAATTATCTCTCTCTTTTTTTCTCTCTCTCTCTCCCCGAACCGTCCGTTTTAGTATTTAATCTCCGATGAGATCAGGTGATCTGTGCCCTTCACTCGAGGCAACAGATGCCTTGAAACGGGTTTTAATTGATCGATCTTTTTTTAAAAAAAACCAGAAAGTGCATTACATGTCTCTGGTCCTGCAAAGGACTTTTCCTCTCTTTACAAACCGACGTTTTTCTCTCTCTCATTTTTCATATAAATTAATAAACGCTAAGATGCTAATATATCATCGTTATTAGCTTTAAGAAAAACAAATAAACAAACCAAAAAACAATGTACAGCCTCTAGTATTCTGTATGATACCAAAGAAAAGCGGGGGGGGGGGGGCGACGGACAAAACCACACTTTCAATTCAATGAGAGCCTCTAAGTGAATATTCCCCGCAGCAGCTGGGTGGTGGGACAGCTCCCGGCAACTGCTTTAACGCGCGTTGGGCTGCAAACGCGAAGCGCTCTCTGGTCTTCTTTCGCCCTGGTGGGGGAAGCAGCAGGTTAAACGCAGGAATAAATAGCGTGGAGGAGCCTGTGCGAGTGCAGATCTCGGCGCAGCCTGTTTCAGTGACTCGGGAGACTTGAGGAGGGACGGGGGACAGGGGAGGAACTGGCCCCAAGGCTGGGGAGCCGGCTCAGAGTTCAGCGAGTCAGTGTCCCGGGAGAGGGAACGGGGCTGCCCCGGCCCGGCCCCGTGTGCACACAGCGGCCCCGGGACTCAGGGGAGAACAGCATTTACACGTAAAACACTCCCGCCCCGGCGCGCTATGTACAACAGCCGGGGCCCAGGCTCCGAGTCCCCACGCCGCGAGTCTAGAAAAATAGATCTGTACAGCTCTGGGCCGGGCCTTAGGAGCCGCCCTCACCCTCGGCGGCTTGCAGGAGGAGGCTGCCGCCGCTGCCCGGCTTGTGCTTCTTCAGCAGCTGCGTGATCTTCTCGTCGTCCGAGTTGGGGTCGAGAGGCTTGTTGTAGTCGTCGTCTTCCTCCTCGTTGTCCGACGCGCCCTTCAGCCGCTCTGTCTCCGAGTCCTGCTTCTTCTTGGCCGTGGCCATCTCGGCCGCGTGCTTCTTCCGCCACTTGGTGCGTCGGTTCTGGAACCAGACCTGCATGCGGGCGGGCGGGATCGGGGGAAACCGCGTTACTCACCGCCGGCCCCGCGCCCCCGCCGCTCCCACTGCGCCGCGGGCAACGATCGCACCGCTGAGCGCCCCCGCCCCCAGTCACGGGGCTGCACGGCTGCATTGACACCGCTGGGCCGGCAGCAAGGATCGCAGTGCTGGGGGCATCTTACTGTGCCACGAGCAAGTACAAGCAGGACTCGTAGTAGAGATAGTATCTTTCATTAGACCAACAAGATTTTTGCAAAAAAAAAAAAAAATCTTTAATTGCAAGATACAATTGCTACTAGGAGTCTTGATTTGCCTTTTCCTCTAGACCAGTACGGCTACAACCTGGATGCCTGACAAGCTAGGGCCGCATTGCTGGAAGGTTCTTACCGTGCCATAAACTAGGATCGTACTGCTGAAGCCCACCCCTGTGTCACAGGGCTGCGAGGGACCGGACTGTGCCACAAATATGAATCGCATTGCTGGCGGGATCTCACTGTGCCACAAGCAAGGATAAGGCAATGTCTTTTATTAGACCAACTAGATTTTTGCGGAAAAAAAAATCTTTATCTAGTTAGTCCAATAAAAAGTATCACCTCTACCACTAGTCCTGATTGCTTTTGCCTCTAGACCAAAACGGCTACAACCTGGATAACAAACAAGGGTCACTGCTGGAGGGATCTCACTGTGCCACTAACAAGGATCTTAGTGCTGGCGCCCACCCCTGTGTCACAGAGCTGCAGGGACCTGACTCCCTCCCCCCTCAATCCCTGGGCCACATGCTCCTGAGACTCCACTCCAGCCCCTCTGGGCAGCCCGCACCGCAAAGGGCTTTGCCTCTTTCGCAGTCAGAAAGTTTCTCCTCATGCCCGCGGCTCACCCGGCCTCGGGGTCAGCTCTTTTGGCTGCTGCCTCCCCGGGCCCGGTACAGGCAGGAGAAAAGGAGTGGTGGGGAATCCGCAGAGGGCTGGGGGGCAGCCCGGTGCTCCGAGCAACACCGCCTTGCTCTGATCCCAAGTGATCCCCAGCACTTGCCCGGGTTACGATGCGTTTGAGTTTCAGTAAGGCTGGAGTGAATACTGAGAGTGAAAGGGGTTTTCTTCCCTACACCCGACCCCCCCCCCCCCCACCCTCACTCCCGAGATCCAGCATCTAAGAGTTGCTCTTTCCCCCAGTTCGGACTTTTAAATAAACTTTTCCAGCCTGCTAGAGAGGAAAGGGGAAAGCATTTGTCCCCAGCGTCCTGCTAAACTGGCTCCCCTTACCCTTTCTTTCCAGGCTCTTCTTTGCTTGTTGTTTAATCGCAGTTTAGGTAGCAACACATACACCGCGGTGGAACACCCCCTCTCCCCACTGTGAAAATACACCCGCTCTCTCTTTGCTCGAGCCTGCCCTAAATATAATTCAAAGTGAAAAAGCATGTGCTTCTAACCTACCAAATCCCAGTAGTCTGGCAGTTTGGAGCTAGGGCTAACCAACTGCACACGTTTATTCTGCACTGCGACAGCTGCTTTAGGCAGTTGTGATTTCGATTGCTGAGGATGTTTTAAGCTGAAACTGGACTTCTACTTCATATATTGTAGAAACTGTTCCTACAGTCCATGAAAAATAGGCTCCAAAATTCTGTTTACTATATAATTGAGAGAGTCAGAGCTGGGAAAGGACCGACACTGTTTTTGTTCCCTTTCTAAAATCAAAGCCACTGAATCGATGGTGCAAAATATAATTCCAGGAGTCAGCATTCAAACGGTCCTTTAAATCATACATACATACATTTATATATGTGTGTGTGTATGCATATATGTGTGTATATAAATGTATATGCATGCATTTATATGTATGTGTATACACACACACACATATATTTATGCACTTAAATATATTTAAGTGCGTGCCTAGTAGGCTCCCTGAACACACACTACCTTGGCCCTGAGCACATAGGAAAATAATCATTTGAGACTGACTGTGTCTCTAACTTCCCCTCTGTTACATACGTTGTGTTTTAGAAGAGGCATTCTAACCAGGCTTCTTCTTTTCGGAGTGCAGGCTGCAATCATTTATTCACAGCTATTTAGACAGATTCCCAGTGGCAAATAAGGGCCTCCAGGTAACTCTGAGAGAGTGAGAATTCATACATGAGGCACCTTAATAAAAAACGGTTCAAATTATTTCAAAAGTTCTGGGAAAAATCTGTCTTCAAATGCAGTTTCCCCCCTACAAGTCCTGCGTGGGACTGTATTTGAATGGATGGAAAGCCCACTTTTGCCACATCTCAATGTTTAACAAAAATAAACAGATTGCGGGGGATGTGTAAACGATATGCTCCATTTTATGCTCCTTAATTTAATTCCTCTTCCATTCAAGGCAAGGTCTTCATGGGGGTGAACCACTGGGAGCCCCTGTATCTCAGAAAGGCGCGAACTGGTTTTGTGCGGGATCCAGAGCACTGCATCCCGTTTGAACCGTTTTCTTTAATAATCGCACCTCTACATTAGACACCACCTTGCTTGATCGTTAGCTTTGGATCGGGATGAGCTTGCCAACACTTCTTTTTAAATTTGAAGATCCCGGAATATTCCCATTCAATGCTCTCAAATTTATGGCACAGTAAAGATCAGCTTTGGGATGCATTTCCAAAGCAGCCAGAAGCTGCTGACACTATTTTTTTTTAAAAAAAAAGAAGAAGAAACGACATCTTTAAGGGCTTTAAGTGCTTTACCCTCCTAAAGAGCCCCGTGGTAAACCGCAAACAGTTGCCAGCCAAAGCCCACCTTTTGTTTTCTTTTGTAAATACACTACCTGGGTCCGCCTCTGCAAAGGATCCCGTTAGCAATCATATTTCGCAATGGCTTTGTGCAGACAATAATGGTGAGTGGGTATCCAGTTAAGATAAACCTGATTGCAAAGGCATGCGCCCGATTTCTTTTGTTCAGCCAATATCTTATACCCAGGCTTCTTTGTATATGCGTTTCTCACACTCCTCCCAGTCCCGGCAATGTGTGGGCTTGAATCTCTTATCTAATGTTTGACAGCATCATCTCACCTTGACTTGACTCTCTGTCATCCCCAGGGAATAGGCTAGCCTGGCTCTCTCTGGTCCCGCTAAATATTTCGTCTGCTCAAAAGTCTTTTCCAAGGCGAAAATCTGCTGGCCAGAAAAAGTGGGTCTCGTATGTTTCCTCTTTCCGTCTTTATCCAGCAAAATTGATCCTTGATCTGGGAGGGAAATGAATGCATAGACAGATCTGTGAATTTGTTTGGGTTTTTTGTTGTTGTTTTGGGGGGTGGGCGGAGGGGATAGTTGAATATAAAGCTTGGTCTCAAGGGAGAGAGGGATCTTTCCCTACATATGGGGAAAGCCACGATCAAACTCCTTGCCAGATTGAAAATGACTCACTTCTGGGTTGCTGTATTTTACAACCCCCCCCCCCACCACCCTTCCTTTATCTCTGCAATTTCAGCCGTTAAAAAAAACAAAACAAAACAAAGAACAAACTATTATAAGAGCGGAAAGCAATTTTTTAAAAGGTGCGTAATACCAAAGGGCATCTTGTTGCGGATAGTTGGCGCAAAAACTACAATAAAAGCAGTGGAATAAAAAACTGCAATAAAAGCAGCCTCTTCCCCCTCCCCCCCACTTTAGGGGGAAAAGAGAAAGAAAAGGAGCTTTTAGAAAAAGAGCTCTAAAAAGAGTTTTTTCCCCTAGGGAAAAGAAAAGAAAAGAAAAGAGCTGGGGGGGCGGTTAAAATTCTTGGCAAAAACATTTTAAAAAATCGAATTGAAAGCGGAAGGTTTTCAGGGGCTGAAAAGAACAAGACCGGGCTGAGTGCTCGAGTCCGCATCATAGAAAATGAGGATGGAAGGGACTTCGTCCGGCCCCCTGCTCAAAGCGGCCTGTCCCCACCTAGATGAGCCCCAGCCAAGGCTTTGTTTCCCGGGGGCTTAAGGAGAATCCAAGGACCGGGGTTCCACCAGCTTCCTGTTCTCGTGCTTCGCCTCGTGAGAAACTTTTCCCTCCTCCTCCTCTCTCCCCTCCACTAATTCCCTTTGCCCTTGTCCCCCGGCTGCCATGGCCAAGCAGCCTCCCGGCTCCGACCCCAACAGGGACCGCTCTTTTTAAAGAAAAAACTCCAGAGGAGGCGTCGGCTCTGATCGGCCGAGGGAAGCAGCCCTGGTGCAGCCGCCCCCAGCCCCAGGCGCGGCTCCGGACGGCCCGGTACTCACGGGCCGGGCAGGCGAGGCGCGCGTCCCTCCAGGGCGGGCTCTGCATGACGCCGGGCCAGAAGATGGGTGTCCGGCCGGGCAGCTCGGCCAGCGGCTTGGGGTAGCGGCCCACGGCCACGGCGGCGGCGCTGGGGCTGAAGTAGAGGCCGGGCGGGGGCGGAGGCGGGCTGAGGCTGCTGAAGCGGGGCAGGCCGGCCAGGAGCCCGGCGGCGGCCGAGGAGGACGAGGAGGAGGCGGCGGGCGCGGGGGGCAGCGCGGCGCCGGCCAGGGGCATGGAGGGCCGGCTCAGGATGTCGTTGATGCCGTGCGGGGTGGCGGCCGAGAGCTGCGGCGGGGGGCTGCCCAGCGCCGACAGCCCGCCTGCGCCCGGCGCCTTGAGGCCCGGGGAGCCGAGCGGCGGCGACGGGGAGGCGGACGACGAGGCGGACGAGGAGGAGGCGGACGAGGCTGGGGGCAGCGCATAGGTGGCGGGGTACAGCGGGCTCTTCATCTCGGCCATGCTGTGCAGAGCGGCCAGCGGCGGGCTGCCCAGCACGAAAGCGCTGGGCCGGGCCGTGCCGTCCATGGGCCCCACGGCCAGCATCCCTGGCGGCCGGCCCGGCCCCGGCGCTGCCTAGGGGGCCGCGAGCGCCGGCCCCGCGCCCGCCGCCCCCATGCCGCCCATGCGGGGCTTAGCGCGCCGGGCCGGGCCGGGCCGGGCTGCCGGAGCTCGCAGGCACGTCCCTGCCCGCCCCGCGCCGCCTTTAGCCGAGGGGGCGAGAGGCGCTGACAGAGCCGCCGGCGGGGTGGGGCTGCGCCGGCTCCGCCTCCCTCCCCTGCCCGGGGGAGGGGCTGCGGGGCAGGCGCCCGGGGGATGAAGAAGCCCCCAGGCTCGGGAGGGCTGTGCCCCCTCCCCGCCCTCCCCTCTGGCTTCAGCCCTGGCAGGGGGTGCCAGGCGGGTGGGTGTGGGTGTATGAGGGGGTTTGGGAATCTGTGCCAGGCTGGGTGTGGGAGTGCGGGGAGGTAGGAGTGTCGGGGGCTGGGGCTGTGGGGGGGGAGGCTGGATGGCGGCGGGGAATGTGCGGGTGTATGGGAGTCCTCATGTGCGTGTATGCAGCTGTGTGGGTGTACATGTGTGCGGAGGTAGGAGCGTGGATGAGTATGGCGGGGCGTGGGAGTCTGGATTTGAGTGTGTGTGTGTGTGTGCGGGGGCAGCTGTGGGGGTGTGTGTGGGTGTGTGTGGGTGAGTCTGTATGCGTGTGGGGGGTGTATGGGAGTCCGGATATGGGGGCGTGGGGGCAGGAGTGGGCATGAATGTGGGTGCGGGGGTGGGGAAGGCGTGCGTGTGTCAGTGCGCGTGGGGCCCGGCCGCAGCCCCCCCAGGCTGTCCAGGCCGGAGCACTGCGGCCCCGCTGGGCTTTGCTGCGGCGCGAGGCTCTTCCCGGTGCTCTGGACGTGCGGGGGTGGGGAATCCCCCCCGGCCAAGTGGGGCGTACTTTCCCCTCCAGCTGTGGGAGCGCAGCACCGAAGCCAGCTCTCCTCACTCTCAGTCCACGCTAAGTTTCTTTTCCCGGGCTGATACCCGATGCGGTCCCTTGAGACGCGGCCGTCTCTGCCCCCAGCTCCCCAACAAGCCGCGCGACAGAGCCCGAGGCCACCCCCGGCCCGGCCGAGCCCCGAGCCGCAGCGCCAGGCTGGGAGGCTCTCGGAGCCGGGCAGCTCGTCCAGGCAAGGGAGTATTTTGTGATGGGTGTCCCAGTGGTGCCCACCCCCTTCTGCAGACTGCGAGGTTATAACCGCTGCATCCCTGCGGCCCTCAGCTCGGTGGGGCTGGGGCTATACGAGTTTCCTGCTCCAAACTGATCAATCCTGATGCGAGCGTCTTCTCTGGCCAAGCACGAGCTCCTTCCTCCCACCCTCTTTTTTCTTCCCCCGGGCCTAGAGGTGCGGGTGTGGGGTACTGCTTTTTAACAGCATTCGCCCACCCCGAGGAAAAGAAGAAACTCAGTGGAAACTTGTCTCCGAGAGATCGCGAATTGTACTCACTTTAACTGGAGAAAGGCAACAGCTCGCGGCTCTCCATCAGCCGGGGCTGAAGAAAGACTTTTCTCATTTGTAAACTTTGCCTTTTTACCGAGCAACAATACATAATCAGTGTGTGTGTGCGCGTGTGTGTGTGCGCGTGTGTGTGTGCCTGCGCGCACGCGCAACTCCCGAAGTGAATGCCCCAGGGATGGCAGAGGAAATGATTTCTTCTTTGCACATCTTGTAGAAAAGGAAAATAATTTTTGTTTCATGAATTTTGACCCTGTTTCCTCCTGTTTATGCATGCCCCTAATTGTTCCCATTTGAGCGGGTTTGATTTGCAAACCGGAGCAAAAGAGATGCTTTCATCAGAAGGAAGAGAATGGTTTTAATAGGGACAGCGCCGTAGTCTGTGTAATAAACACCTTTCTCTATTTGAATATAAGCAACACTAAATTCAAGTCCAGAAGGCTCAGATTTAAACCTGTGTCAATAAAGCACATCAGAAGTGAGCTTTCAGAAGCCCTAAAAGCAGCCAGTAAGGACATCTGACAAAGGGAAATATTCTTAGAAATGAAACCATTCTTGTCTGGGTCGCATTCACATTCATACACGGGCGCGCACACAAATACTCCGCCGGAGGTCTGAAAATTATGAAATAAACACGAAGGAGCTGGGAAAGCAATGTGTGGCCGTGTAAAAAAGTATTCTGATAGATAGATAGATAGATAGATAGATAGATAGATAGATAGATAGATAGATACTTTTTACATGTATCTTTTTTGTATTGTTGTATTTTTGTATTTTTGCATACGTATAAGAATAATTTTACATATATACACACATATGTGTATACCCACACACACATATATATATATATAGGGTTATATATATGTGGGTATACACACACACACACACATATGTGTGTGTTTTTCTCAAACCCACTTTAAATGGGAAATCCCCTTTTATTATATACACTTTTTTTATACTATACACACTTTTTTGTGTGTGTGTAATAGAAATACACACACAACTTTAAATAGGAGATCTCCTTTTATACACACACATATCTATAAGGGAATGCACATATACACACACAAACGCGCGGGTGTGTAAAAGAGGGATCTTCCATTTAAAGTTACCGATCTGCATTTTAAATGAAAACCTATATTTAAAGCAGGTTTCGAAAATGTAGGGGCTGCCGAGTTGAACGAAAAGGTTCCATAATCTACTTGGCTGCTTCGTGGCGCGTGTTTCTGTGAAACAAAAAGAGTTGGTTTTGCAAATCACACGCATATTTAGACAGCTTTAACTGGGAGAAACCTTTCCACCCGCTTTCCTCTTCCACCAGCTCCCTGCACTACAACGGACTTTCAATTTCGATCAAGTTATGATAATTTATGGCTGTTTATAAACAATGTTAACAATCCGATTGTTGTTTTGTTTTTTTTTTCTAGAGAAGGTGCATATGTGCTAGGAGCCTTTTCTCTAAGGAATATCCTGACACACACAACCCCACTATATAAGCCAGTTGAAATCTGCAGGGCAGCGAAGATGCTGCGAGGAGACCCTAGTCATCACAGCTGAATACACCGTATAAACTGGAGCTAAAAATTACCTTTCCTGCGACAAGAGTAAAACAAAATCGGGTCGTTAGTTAAATAAATCCAGCCCAAATATGCGGAGAAATAGGGGATTTTTCTAAGCAGCATCAAAATAGCCCTTGCACTGAAAGAGAGAGGGTCTTGAAAGCAACCATTATTAACACTTCTTAGCCACATACTTTATGAAGCTGCTTTTAATAGAGCGTTTCTTATGTGTGGGAAAGAAACGGGTGTGGTGGGGGGGGAGGGGGGAGTGGAGGCATGGGACATTTCAGCAAACTAAATCCAGCACCTTGAGCGGGTTGAAATATTGAATTGTAACCCACGGCGAGGAAAGCAAATATCTTGGTGAAGAAAGTTTTGTCTTGAGTGTCAGACCCTCACCTTGAAATTGCCACCCGCTTAGGGCTTTCCCTACACACAGTTTAACATCCATTTTGATCACAAAGGGCTGTAGCGAAACAAACCAGCAAACACGCTCGGAAAATAACGTCCTAGCATCGGTTTGGAAAGATGGAAAGCTCTTAGGTAATGAGGGCTCTAATGTAAAAAAAGGAAAAGACAAAAAGTCAGTGTCAAGGCTCTTTACTAACCTTCTTTCAAGGCAAATAAAACAATTTTAATCGTGAACCTGGATCAACTGTAGGTCGTTTTCATTTAAATGATTTCACGGGCACCTTCCTCCAAAAGACACTTGTCAACTGAACAGTTAGGAAGCCAAGTGAGTTGAGTGCTGGCCATAGTACATTTTCAGTAATAAACGCAGATGTCTTTTTCTCGTGCTAAGAGGTTAAACAAGTTGTTCCTCCGCTTGCAGGATTATACAAGCTGTGGAGAAACTTCCTCTGGAGCCAGCATCCCTTAAAGCTGAGCTGCTGACTCCCCCTTGTGGCGAAATAAAGGAAGACAATTTCAGGAGCTTGAGCAGCAGTGCATTACTTCCTCCTTCAGTTTCCTCTGTGCAAAAATGAAGTTTATTTTCTACCCGTGGGGACTTTTTACCATCTTTAATTTTCCCTGAGCCTGAAGAAAGGCGTGTGTGCCTAAAAGCTTGCAGAAACAGATAATTTTTTTGCGATTTCTTAATTGGTCTAATAAAAGATGCCATCTTTGAACCAAGAGTTCTAGAGTTTTGCATTTCTTTTTATACCTTCAACACCTTTTACAGACCTTAATTAATGAAATCCTTACAGTGAAATCCTGAAGTACTTTAGTTGGTTGCCATTATGATCCCCTTTTTGCAGATGGTGAAACAGAGACAGGCCAGTAAAGTTAAACTTCTTCAAACTGTCCTGAGTCCCAGTATGACCTACTCAGCTTCTGTTTTCTACAAGCACTTAAAATAGGTGAATTCTATTAAAGTCGTGGGTGTTCAACACTTCTGAAAACAAAGGACATGCAGATTGTAAATCAATCTAGTGAACTTCTTTGAAAATCTAGGCTCAAATCCCTTTGTTCAAGGTCACACAATACTTACATGTAATCAAGAACAATATTGTAATACCTTTCTAAAAGACTAGAATTTGCCCAAATGCATTTTTTCCTAAATGTGGTTGAATATACATGGGCTCCACTAGGCCTTTATTTAAATATTATGGCCCAATTGATCAGATATACCTCTAATACAGTGTCAGCTGTGGAAGCCAGCAGCTGGGCAACAAGTTAATTAAAAAATGGCTTAGGGAGGCCACGCAGAAAATAGGTCCTTTGTGGTAGACAGTCCAAATGCAATGAAGACCTTTCAGAGTGAAGCTATTGCACTGTTACAAGCAAACCCAGCGCTGCTCAAAAAGCATTCCTAGAGCAACATGGCTACCAAGTACACCTCTGAAACATGGAAGATGCCAAATTTCAGCCGATTTTGGATTTTAAACTTCATTGCAGAACAACAAGGAAGTTTTTTTTTGCCTCCCTGCCTACCATCTGACACCTTCAGGGAAGGAATTCTACCTGATCAACATGTCAAAGAGCTACTCAACACAGCTCAGAAAGACACTCTTATAGACCCAGAGGAACAGACTTCCATCTTCAGCTCCCTCTGTGCAAAAATGAAGTTTATTTCTGACCTTTGGGGACTTTTTATCATCTTGTACCATCTACACTTTTCCCAGAGCCTGACAAAGGGACTTTAATTCCCGAAAGCTTGCAGAAAAGGACAATTTTCTTGCCATTTTCCAGTTGGTCTAATAAAAGGTATCATTTTGGAACCAAGAATTCTAGTTTTTTGTATGCCTATGGACAAATAATTTTGTGTCATACTGAATAGCAATTTCTAGGCAGAAATGTTGTATGGCTCATTGTAAAGATATGGGACAACCTGAGGAGGTACTTATGCAACAAAGAAAGGGAATTAACTTTGAAAAAACAAGAGAAATAACAGTTTGGCTTAATTTATTAAAATCAGCAATAATAAATGTATTAACATATTTAAAAGGTGCTGCAGAGTAACATTAAATTGTTTTCCCTCAAGATTTAGTTTCCCAGCGTTGCTAGTAATGCAATCATCCTTTCCTTTTAACAGCAGTATTTCCTTTTAACTGCACATAACTAACCAGTTATAGCTTTTCTGATGTCTTCAAGTATGGTACAATGGCCAACTGTGCAGTGTAAAATTATTATGCTAACTAGCAAGGTTCCATTTATCAAGAATATATGAGGCATTGCTTATACAGTATGCAGTTCTCATACAATGTCATCAGGGCCAACCTTAAACAACAATTTGGGACTAGCATTTTTGGAGGCCCAATGGACTGCACTCAAATGATAAGGTATAAATCAGGTGTACCACCCTTTCTGGCTGTGGAATTAGAGGATACGGTAACTCACCATGCACCTCAGCTGCATTATACTCTTCAGTGCGGGATCCTCTAAATTGTACCATTAGTCAGATGTCTGTGCATTTATTCAGAAGAAAAGCCAAGGGGCCTATGGGCCTTAATGGTACAATTTTGTGACTGCATCCTTCTTGGATGAAAACAAAAAGCTATGGGCTAGGTGGTGATACATTTCCTCATATTAGAACTGAGTATTGGACCACTTATGGTACAAGTGGTTCTACTGAGTTCAAGGAGGCTTTTTACAGTATAAATACTATTCAATATAGGGGGATTTCTAGAGGTCCCTTTGGAGTATATCCTTTTACCATATGAAAACTTAAACACAATGCCATACTATATTTCTGATCTTGGTGTCTCTAAAAGACTTCTGCATTCTTCCTTTTGTAATTTGTGAATGGTATCTAAAAAGAGATGTTGTGACTTTCCAGGTAAATAAGAGGGCTCACTTGTGTAGCTTCTCTAACATAAATGGTATCTCAAATAAGGTTGCTTAAATGCTGCAAAAACAGTGCTCATGAACTTTCATTCAGATTTAAATAAACCCTTTTCATACCTTTTATTATTCTTTGTTTGTGAATATTTGAACAGCCTGTGTGTGGCACATGGCAGATCAAAGAGGGGACAGGCAGCATGGTGGCTGGGATTTTATTCACACACATATTTGACGAAGGCTATCTCCCCCATGAATTTCCATATTCACAAGCAATCAAGGTTATATACACACGAAGAAGTTTCTCTTAGCCATCATTTCCTTTTTTTCCATTCCCTTATTTTAAAAATGTCAGTTGTACCATTGGGCAGCAGAGACTGGAAGGTGAATTTTTGGAGGCAAATCAGACCACTCAGGGAGCCAACCTTTTTGGCAGGCATGCCACAGATTAGCCCTTCACCCTCCCCAAGTGCCACTCTAAGCTTCCTTCCCTGCCTGATCTGCTGCTCTGCTTTCTGCTCCCTGCCCCATCTGCCACCATGCAGCCTGTCCCCTCTTTGTTCTGCCATATGTCACACACAGCAGGTGCTCTTGCAACTTTTGGCATGCATGCAGCAGGTTTGCCATTTCTGAGTCAGACCCTGAGAAAATGAAAGTGAGCAGCAAAAAGTCTAAGAGAACAAACTAGAGACTGAAAATTGTTCAGCCATTGATGAATAACTAATATATTCAGAGACCAGTACTAGTTCATTAAAAAGTGGTCACATTTCAGTAATTCAACAAGCCTAAATCATTTTACTATCTTATCATGAAGAAAGCAATTACAGAACTAAATAATAAATAACATTCAAGGGACCAGAAGGAAAACAAAGCAGAAAAGATGTCTCTAAGGGCACTGACAGATGTGTTTGTTTGTCATAAGATCAGGCCCCTAAAGTGCTCTACAGTAGTGCACTAACAGAAGTGAATAACAGCAGAGTCCTTTAAAAATGCCTGATCACACAACAATCTGAACCCTCACCACATGAGAGTTCAGATGAAGACACTCCAAAGGGGAGTGCCTTCATTAATGTCTGTCAGTGTGCACCCAGAGCAGGGCTGGGCTGTTTCAGCCCAGCCCCACCCCCAGTGCTGTTTTCAGAATGGGAAGGGGAGAAGGGAGGTGAGGGTGTTCCATCTGGGGTTTGCCCAGCCTGTGCTGGAGGGTGGGGTGGGTAGATTGGAGTTCCCCCTGCACCCCACCCCCACCCCCACACAGAAGGAGCTCCAGTCCACCCACCCCACCCTCCAGTGCAGTCTGGGCAAACCCCAAACTGAGCTCCCTCCACTCCCTTCCCCCCCTCCTATTCTGAAGACAGCAGGAAGCTGGAAAGGGGGAGGGGCAGGGCTAGGGAAGAGCAGCTGCAGACACACAGGTACTCCAAACTGGAGCTTGATCCTCCAACCTCTCCAGACGCAACAGCCAATGTCTGCTGGGTTGTGGGGAACACTGTTACCAAATTTGCCCATTACTGTGGGGTGTGCTCATTTATTAAAGGATAGTTTCTAGGGTCTTGGTGATTCTGTCAATGTGCTGCTTGTGTTACTATACCAAGCTGTATCTCTCCCTTCTGCAAGCCCTCACCCCCAGTGGAGCTATCTTGCAGGACTCAATCTCAATGGGACTGGGTTCCTCCAGTCACCAAATCAGTCATACACACAAACACACACAAGTTAACGTGACACGCCTGACCTGGCCGGGCTGATCAGCATGGACAGGCTGACACCTTCATATGCCAAGAATCAGTTCATAAGAGCAACAATAAAATGCAGTCAGACACAAGCACACAGGTAAACAGAATCCCTCTGAATCCAGCTGGGTGTCCAGCTGACACCCTCATGGGCCAGCATTCAGTTCATAAGGGCACGTCTGAGTCAAACTGGGTCAATCAGCCTGTACAAGCTGATCCCCTTATGTGTTTCAAACTCAGCACGTCCCAATCTTTGGCCTCTTGATGAGCAGACCCCACAATAATTTGGGCTTCACAGGGATCTTTAGCATAGGTAAAAGAAGCGTTGCTGCAGAGCACGGGAGGAAAAAGAAGCAGAGAAGGAAAAATATACCCAATTACTACCAGTTTGACTATAAAAGTTATTTATTGCTAAGCATATGAAATATATAATAGTACTTGTAGTAATAGACATGCAAAAGAAAAACAAACACAAACAATGACAATACTACCCTGGTTTCACTAAGTATTTGGGGAAACTTAGCTCAAGCTTAACTAATACAGTTCAGGTTCAGAAGTTTATGCCTAGACAGAAGAGAGAGAACGCTGGGGTCTCACCTAGTCCATGGTACTCAGGCTGCAAAGCTGACAGGCACAGTCCGTAGCGCAATCCTTGAAGAGAGAGACAATCTGTTCTTCCAGCGTCCCAAGAATGACAGGGGATGGTGTCAGCACAGGAGTTTTCTTCTTCTTTCCTTTTCTCCCTCTTTCCTCCTGCTTCTTCTTTTTCTTTCTTTCTCTTCTTTAAGCACACACACTTACAGATTTTTATACCCTCAGTTCAGCTGCTTCGAAGCACCCTCAGTAGTGTAAATCATTGTCTTTTCTATTGACAGGGGGTTATCTGGTTTGGACCATCTCAGGAAACTGATTGATAATCAGGAAACACTTAAGATTAGGGAGTAACCCAAATACTTGGGAGCCAGCTTGAGATTCCTATGGATGGCAGATATCCTGATGGGATATCTCATGGTTTCTTCAGGAACAATAGATAGCTTGCAGCATCAGGATTTGGGATTTTTACTTGTTGTGCACAAGCCTCAGCTTAGCATGACTTTTCCAGATCTAAAGCAATTATTGGGGTGCTCATAACCTTTTGTGGAGAGGACTTCCACCAGTCATCTCGGGAAAGATATGACAACACCTGGGATTAGGGCTCCAGCAGGCTGGATGCTGTGATGAACCCTTAACCATTGTTCAAATGTTGCCCATACCCCCTCTGACTCGGTCTCTTGCCTCAGCATTCCCTAACCCAGCAACCGAGTTTTAGTCAATCAAGTTTAAATAGGCCTCCCATAGTGGGACCGGGGAATGTACGGCCCGAGATGCCTATTAAACTTAGAGCTGTGTGTGTGTGTCTGGGGGGGAAAAGTCCTTAGCAAATCCAGATTAGAACTGGTCTGATAAATGCTGAGCTGGGTGTGTGTGAACATGGGTTGATTAACATTGGAAGCACAGATTCCCCATCATGCAGCACTCTCCTGCTCCTCTGGTCCCAGAATTCACTGCAGTCTCTGCTTCAGGCTTTCTGTTTTCCATCTCTCATGTAAATGAATGGTCATCTGGTTCCATCTCGGATGTAAATGAGACCTAGGGCAGTTGTTTCACTCTTATCACCCTTATCTGGAGAGTTTTAGGTGCGTCTCTCACTGCATCTTAATCAGTTTCGTTTAGGTAGGGGAGGGGAGGGAGGGGGGTGAGTCCTTTGTGAGTCAGACAGACTGCATCCTGTGCCAGGGTTGCCCAAGAACACAGAGCTGAGATGTAACAACACTGTAAGTCATGGCACTTCCTGCAATGTGCTGTGAGTTACAGTGGGGAGCTGCACATTTCTCAGTGCCCTAACTGCACTTTGAAATGAGAGGAATGGCTGGGGAAAGGTTGTTTCATATGGCAGGAGCTCCAGAGCAGAAGGCTGTTACAACAGGAAAAGCAAGGTTGTATGAAGAAGCAGAGAGGAAGCTGGTGCCTGGTATTGGAGGACGCGAAGATGGCATGAAAAAGAGACAAAGTCTAAAATTATGGAGCAAGTCCATATAGGAAAAGTCAGAGACAGCTCATTTTCTCTTTCACCACGGAGCCTGTGAAGGTGTATTAGGATGGAAGGAACATGGTCATATTTCTTTGTGCATGTGAGAAAGTGAGTAACAGTATCCCAGACCTGTCATAATCTGAGGACATAAGGAGTCACAGTAAAGGCAAATGCAACAGTCAAAGTGTAAGACTGTGAAAGGTTGGATGAGGATTACAACAGAGGTGGCATTAAGGCAATCACTGTAAATGATGTAGGGGTGATCTACACTCAGGGAAGATATGAGGCAAAAAGAACAGTTTAAAGTCAAGAAGGGTGCCAAGGTTACATAGAGCAAAGGCAAATGATGAATATAAATCCAGGGGAAGGTAGAAACTGATGTCCTGGAGAATTCTCTTACTCCAGAGACATGCTATTTTGTAACCCAAGTTACAGGCTTGTAGCTTGGTGGAAAAAACCAAAAATTTCCAGGATCCCAAATTCAAGGATCACACCATGTCTTTAGAGGCTGTCTAACATACATTTTACATTGATTTTAGTACTGTATCTGATGAGTATTTGAGGCAGGAATAAAATATGTAAAAAAACAAGAAAATAAAAGCAAAAATACTGGACTTACTGACATTCAGATGTTCTGAAATTTGGTCAGATTAGAACACTTTTCCATGGATGACTGCACTTTACAGACTCTGCACTGACCCAGAGAAAGCCTGGTGGAAGCTTGTGTATCCAGAAGAGACAGTGGCTGCTACAGCAGGGCCAGTCACCTATGACCTACAGGCCAGATCAGGCCCACAAAGAGATTCTATCTGGCCTGTCAAACTCAGCAAACAGTGGCTCTATGCTACCAATACCAAGCACAAGAATTACTGACAGCATAACAAAAAATCTATAGATGGGAAGGAAAGTGGGGTTAAGAAGAGAATAAAGAGAAACATTGTACATGGAATGAAATGATCAAAGTAGGTACAGAAGAGAAAACAAATAAGTCATTTTCATTCTGTGCTTTGCCATCACCATATGTTCTTCATTGCGAGCAAGTAGTCAGTTACTATGTAAAAGTGATAGATAGATATTTAGACATCTTTTTGCTGTACCAGAACTGTAAAGCCTGTGAGTCATTTGTTGTCTGCCCTAGATACTGAAAAGGAACCACGCCAAGAAATCCTAATGTTCTTCTGGGTGCTAATTCCAACTCTTAATCAAGATCTGATTACCAAAAAGGAAGACAGAACATAAAAATGCTATAAAGATTTTAAAATTTTCACTCTTATCCATAATTCACACTGTAAATGTGTCCATTCTGACATTCACTATGACAAGAAAATTGTGATGTTGTTGCAACATTGCAGAACTCCTGCCAGCTTTGATTAATAATCTAGGTCCATATGCTACCCCATACCATCCAGGTACTCTAATTCTTTCTTTACTTCCTCAAAAGCATGGAATATTTGAAGAACAGTAAAAGATAATTAAAAATAGTCAATAGGCTAATCACATTTCGTCTTATATTTATCTAATGCAGAACACTGATTTTTTAGTGATGTAGCTTTAAGGCATTATCACAAGCCAACAAAATGAATCAGACATTTAATGGAGATGTGGAAACGGAAATTTTCTTGTAAAATTACAAAATTGTAAGCTAATAATACACTAAAATACAATAAAAGTAATCATTAAAATTCCAGGCATGGCTTGCTATCCTCTGTGTCCTTTTTTTTCTTTGCACTGTGTGGTCTAAGTTGATGCAACATCCTTATTTGGGGTGAAAATTTTCCAGAGTAAAGAAAAAAAAAAAAAATAGTCTGCTCTACCTCACCCTAGACCCAGAGAATCTGAACCCAAACTTTCGAAAATAGCTCAACTGAGTCATGTCATTTAGTGGGTAAATTCATTTAAGGACTCAAGAGCCTGTCATTTGGAGTTAAGTTTGAGAATATTCATTGGACACACATAACCATGACTACTTTAGCCAAATTTAGACCTCCATCTGACTGGCCAAAGCCTGTCTTTGGAGCAGCCCATTCTCCACTCTTCTCCAAGTGCCTACACCAGCAGAAGGGGTTCCATCTCAAAGCAATAGACAAACAGTTATTCTGCCCATAACTGGGATGTATTTACCTGTACAAGAAATAAAGAAAATAGCAGGTTTAGAGGGAAACCCACCTGTCATGTACCTCAGGCTGGGCTGAGATAAGAGAAAGAGCATGGCATCCTAGTTGCCCAGAGTGCTCATGCTCTACCCACACAGTTCTATTAGCATATACTCTGTACCAGGGATCAGCAATATTTTGCAGTGAGAGCCTGCATTAACAGAGCTTAACTTTGAGTATAGGACAGAGTTCAAGTTGGAACTGGAGCTGGAGCCACAGTAGCCACTCCTCCTGTAGTACCACCATCACTGCTTCACTCTGTGACTGCCTGGATGAAGCTTCATGTTGTAGAAATGCCATTGAAGCCCCTCACTCTGCAGGCTGGATAAAATAGTCTCCACAGGCTGGATCCAGCCCGCAGGTTGTAGGTTACTAATCCCTGCTCTGTACCACACTACACAGGAGTTTCAAAAATAAACACTACATTCACTGTTCAGCCTTTCCTTGCTTACCTGGGACACCCATGACACAGGGTGCTGGAAGCTATAGCTTGGTAGCATTGACTGAATGGGTCCTCCTAGGGACACCTCAAAGAGAGCATACAGTGTGACAAATCTCAAGGAGCTAGAATAATTCAGCACTTACAACACAGCTGTGTGACTTAGAAGATCTAGCCTCTAGTGCTGATTTTGGGTAGGTCTACACACAGTCAAGGTGTGACTTCAGAGCACGTACATATATCCAACCTGGTTTTAAACTGGTTAGCTCTGGTACTGACAACAGTCTAGGCACACCAGTGTAGCATCATGAAGCTCAGTAGCAGCTTTGTAGGTGGCTGCTAAACCCATCTACAAAATGAGAAAAATACTCAGGTAGCTGGAATTTGCTGAACTTCTTGTCACTGCAGCTACTCTTCTGGAAGAACTCTAGTTTAAAGGTACCTCTGGTATGTTCACCTGAGATGTAGTCATACCTTTGACTGCAGTAGATGCACCCTGTGCTATTGTCTCCTTGTGCAATGTTGGACAAGACACCTAGGTCTGTAGTGTCAAAAGTGTCTAGTATTTTTGGATGCAGAGCCTGCTGCTGAAGAGGTGCTAAATATTCTGAACTCCAGCCCACATAATCTAAAATGAGTTGTGTGAAAAAAGCAGTGTGACTAGTCCTACGGTTATGTACTTTAGTGACTAGAACATTATATCTGTTTCTCATTTTTTATTCCAGCTTGGCTTAAAAATTGCTTCACAGTATTTTTCCCACTCCCTTAATTATTGTTCAGAATTGCCAGTAATTAGGGATTGGGTGAATCCATCAGTTTTGCAATTACTAAACATTATTTGGATTCATAGATTCATTGATTCTATGAATCTATGAATCCAAATAATTTACACTCAGTGAATAAGAAAATCATTTACTATAGGGATGGAAGTGGCAAACAAGGAGGGAAAAGTTTGGAGAGAACTGAGTTTTTTTCATTACAGTTAGTGCTTCCTTGCGCATTTTAGCCACTACCCATTGCCTAGATCATCACCACAGCCCTGGGCACAAAGCTTCCTAGTTATGCCTCTGGCTAGTGCATATTCCCCATTGATAACCTGGAAAAGGACTGAAGATTTCATCTGTTCTCAGCAATGAGCTGTGAAACTCAGTGGCAAAACGTATGTCTCATCCCCATGATGAGACCAATCCATATGGAGGACAACAACCTTCTACTGCCATCATTTACTCCAGTAACTCAAATGGCAAAGACTCAAGATGCGAATCTCAGGATTCCAGTCTTGCTGGTGACGTATGTGAGACTCCATGTAGTTCCACATGATGGACTTTCTGGGTAGTTTTCATTTGCATTTTTAAAAATCTGTGAAAGTACAAAGAAAAAGCACATTAAAAGAACATTCCAGTTGCAAAGTCATATCTTCAGTAGGAGCGTCTACACATTCATTAATGTGCCCTAGATACTGTGCATTAAGTTTAGTGCTTGGTTAACCAAGTACTAATTCAATGTGCAGTAACTTGCACTACTGCACAGTAGTGCCAGCGCACATTTTTTTTACACTTACTGCACAGTACCCTAATAACACTGCACAGTAGTGTAATAGTACAGTTTTTGACCAACACACTACTGTGCCATGCTATTAGGCTACTGTGCAGTAAGCATTGCATGTAGATGTGCCTTGTATGTAGGAAATTCCTGAATTAAGATGGTCTGTTCCTACAGCTATTCTAAAATCTCATTTGGGGGTTTATAGCAAACCAGTTTATCCAGTAATCCAAACTAATGGAAGGTTTGAAGCTAGATTATTTTAAGAGCTCAGCCTTTAAGCATTTCTTCTGGGCACTGTCACCCTGACCACAAACAATCTGCCAAATTTAGATTTATCTTAAAATTTTGGTGCTATATTATTTATAGACTTGACCTACATTCCCTGAGGATTTAAACCCCAGTCTGGCTTCTTAGTTGCTCAAAGAATAAAGGATGTGGCCCAAAGGAAATGTTTAAAACTTTCTTCTGAGAACACAGTGATGATACTTTATTGTTGTAATTTCACAATTTTGTATACAAAAAATAAACCAAGGATTTAATGTTCTCCATGCTGTGCGCTCAGTTCTGTTCTCATTTACACTGATGATAATCCAGAGTAACTGTAATAAAATGAGGGAAGTTGCTTTGGATTTCCATCAAAGTAAGAGTAGAATTTGCCCCACTTCTCCTACAAAAGGACTATTCAATCAGCATAAATTTTATTTTTCTGTGCTGTAAAGTAGTGGTTTTCAACCTTTTTTCATTTTGAATGGAGACACGGACCCATTTGGAAAGTTTGAATGGAGCTGCCTTTGAATTGTAAATATAGGTATTCATATACTTTTGATTGATCATAGTCATCTTTTGCAGACACCTTAAATCTAGTCTGTGGACTACCAGGGGTCTGAGAACACAGGCTGAAAACCACGGCTGTAGTGTAAAGTATTTCCGCCACTTTTCCTGAAATGGGATAAACATGTCAGGCAGTACAAATTGTTATATATCTTCAATAATAGAGAGTGTTTTTCCCTTTGACTATCATAAATGTTTACGCTGAATATGTACTTTTCCTTGTAGCCCTGTTCATCTCCACTTGCAGGGAAATCTAGTTGGAGGGGAGTGAAAGAGAAAAATGTCTCTGAGGTTCTCCTGCAGAGTTTTCTCCCCAGTCATTTCATCAGGTGGAAGACTGAGTAGAGTTTTCCTCCTACATAGAACAACTGTGGGCCATGTCACAAGATTTTTAGATGCCTGAAGTTCTGCAGGACTCACTAATTATCTGCAAGAGAACAGGTCCATTATTTGCAGGTCCTCCTCCTTTGTACTCTGGGGGCGTGTTCAGATGAGCATGCACCTCAAACCCCTTTGAGATGGGGCAAGAGGCACATGTAGGAATGAAAAAATGTTCCCTGTGCTGCAAGATTGCAGCACGGGGAGAAAATTAGATCCCTGGGGAGAAAATTAGGTCTAAAAAAAGCAAAACTAAAAAAAGCAGGACAGGGTCCTCCAGGGAAATGCTCTGGCTGCCAGAGCATCTCCATGGTGGGCCCCTCGCCCTGGTGCTGAAACATGAGGCCAGCCAGCCCGCGTGTTCAGCACAAGGGCTCCAGTGCTGGTAAGTAAGGGGTTGGGGGGGCTGGAGGAGGGGGGAGAGTACCATGGGGGGGACCCCCACCAGCCCTGCCCACTCCCCCATCCCCCCTAATCCCTGTCCTGCCCAGCACCGCTTCCCGCCTTCCCCAACCCCTCAACCACTTCCCTACCTGGCCCCTCCCCCTGCCAGCTCCCCAGACCCCCCCGATAACTCCCCTGCCTGGTCCCTACCCCTGCCAGCCCCCCTGGCACCCCTGATCACTTCCATGCCCAGCCCGACCCCCACCAACCCCCCAGACCCCACCAAACCCTGCCCTGCGTGGCCTCATCCCCCCCCCAGCCCCCCCAATCCCTGCCCCCCACTCCATAGTTTAAAAAAACCACCCCCTCAGCACTTACCAGCAGCTCCAACTGCCATCTGGCTGACTGGGGCCCTGCCTGCACAGCATGGGGCAGAGAGACAGTCCCAGCAGCCCCAGCCCAGGCCCTCCTGCCCCCCACTGCCCTGTGCTGCCCAGGGGGCTCTGCCAGGAGTCCCCAGAGACCCCCCACCCCTGCTTCTAAAGTAAGTAGAGGCTTTTTTCCCCTTTTTTTCTGTTTTTTTTTTCCTGGTTTGTTTTTTTTTAAGTGACAATGCTTGGGGTTGTGGGGGTAGCCATGGGAGCCTGGGGGTGCAAGTTGGGGGGTGAGGCTGGGTGGGGCAGCCATTGGGAGGTCTGGGGGAGTGGGGGGTGGGGCAGCCATTGGGGGAGCTGCAGCAGCTGGCAAGGGATGGGGCCAGGTGGGGCAGCAATCGGGGGGCTGGGGTGGGGCATGTGGGCCTTTCAGGAGGGTGGTAACCCCTGTGGGGGCCATTTGGCCCCTGTTGGGGGGCTGTAGCCCTTGTGTGGGGGCCACACCCCCTGTTGGGGGGGCTGTAGCCTTTGTGTGGGGGCCATCAGCCCTGTGGGAGGGCAGCCAAATAGATATTCATGAATTCATGAAATATGCATGTAGACTTCACTTTATTATTATGATAAGAGACATGTTTAAACACTGTAGATATATCAATAAAACATTGTCCAACTGACCGCTGTCTCTGTCTCACTCTCTCTCTCTCTCTCTTTATAGTGTTCTTTTGTTTTACTTGTGGAGAAACATGGATTTTGGGGTATTTTACAGAGTGACTTTGGGATTTTTTTTATCAGGGATTTTTCAGTTTTCAAATAGGAAACACCCAAATTCCTGGTAAGACCCTGCCTGCTTAGAGCTGTAGCTGACCTCCTGGCCAGTTGGACAGGCTTTGACAGTTCAAAGCAGGCCAACACATCCAGAACATCTTTCAGGAGATAGCTGCTCAGATGGCCAGGCAGGGGGCACATGTGGCAGTAGTGCTGCACAGAGGCCAGTCCTGCAGCCACAGCCCACTGGCAGCTGGCCCAGAGAGGCAGATGCCTCTACTGGCTGTGCAGTCCCCATCTGGGTCTGGCATGTGCGCAGCTGGTCACAGCCAGGCAGCAGCCTCCACTGCCAGACCCCTGCAGTGGGTAGAGGGTGCAGGGAACTCTCAGGGCTGCTTCAGCAGTCCAGCTGGCACAAAGGTAATGTCCTCAGATACCAATTGGCTGGGTCCCAGAAGGTCCTGATTGCTAGTAGCCCTGAGCTACTTGCCAGGGTGGCATACTTCTGGGGACAGCCCAGGTGCTGGCCCTGGGCTCTAGCTCCCCCAGCTGCAGATCTAGGAGGAGCCAGGCAGGGCTATTTTGCCCCATGTGGCACAATTTGCTCCACAACAAAGTGCAGGCAGGGTCTTACCAGGAATTTGGGTGTTTCCTATTTGAAAACTGAAAAATCCCAATTCAATCTGGCAGACATTGAGCCCAGTTCAGTAGCCAAATCTCCAAATATGAATTGAATCAGAGGACCCTTTAATCTCTGCAAATCTAATCAGAACCCTCTGAATCATTTCAGAGATATTAGGAGAGATTTGGCGATTCAGACACAGACACAGCTTTAAATGTTTTTTCCATATACCTCTAGGTAGCAGTCAGCTCATGAATGCTGCAATGCTGGGGCTCATGGAGAATCCCACAGAAACGTGGGGGGCTCTCCAGTGCGCTTGGCAGCAGACCTGGAAGTGTACCAGAAGTGGTCCACCAGGGAGAGCATGGGGGGCCCATACCTCCCCAGCTTGGCAACTGCTGCCTCCTGGGTTGGGGGGGCACCTGGGGTCCCCCTGTGCCTGATCACCAAGCTAGGGGTGCGGGGGGCGGGCAGTGCACTCCACAGTGGACAGAAGTACTTCCGGTCCACTTCCGGGTTCACTGCTAAGCACACAGTGGGGGCGGCCTCCATGCTCCTGTGGGGTGCTCCATCTGCCCCAGCATCACAGCATTCATGAGCCACACCTGGTACATTGAGGTATGTAGAAAAAACATTTAAAACTGTGCCTATGTCTGAATCAGCATCAAATCTTCAGTTTTGGATTCAGACGAATCAAAGTGGGGACAGTGTTTTAAATCAACAAATCGAATCACTGTCCCTGATTCAGACTGAATCTGAATCCGAGTCAAATAGGGCCCATTTTGCACACCCCTAGCAGATTGTTCCAGGATGTAAACAATGTAAAATGAGACAGCCATTAAGATGTCTTGCTACAGTTCCAGAAGCAGGAGTTCAATCTTTGCTATGGATTTGCATCAAAGGCTGCCACTGATGCAACTGTATATAGGCACTTGGTCATCTGGGCTGGGGAATCAAAGACAGCCAGAAGTGATGTTAGTTCCATTGCTCCATTGTGTGCTTTAACCATGCTAACTGAGTGGGCTACTCTATGCTAAGGATGGAATTTTTACCTTCACCAGTACATGGAATATCTGGGCTCAGCTCTATTCTCACTATGCACACAAATCTCATTGGTTTCATCCATAGCTGTGATGTATCTGAATGCAAGTACTAGGCCCATTCATTCTTGTATTGCATTGTTTGTTTTTATGATATGATATGCAATACCTGTCTATTTTCCATGTAAAACATCCATATTCATTCAAGAGGGCTAGTCTACTCTTAAATGAGTTATGAACTGTGCAGCACCTTGCACTTGTCTGCGTTGAATTCCATGAGAATAGAATGGAATTCAATGCAGACAAGTGCAAGGCGCTGCATCTAGGGAGAAGGAACCTGCAACATACCTATAAGCTGGGGAACACCCTTCTCAACAACACAGTGGCTGAAAGGGATCTTGAAGTCATTGTTGACTCCAAGATGGACATGAGCTGCCAATGCGAGGAAGCAGTCAGTAAGGCTAACTGCATGTTGTCATGCATCTACAGATGCATCACAAGCAGGTCCAGGGAGGTGATCCTTCCCCTCTATGCAGCGCTGGTTAGGCCACAGTTGGAGTACTGAGTCCAGTTCTGGGCACCGCACTTCAAGAGGGATGTGGCTAACCTTGAGAGGGTCCAGAGGAGGGCCACTCTCATGGTCAGTGGACAGCAGGCAAGGCCCTACAAAGATAGACTAAAGAGTCTGAATCTATTCATCCTGCACAAGAGAAGACTGAGACGGGATCTGGTGGCTATCTATAAACTCACCAGAGGGGACAAGCGGAAAATAGGTGAAGCTCTGTTCCCCTGGGCACCACCTGGGATAACAAGGAATAGCGGCCACAGATTGTTTGAGAGTAGGTTCAGGCTTGATATCAGGAGGCATTACTTTACAGTTAGGGCTTCCAGGCTCTGGAATGGGCTCCCAAGTGAGGTGGTGCTCTCCCCTACCTTGGGGTTCTTCAAGAGGAGGTTGGATAGATATCTGGCTGGGGTATTATGATTCCAGCACTTGTTCCTGCCCAAGGCAGGGGGTCGGACTTGATGATCTGTTTAGGTCCCTTACAACCCTAGAAACTATGAGTTAGTTGGTATAGCCATATCAGCATAGCTTAATCTGACAACCCAGTAAAGTTATTTTATTAAATTGGTTCCCCAAACAAAATAAGCCATACTGGGAAAGGGACTTTTTTGCCAGTATCAGTGCCTTTATATTAATGTTTCATACTTGTTACTGACGTATCTACACAGCAATCTTTTTAAGTGTAGACCAAGTTTAGATGATCCTTATTTTGGAATAAGGAAAACAATGTAAGAACAAATATAAGCTTCCAGGACACAGGGAGCTGAATGGTTCTCTTAGCCTCCACCTTCCAGGAGGCAGGCAACATTCTTACATTTAAAGTCATGCTATTAAAAAACCAGAATCATAACTACATATAGTACTGGGTTTCTAAGAAGTCTAACGGAAGGAAAAGGAATGACAAGACAGCTGAAGAAAGGTATGTAGACTTACTTTCAGTTCTCTGTAATCCAAATAATTACACATTCGTCAGCTGAAATCCTGGCTCATTTCCCAATGCAACCCAGCTAGCTCATTAAAACCATTGTTAATCTTTTGGAGACTGCAGACATTTAGGCCTTGCTCACAATGTTGTTGAGACTGTGCTAGCAATAACTATGTGGTATTACTTCTTATCAAGTTTCTGTTTATCCAAAGCAATTAGAGCACAAAAGATTGCATGGCATGCCTATGTTTATTGTTCGCTATTATACGGATGCCTGACAGGTACTGCTGGCTACTGCCTTAGGCACATTTTCATCTTTAGGTTTATGTGGCAAATATAAAAATCCTTCTCAGTAGTCACACACCTGGTAAGAAAATAATCTGATATTACAGAATAGATCTTTGTTTTACTGGAAAATGCGAGGGAAAATGTTTAATAGCCTGAGCTGATGAATTGGCTGAGCTTGTAAAGCTGGAATGGTGGGGATCTCTCTGGAATGTGATGACTTCTGAATGCCGCATCTGATCAGTTCAAAATGTTGGGAAACAATCTAGATCTCAGTGACCAGAAAACTATTGATTTTGGGAGAACCAGAGCAAAGAGTGGAAAAGGGGGACGGACACACATGTAGAGCTTCAAGCACGTACATCTGCAGTTTTCTTCAGCTTGAAAAAAATTGGCTGCTGGCATCTATTAATGCCTTCCAGTATAACATGCCTGTCTTATTGCTGCCCATCCTCCAGTTTAAAATACTGATGCTGTATGATTTATCTCTCAAATAAGTGACACTAGAGAAGAGGAGGAAGATGTGAGGGCCTAGGAGAAAGGGAGTAAGTACTCTGCCCCTAGCATGAGGAAATAACAGGGGATAATTAGGCATGGGGGTGCCCATTAGGGCTGTATGAAGCTTCAGGTGGTGATTCAATTCGGAGGAGATTCGGCCCCATTGGGAGGCCAAATCTACGAATCCAAATCGAAGCAGGGGACCAATTAAAAGGTCTGAGGTGCCCTGCTCCTAAAGAGGAGAAACTGCTAGGGAAGGGACCCTAGCAGTGAGTGAGTGATGAGCCCAGCTGCGGGTTGCCAGGGCTAGAAGCAATCACACTAGAAGCAATCACACCTGCCAGTGGTCAGTTGACTATAAGAGGCAGGGCCTGGCCCTTATAAAGCCCAGGGGCTGAGACCAGGCTGGCAGTTCCCTGCCAGCTGCTGAGAAGGAAGGAACTCTGCTATGGAGAGCAAGAGAGCTGAAGAGTCACTGGTAGGATTGAGTGTTGTTATGGCCGGGCAGCTTCAGTTTGAGTTATAGCCTAAGGGCTTGCATTTGTGTTGCTGTTTATTACTGGTGGTTTGGGTGAGGCTATTAGGGGATGGAGGAGGCCTCATAGGGGACTCACAGTGGAGTGTGAGGACCCCAGCGCCAGTGAAGGCGCAGCATTCGGGGTGCACAGGCCCCAGCCCCAGAGGGGGGCAGCTGAGAAGCCCCAGAGAAGGGGGCATTGCTGGGAAGCCCCAGTGTGGGTGTGGTCAGCCCCAGAGAAGGGGGTGGCACTACAGAGAAGGCCCTAGAGACAGGGTGGCACTACAGAGAAGGCCCTGCAAGAGGGACAGAATAACGTCCAGTACATCTGCGAGGCTTGGGGCGTGGTATTGGGGTGGTAGGAGCCACACATAGCCCCTAAGGCTAGGATGCCCCGGAAGCACCCATTTGTAGAGTGGGACCCACAAGGGGTCCGGGAGTCCACAGAGCAGAGACTATAGCAAGATGTGACCAAGAGGGCAGAAAAGGCAGCCTCCCTAACATATTTCAACATCAAAGACGTAGCGAGCAAGAAGCTGAGGGTGCCCTTGGGCCAACTTGGCACGGGAAGGGGGCCTGAAGGAGATCACGGCCCTCCTGTAGGACCCCGCTGTGACAAGGTCCAAATCGATTCGGAACTCTCCGAATCTTCGGAAAAGATTTGGAGAGCTTTGATGATTTGGACAGTCCCCAGTGGCTGCAGCCAGACTGAGCTGGTAAGTAGGGGCGGGGGGAGGGGCTATGGGGGTACCCCTACCAGCCCCCAGCCCATCCCTGCTCCCTCAGCCACCCCCAACCCCTGCCTACTCCCCCAGTACCCCCATAGCTGCCCTACCTGCCCCAGCTCCTGATGCTTTAAAAAAGCCCCAACTCGATGCCGGAGGGGGTGACCCCTGCTGCCCCGCACTGCATGGGGGGGGGGGGGGAGGGAGGGTTCTGCCATGAGCCCCCGATCCCTCTCCATTCCCCCAGCCTTCCTACATAGGTGCCCCACCTGCCCCAGCCCCTGGACTCTCTCTCTCTCTCTCTCTCTCTCTCTCTCTCTCTCTCTCTCTCTCTCTCTCTCACCAGCTATATCTTGCCATTGATCTCTGAGCAGCCCCCCATGGAAATCAGAAAAGAGTACTGCTTAGAAATTGTTGGCACAATATTGCCCAGTGTCAGGCAACTGGAAATCATTAAATTGATGAACCTAATGGTGTGAGAGAGGAGCAGCTATCATTACGTGCACACTTTTAAGATTTTTAAAAAAATCATATTTCAGCGTTTTTTATCACATCAAGGGCTCTGATAGGGCTGCATTCATTAGTACGTTCAAACTAAATCATAAAGAAAATGACTCTGAGCAGCAGATTTTGCTTGTAACGTGAATTTTTAAAGCAAAGAGTCTGCTTTCTTAGTTTCACATTAAGAGTAATATATTAGGCAACGTCAGCTGGGTATGTTTTATTTTATGTTTGGAGGGCCAGTGGCAACACAAGTGCAAGAAACTTTAGGTACATTCTTGAGAAACTAGATGGTGCTTTCCAGCATCCTATACCAGCAGTGCTAGGTGTTAAATTTACTCTGGATTTACACTGATGTAACAGAGAGCATAGTGTGTCTCCTGTTTGGGGATTTGACTGCATGTGGGAAGTAATATAAAATGTCCATAAAGATTATGGGCAACATTTTCAGCTGATGCTTATGATAGGCTCATGCCAGAAAATCCATAGTAATCGGATAGAACATGGGGCAAAAATTAGTTTTGCTCTTTAAATTGGCAGAAGGTAAGGTGGGGGGACACCATATAGACTAACATGGTTCAGAGAGTCATGAGTTTTCACATATAACAACCAAGTAATGTAGCTAAGGTGGGAAACTGGGCAGTGACTTGGTTGGGAGCAGGGCATGGAAAAATAACATCTGCCACTGCATCTGGGAATCCGTGTCAGGGACACCAACAGCCAGAAATCACCACTGTCCCAGGTGCTCAGCTGCTCTCTTATGCCTCTGCAACACCCTCCTTTGTCAGACACTAGCATCTGGGTAAACTTCAGTTCTGCGAGTATCTGCCACAGTAGTTTGTTGGTGACAAAAGTTCATGCCTCTCTGAACCAGTTAGTCTCTAAGGGCATCTTTACACATGCTCCAAGGGTGGCAGGGCACTGAGTACTTGCAGTGTCTCATGTGTCGGTGCCCCTGCACTTCAAAATGATGGCAGGGGCACTTTAAAGCTTGTTCACACTTTTATTACTGCATTTTGAAGTGCAGGGACACCGAATACACAAGACATGGAGGCTGCTGGAGTGCTCTAATTAGCATGCTCCAGCAGACCCTGTTAACTGAGTCTGCTCTGATGCACTGTAATTACAGTGCATCAGAGCAGTGTCCCTACATGTTTATAGGCAGCCATCCTGCCTTACTTTCTACCTGACTTTAGATTAACACGGCTAACTACCTCTGCTCTTTGACACTTCACTATAGAGATGCAGCAGAGATCTACGTTTTGTAGATATAGGTGTACACACACACACACACACACACACACACACACCTCTACATATACTTTTCTACTTGTGCTTTTTTGTGAAGTGTATGAAATGCTTGGGCTCACTGGGGGGGGGGGGGGGGCGTATGTATGTATGTAATTAATTCAAAGCAATAATATCTGGAGCAGTTTGAACCAGAATAAACTCCCAGATGCAGCAGCTACACATGTGCCTGGGACAGCAGCAATTTGAGCCAGGGCAGGGCAATTTATGCCAGGGTTGCCCCTGCCCTACTCTGCCCTGGGCAGTAGGTGGTGGTGTTGGGTGGTGGAGGGGCTGGCTGGGCATGAAGGTGCTGAAATTGTGGAGCGGTATGGCTAGGCAGGAGTCTGGTCCCCTGCTGGCTGGGCACAATTTATGCCCACACTCAGCACCTACAAGTGTGTTTAATCACAGTTAATTACTCCTCCACAAGATAGTACTGTCCCCAACAGTACTATGTTATGACAGTGTTAATTAGTTTACTGCAGCCTGATACCATTGTATGTGTAAATGGGATGCTCTACTTTGCAGCTAATTAGTCTACTCCACAGTAAAGTGGCCACTGTCAACTTCAAGAAAACCAAGATGCTTTACCAACCCACAACAAACCAACCAGCTGCTCTTTCAGACATTACAATTAGAGGGTAATCCTTGGAGCATGTTGAGCATCAACATAAATGATATTCAACACTGGGTATGAAATCCATGGAGATAATAGATCTGCTAGTGCTGCCTTTGGATGTCTCTGAAATCATGGCTTGATGATCATAGCATCAGGATCCAAACCAAATTTTTCCTCTATCAGGCTACTGTCATCCCTCCCCCACTTTATCGATGTGGAACTTGGGCCACATAGTGGAAACACTTGAAAGTCTTGGAATATTACCATCGGTGATGCCTTCAGAAAATCCTCCATATAAATTGGAAGGACAGAAGAACAAAAACCCAGCATTCTGTCTCAAGTAAACACCATCAACATTGAAGCCATGTTTATATGGCAACATTGAAGCCATGTTGGACATGGCATATCATAAGGATGCATGATAGCCCTCATGACTGCTTCCAAAACAGGTCCTATACTCCCAACTAACTGATAGTTACCACTCTAGAGGTGGGCAAAAGAAGAGATTCTTGAAGGCCAATCTGAAGAAATGCAATATTAACATCAATACCCAGGAGACAAAAGTATTAAATCATCCCTAGTAGTGCTGTGATGTATAGCAAGGCATCAATAAGTTTGAGCAAACTTGCCTCCCTGATGGAGGCATATAGACAAGAGAGGCAAAGGGAAAGAGCTTTGGCCTGACATCACCATGATCTAATAGTTCCTCTTGGAACTATTTATCATGTCCTCAGTCAAACATGCAGGTCTTGGGTGGGCTTCCTTATCACCTCTGGACTCAACAATGACTTCCCTATTTAATGTCTTCCTCGTATCAAGGGACTTCCAAAGCCACCCACAGTGCAGCACAGATTTAAGTATGACCGAAGCTATGGAAGAGGTAATCTCAGATTCAAGAGGCAGGGCATGGCTGTTATTTCTCTGAACTATACATGGAAATAAGTTCCTGAATCCCAGCCACATCATTGCTGCCCTTAAAGAATACAAGAAAGAGCAACTAAGTATGGATGCCTATCTTGAATGTGGATTGACATAAATAAGTGCTCAAGTAGTTTCTTAAATCTGACAGTGTGAGGAGAACTGGGCTGGAGAGCTGGTCTTGGCTAGGCTACAAATGCATGTACATTCACGTTTGCAAGACAGTAATTCTTCAAAGAGCTGTGTGGAGTCAATTTATCAAAAATAACCTTTTTCCTCAAACTTTTTGAGTCTCTTTCTCTTCACAAAGTGGTTAGTAACCTACATCAAATTCTTAAAGCTATTTCTATCCAAAATAATCCTTGCAGTTTTATACCCTGGATGAACTTTTCATTAAACATTTGCAGAACATTCACACAGCAGTGTTTAGTTATACTTGCCACACGTTCTTAGTTTTGTTCTCCTAGTGGACGAGTTTTGTAACCAACTATCTATCAGCAAACATCCAAGGTTTTGATTTGTATTTTGGAGCAATGCACAGAAACATTGCAATGCCCATTGAAAATGAGTTTGAGAAGGTCTCAGACACAATAGAATTATTTTAAAATTTGGACATTCATGACTTTTCTCTATCATTTGATCAGCTCTAAAACACAGCCACTTGCTTGTGATTCTGTTATGCCACTTTGCAGATGATAATCAAAATTTGACCCTATGGGTGCATCTACACGAGACGCTACGTTGCTGTAGCAACCTGTTATGGCGACATAGTGTTGGCTGGCACAAACTGTGACACTGCAGCTCTGTAGCCATAGCAATGTGCTCCCTTGCTATAGTGCATAAATATGGTGACATAGTGGATAAAAATAACAGTGCACCACCAGGCACAGCACAGTACAGGCTATTACTGCAGAGTCATTTAGTACTACAAAAAGAAAGTACTAAATGACGGCACAGTAACAACAGTGCCATAGGGGCACATGTAGACGTGCCCTATGTGAACAAAAAATTTAGCTGTACTGTAATTCAATTAGAAAGGGTTTTTTCGCATTAAGGCCTCAATCAAGCATGTAAATGCACATTCTTAACCTCAAGAGGAATCTTCATGTGAGTAAATAGAAATCCTTACATATTTAAAGTTAAGCATATGTATAAACATTTGCACGGTCAGGCAGGCCTGATATCTCTCTTCTGATTTGGATTTTTTAATTAATTCAACAAAGCTGACAAGATGGGGAGGAGCAAAGGCTAGGAAGAACTGTTTTGTTTAAGTTTTCATTGAAGAAATTAACTGCATGACTGATAAAAGCAGGGCTGAATTAATGCATAGGTAAACTAGGCATATGCCTAGGGCCCTAAGTGAAGAAGGGTCCTGGCTTTTTTTTTTTTTTTACATATTTTAAGTATTGAGTGAAAAAAGTAACATAAACATTTCATCTTCAGCTGGGATCCCACAAGGTTGTTTGCTTAGGGCCCACTAAATGGTTATTCTGGCCCTGCATATAGGTATGAAAGCGTATATTAAGCCTACTTAAACTTTTTACTGTTTCAGGAACAGAATCTAGGGCGACTCCAACACTGGCTTGTATTACTTTTTCAAGCATTATCTCACTCATACAGTTTCTCAATAACTTCTGGTGAATCGCAGCAAAACCTTGCCTTGGCATCATTCAGAAATCCCACATAGGGCTGTACTTGAGGGCCTCAGCTTAAGCTGCCATGTAAGCTACCTGCTGCACACTGAAGAAAGGGTCTCCATGCAGCCCTAAGTACACTGGTAATTAAGACAATGATGGGGTCAGGCCATGGAGAAGCATATAGATCTATGTTTTCCCTTGCAGCCTGTGTAACTGGGGCAGATGGGATATGCTCACTATTTCAGTCCATAAACTGGAATAGCAATTGTGCAGGCTGTATTCTTGCCTTGATTTGTGGAGGTGGATTTCATCTCCACAACTCTCCAGACTCTCCATGCATATGGAGCTTTCATGCCTGAAGTCTTTGTGGTTGAAATAAATTGTACCCCTGGTCAATAAAATGTATTGCATATACAATTTGTGCAATGAATTAGTAAAAGCTTAATCTCCTCCAAGGCGCATTAAGTTCTTGTAAATATATGTATTTTACAAATTATAAAATTTGTTTCTGGATTTATATATAAACTGTCCACGTTAATTAGAGAATGGGTAAATTTTAACTGAGAAAATAAAACGCACTAATCACTAGTACCATGAAAGGTATCATTTGGGGATTAAAGTAGCATTTCTAGCATTAAAAAGAGGATGGAATTTTACATAATTTGTTTTAACAGCTCCACCTAGTGAATCCTTTTATTGTAACTTCCAATCATTTTTCCCCTCTAGTTTTCCAAATTCAATGTATCAAACTCTTTATTATCTCCATGGATTTCATAGACATTAGGACTGGAAGGGATATCGGGAGATCACCGAGTCCAGCCCCCTGCCCCAAAGGCAGGAACTCAGCTAGGGTCAAAGGATCCCAGCAAGATAAGTGGCCAAATGCTTCTTAAGGGAGTCCAGAGTAGGTGCTTGCACCACCTCTGGAAGGAGCCTATTCCAGGCCATGGGAGCTTGGACAGTAAAGAAGATTTTCCTTATGTCCAGCCTAAAACAGTCTTGGAGGAGTTTGTGACCTTTGGTCCTTGTCATCCGGTATCCCACCCCATACTGGTGAACAAGTTAAGAGGCTGTGACTTGGACAACTACACAGTCCGGTGGGTGGCGAATTGGCTAGAGGGTTGCACCCAGAGAGTCGTGGTGGATGGGTCGGTTTCAACCTGGATGGTTGGATATGCATCTAGCTGGGGTCATCTAGACCCAGCACTCTTTCCTGCCTATGCAGGGGGTCGGACTCGATGATCTATTGAGGTCCCTTCTGACCCTAACATCTATGAATTTATCCCTTGGGGCTCTCTGGTGAACAGATGTTCCCACAGATCCTGATGCACACCTCTGATGTACTTATAGACTGTTACCAGGTCACCCCTGAGCCTGCACTCTTCCAGCCTGAAGAGTCCCATGGCCCGCAGCCTCTCTTCACAAGGCCTATTCTCCTGCCCTCTGATCATGCATGTGGCTCTCCTAGACTCTCTCAAGCTTCTCCACATCCTTCCTGAATTGTGGAGCCCAGAATTGGATGCAGTACTCCAGCTGTGGCCTCACCAAGGCTGAGTACAGCAGGAGGATGACATCCTGAGGTTTACTTGAGAAGCATCTATGGATGCAAGCCAGAGTTTGGTTTGCTTTACCAGTTGTGACATCACATTGGTGGCTCATGTTCATCTTGTGGTCAATCATGACCCCCAAGTCTCTTTCAGCCATGGTGCTAGTGAGCATAGCACTGCCAAGGATATAAGCATGCTGCAGGGTTTTTTCCCCAAGGTGGAGTACCTTACATTTCTCGGTATTGAAAGTCATCAGGTTTGTATCTGCCCACTTTTTCAGCCTATCCAAGTCGGCCTCGATCACCAGCCTATCCTCAGGTGCGGATGCTCTACCCCAAAGTTTGGTGTCATTGGCAAACTTGGCCAGTCCACTTCTGACACCTGTATCCACATCATTGATAAAGACATTAAAGAAAACAGGTCCAAGGACAGAGCTCTGGGGGACACCATGGGTCATGAAGCACCACGATGGTTCACTTTCATCCACCACCACTTTCTGAGTCTGGCCTCAGAGCCAATTCTCCAGCCATTGGACTGTGATGTAGCCAAGACCACAGTTGGCCAATTTTTCCAAAAGGAGATCGTGGGACACCAGAGGCTTTTTTGAAGTCCAGAGATATGACATCAATCTCTCCTCTCTTGTCCAGGTGATATGTCACTTGGTCATAGAAGGAGATGAGATTGGTCAGGCAAGATCTACCCACAACAAATCCATGCTGGCTGTCCCTCCAGATGTTGCCATTAGCCAGCTTGTCAAGAATGGACTCCTTGATTTTTCCCCCCCCCCCCCCCCCCCAGAACCTTACCAGGGATTGAGGTCAAGCTGATTGACTTGTAGTTTCCTGGATCTACTTTCCTCTCTTTCTTGAAGATGGGCACCATATTGGCCTTCTTCCAATCTTCAGGTACTTCACCTGAGTGCCAGGAGTTTTCAAAAATCTTTGCCAGTGGCTGGGCTATGACTCCTGTCAGCTACTTAATTACTCTGGGGTGCAATCTGTCAGGACCAGCTGATGGTGGAAGAAAGGATTTGGGGAAGGAGAGTATGAGTATGGAATTGATGGATTTGTGAGGAAGAGAAGAGAGGACATGTCAAGTCCTGGAATAGACTCCCAGAGTGGGTGGTGCAGGCATCTACCCTGGAGATCTTCACAAGGAGACTGGATGCACACTTTGCTGGGGTTATTTGACCCCAGCAGTCTTTCCTGCCCAGATCAGGGGTTGCTGGTCCCAGTGATTTCACAAGGTCCCCTCCAGCTCTAAACTTCTGCAAATCTGTGAAAGTGATGGATTTTTGGGGGGGTAGGACAGGGAAGGTCATATTTTGGTCCAGGAGTCCCACGTAGTGTCACATTTAACTGATCTAGAAGTTTTGAGAGAGACATTAAGTATTGCAAGTCAGGCTAAATTTCACAAGAGTTGGCAGTTGTAGAGAGTGATCATGACCCGCAGTAGTGCGAAAGTACTCATTCTTGCTTCTGGACCATCCACCACCCCATTTCACCTTTTTTCCTGTGGCAGGGCACTGTTTGTGCCTGCCACTTTAGGATCAGAGCTGAGCAGCCAGCAGGTGCCTGATTGCAGCAGCCATCTTAGATTCAGGACTGCCTATATAAGCAGGGCATTTGGCTGCTGGTGGGCCAGGCAACAACATTGCTTGGCTGCAAGGCTGTAGAGAACATCCTGGAGGTAAAGGAGGAGCTGTAGGGGATGGCTTAGGAGGCTTCTGGTCCTGGCCATTACCTAAAACTGCACCCTGGGGGTGGCCTGGTGGGGCTGTCAGTGGCACATGAGCCCCTAGGAAATAGCAAGCCAGTTACCACCCTGGTGAAAAGTGGGTTGGAGCGCCTTAACCCCTAGCTCCCACAACCGGGTGGGTCACCTACTAATGGGGCCAGAAGGCAGACCCCAGAGAGAGAGTGGGGCTGGAGACTCAGACTGATAGAGAGAGTACCCTCGACTGATCAATGCTGAGGCCAGGACCAGAATAGTCAAAAGGACCAGGGGCCTACCATCAAGGCTCACATTTGTGAGAGCCCAGCAGGGCAAATTATGCTGAGGGGAAACCAGCACGGGTTTGTGGCGGGCAGATCATGCCTGACCAATCTAGTCTCTTTCTATGACCAGGTTACGAAATGCCTGGACACAGGAGGAGGGGTGGATGTCGTATACTTAGACTTCAGGAAGGCCTTCGATACGGTATCCCACCCCATACTGGTGAACAAGTTAAGAGGCTGTGATGTGGATGACTACACAGTCCGGTGGGTGGCGAATTGGCTAGAGGGCCACACCCAGAGAGTCGTGGTGGATGTGTCGGTCTCGACCTGGAAGGGTGTGGGCAGTGGGGTCCCGCAGGGCTCGGTCCTTGGACCGATACGCTTTAATGTCTTCGTCAGTGACTTGGACAAGGAAGTCAAATGTACTCTGTCCAAGTTTGCAGATGACACAAAGCTATGGGGAGAAGTGGACATGCCGGAGGGCAGGGAACAGCTGCAGGCAGACCTGGATAGGTTGGACAAGTGGGCAGAAAACAACAGGATGCAGTTCAACAAGGAGAAATGCAAAGTGCTGCACCTAGGGAGGAAAAATGTCCAGCACACCTACAGCCTAGGGAATGACCTGCTGGGTGGCACAGGGGTGGAAAGGGATCTTGGAGTCCTAGTGGACTCCAAGATGAACATGAGCCGGCAGTGTGACAAAGCCATCAAAAAAGCCAATGGCACTTTATCGTGCATCAGCAGATGCATGACGAATAGGTCCAAGGAGGTGATACTTCCCCTCTATCGGGCGCTGGTCAGACCGCAGTTGGAGTACTGCGTGCAATTCTGGGCGCCACACTTCAAGAAGGATGCGGATAACCTGGAGAGGGTCCAGAGAAGGGCCACTCGTATGGTCAAGGGCCTGCAGACCAAGCCCTACGAGGAGAGACTAGAGAAACTGGATCTTTTCAGCCTCCGCAAGAGAAGGTTGAGAGGCGACCTTGTGGCTGCCTTTAAGTTCATCACGGGGGCACAGAAGGGAATTGGTGAGTATTTATTCACCAAGGCGCCCCCGGGGGTTACAAGAAACAATGGCCACAAGCTTGCAGACAGCAGATTTAGATTGGACATTAGGAAGAACTTCTTCACAGTTCGAGTGGCCAAGGTCTGGAACGGGCTCCCAAGGGAGGTGGTGCTCTCCTCTACCCTGGGGGTCTTCAAGAGGAGGTTAGATGAGTATCTAGCTGGGGTCATCTAGACCCAGCACTCTTTCCTGCTTATGCAGGGGGTCGGACTCGATGATCTATTGAGGTCCCTTCCGACCCTAACATCTATGAATCAACTGCCCCAAGATGGAGACAGTCTTGGCACAGTTTTGTCCGTCAACAGCTAGGGGTGCAGGGCCCCTGCACTGATCTCCTTGACAGCTGGCAGGTGTCATGGCCTCAATAGGGGCCACCACCCCTGCAACTGTCACCCTGATGCACCTTAACACATGCAGTGTCACTCATGGCATGAGTTTTGCTTGTCCGCAGCTTGCGGGGCAGTTCCCCCAAACCCCTGCACTGATCTTGAAACTTGTCAGGCTTTGTGGCTTCTGTAAGAGCTACCAGTCCTGCAGTTTTGACTTCCCTGTGTTGTGACACACAGCCATGACAGGAGTTTAGCTTTCAAGAATTTGGGGTACAGTTGCCAGAAAACCCCTGTGCCAATCTTCTTCAAACTTGTCAGACTTTATGCTCTCAGCAGAGGCTACCATCCCTGCAAGTTTCATCCAAATCAGACAAGAAACAACAAAGTTATAGATATTTCATTGTTCCCCATTATACCCTATGGCCAAATCTCCGAGGCGGCTCCAAAGCTTCGGAGCTGCTTTGGCCAGATCGAAGGAGAAACCCGGTCTGGAGCTCCAGATCAGATCATGGCCATCCAAAGCGGCTGGATCTGAAGCCGGATTGGATTGCTGCAGACTTGTACAGGCTTAGTGTTTTGGTTACTGTTGTGTTCTTTGATCTGGTCTTGTTCTGAATCCGAATGTGTGGCAGGCTGTCAGTGACAAGTTCTTTTGTTTGTGAGTGCTGTGCAATTTGTTGACTGTGGTCTGATTGATTATTAATACCTATATTGATTATTATACTTGATTTGATTATTGATTTTTTATATATATATATATATGATGTGTTGTATTCTTCTTTGATCTGGTCTGAATCTGAATGTGTGGCTGGCTGACTAGTTCTTTTGTTCTTCTGTGCTGTTTCTAGTTTGTATGTAAACTATTAAAACTAACTATAACTAATGTAATAACTATACAATCTCTTCTATGAATATCTGATTTTTCTTCTTCTATGTGTGTGTGTCCAACGTGTGCTTCCCTGCACAGTGGTGAATCTCACTACCAGGGAAAACACTGTGCTTTCTTTTTTTAAAGTATTGCAAAAAAAAAAGAGAGAGAACAAATACACATTGAAAGAAATGAATTGGATAAGTATTAAGTAAAAAGATGCTGAGCTAAGATAAGCTAAGCTATATCCTATTCAATCCTTTCTAAGAACAAAAAAGAGCAGGTGACTGACTGACTAGGAAGCAAGCTAGGCAGTCCAATACCTTTCTGATGCTGTTGCTCATTCAGAACCAGCTCACAAAAAGCACAGAAAGCCTGCAGACAGAGGCTTTTATGTTGTTTCTATGTCCCCCCCCGACATTATGATTGGAAGCGCAGTCGGAGAGAAATCACACTTACTGGCCAGCTAGAGATGTCAGTCCTTTCCTTCTGTTTCCCCATAAAGACCGCCTTCCAAATCACCAAATCTCTTCTGAATTGATTCGGAGGCTCCAAATTGATTCAGAAAGTTTTAGGCTTCTAGAGATTCAATTCAGATTCAGAGATTCAGCATCCGAATCAGGCTGAATCTTCTCCAAATTGAATCATGAACTGAAGCTTCACATAGCCCTATCTGGCAGTAGCCCCAAGAGCTGGATTGTGTAGTGGGGGAGGATGGGGGCAAAATTAAAATCTGCCACCACAGGCATGCCATTGTGTTGGTAACATGGTAGTAGCCAGAGTTCACCACTGCCCCCATGCATCCCACTGCCCCAAGCACCTATATGCCTTTTAATACTTATAGGAGAGTAATATTAGCAGACACACTGAGAGATCACTTTCCAAAGTTTTCTATATCTATCAAGTGATGGGTGTTCTCTACAGCACAGATGTGATGGATCTATCCAGCCCCTCAAATCCAGCAGAAGTGATGCTTCTGGGTCTCTCCCTTCTGGAAAAGGCCCATTGACTAAGCTAAAAAAAATAATCCTTTCTAGTTCTTAACTATTCTATAGAATTTAACTGAGAATTGTATTTGCTATAAATTTACTGGGTCATTCATAAAAAAACTACAGGATTTTAGACCACACTGAAGATCCCAAAATTCGGGGGCAGGGGCAGGAGTGAGAAGCAGCTGCAGTCACCGTCTGGGTTCCAGAGTTGCAGCCATGCTGACAACCCCTACAAGCTGCAATTTAACCCTATGCAGGCTGCCAGTTGGACAGTGCTAGGGTGACAGTATTTGGATCTTGGGGAGTATTGGATTTGCAGCTGAATAAAAGTCTGTAACCTGTGACCTAGCAGAGCTGCTAACCACAAGGCAGAATGATATATTAAAAGTAACATTGCAAGACACTTAGGCAAGCAGATTTTGCTTATGGATGCTTATGCTAAGCCAGCCATTTGCTTATGTTAGGTAACCATCTTAACTGTGTCAACCATTTTCATGTAAATCTGTGTGAGTCTGTGTGCTGTGAATGAGGTGAAGCTTTAGGCATGTGGAAGATGGTACAACATAGAACTGAAAAACAGACTGGAATTCATAGATTTCATAGACATTAGGGCTGGAAGGGACCTTGGAAGATCATCAAGTCCAGCTCCCTGCCCCAGGGGCAGGAAGTCAGCCGGGGTCATAGGATTTCCAAATTTCTCTTGAAGGCGTTCAAAGTAGGTGCTTAAACCACCCCCGATGGTAGGCTATTCCAGACCTTGGGGGCTCAGACAGTAAAGAAATTCTTCCTTATGTCCAGCCTAAAACAGTCTTGCTGGAGTCATCCCTTGGGGCACTCTGGTGAACAAACATTCCCCCAGATCCTGGTGGATACCCCTTATAAACTTATAGGTGGCCAACAGATTACCCCTGAGCCTGCGCTTTTCCAGGCTGAAGAGTCCCATAGCTCTCAGCCTGTCGTCATAAGGTCTGTTTTCCTGACCTCTGATCATGTGCGTGGCTCTCCTCTGAACTGTCTCAAGCTTCTCCACATCCTTTTTGAATTGTAGAGCCCAAAACTAGACCCAGTACTCCAGCTGCGGCCTCACCAAGGCCGAGTACAATGGGACAATGACATCCTGAGATTTGCTTGAGAAGCATCTATGGATGCAAGCCAGTGTTTTGCTCACTTTACTAGCCATAGCATCACATTGAAGGCTCATGTTCATCTTGTGGTCAGTCATGACCCCCAAGTCCCTTTCATGCATGGTGCTAGCCAGCATAGCACTACTGAGCCTATAAGGATGCTGCGGGTTTTTCTTCCTAAGGTGGTGAACCTTGCATTTTTTTAGTGTTAAACACCATCAGGTTCTCATCCATCCATTTCTTGAGCCTGTCAAGGTCAGCCTGGATCGCCCTCCTATCCTCAGATGTGGATGCTTTACCCCAAAGTTTGGTATCATCGGCAAACTTGGCCAGTCTGCTTCTGACTCCAATGTCCACATCATTAATGAAGATGTTGAATAATATAGGTCCAAGGGCAGAGCCTTGGGGGACCCCTCTGGTCACAGCACACCATGACGATTGACTTGCATCAACTACCACCCTCTGGCTCCAACCATTAAGTCAATTCCCCAGGCAACGGATCATGGTGGACCTGAGGCTGCAGTTGGCCAGTTTTGCCAAGAGGTGATTATGGGATACCAGATCAAAGGCTTTTTTGAAGTTGAGATATATGACATCAATCTCCTCTCCCTTGTCCAGGTGATAGGTCACCTAGTCATAGAAGGAAATGAGATTGGTCAAGCAAGACCTACCCACAACAAACCTGTGCTGGCTATCCCTCAGGATGTTGCCATCAGCCAGTCCATTAAGAATGGCCTCTTTGATAATCTTTTCTAAGACCTTCCCTGGGATTGGCCTTCTTCCAGTCTTCGGGCACTTCACCAGAGTGCCAGGAGTTCTCAAAGATCTGTGCCAGGGGCTGAGCTATGATGCTAGCCAGCTCCTTGAGTACCCTGGGGTGTAGATTGTCAGGGCCAGCTGACTTGAAGATGTCCAGCCTCTCAAGGTGTTCCTTCATGAGGTCAGGATTGATGGAGGGCAAGGAATCTCCCTCACTCAGGCCTCCCTGTTCCGTAATGGGCAGAGGCATCCCATGGGACTGGTGAAAGACCGACGCAAAGTACCCATTTAGTAGGTTGATTTTTTTTTTTTTTTTTTTCCCTGAGTGTCAGTCGTCAGTGGTCACATCTGGTCTAGGAGGGGTCCAATGTTGCCCTTGCTTTCCCTCCGGCTCCCCACATATCTAAAAAAGGACTTTTTATTATCCTTGGTACTAGTAGCCAGTTGGAGTTCCATTGCAGCCTTGGCTTTCCTGGTTTGCTCCCTGCAGGTCCAGACCAGTGCAGACTATTCCTCCTTGGAGGTGGATCCTGTCTTCCATCCTTTGTAGGTCTTTCTTTTCAGAGGCAAGAGGTCCGCTAGTTCCTTGCTGAGCCAAGGGGGCTGCTGTGCCCTTTTGCTGCCTTTCCTCTGAGACGGAATAGCCTTAGTTTGTACATGTAGGATCGCTTCCTTGAGGAGCAACCACTCTTCCTGAACTCCCCACCCCCTTGGGGTCATGGTCCTTTAGGGCCTCACCAACAAGCCTCCCTAGCTTGTCAGAGTCAGCTTTCCTGAAGTTGAGGACTTCTGTATTGCTGACTGACTTGCCAGCTTTATGGCAGATGGTGAAGGTGATCAGCTCATGGTCACTGTCACCCAGTTTCCCTTCAATCATTAGGTCACTGATTAGGTCATCCCCAGTTGCCAGTACCAGGTTGAGCAGCACTTTACCTCTTATTGGCCCGTAGACTTCTTGTGTCAGATAGATGTCATCCACGCACGCGAGGAAGCTTTGTGACTGCTCGGATTTGGCCGAGTGCTCTTCCCATGAGATGTCTGGTTAGTTGAAGTCTCCCATGACAACCATGGACCGGGAGCATGCGTCCTCAGCCAATTCCCTGGTGAACTCCTGGTCAAGGTCTTGACTTTGGGTGGGAGGTCTGTAGTAGACTTCCACCATTGTGTCCTCTGAGCTGTAGTCTCCATGGATTTTAACACAGAGGGTCTCCAGTCATCCACTCTGGTCACCCATATCAGATTGCAGGGACGCGCAGCTCTCCTTGACATAGAGATACACTCCCACCCCTTTTGTCCACTTGATCTCTCCTGTACAGAGTATAGCTGTCTATACCCATGGTCCAGTCATGGGTGGAGTCCCACCAGATCTCTGTTATCCCTATGACATTGTAATTATTTGTGTTAAGGAGGAGGACACGTTCCTCATGTTTATTCCCCAAGCTCCTGGCATTCATGTACAGGCAGGCAAGTGTCCCCTTGAGGGCCCCTGCCTTGCCTACAGATTGTTCCAGGGCTGGGGAAGGGGTGGGATCCCTTAAGTGCCTTGGCCTGCTGGCTTTGCAAGGTTTGCTCAGCAGGCCAGCAGTGGCGGTAGTCTCCCCGTCCCCCAGCGGGCTTAGTTTAAAGTCCGGTGGAGCAAGTCAGACAATCTGGCTGAGAAGAGCCTCCTCCCCAGCAGAGAGAGGTGGAGGCCATCCCTTCCCAGAAGCTCACTGCCTCTCTCACCAAAGAGCAGACTGTGGTCATGGAAGCCAAAGCCTTCCCAATGACACCAGCACCGCAGTCTTTGGTTGACTACCTGGATCCTCCTCTCCCTCCTCAGCCCATAGCCTGAGACTGGGAGGATCAAAGAAAACACCACCTGTACCCCCAGACCCTTTATCCCCACTCCCAAATCCCTGTAGCGCTTCATGACCTAGCTGGGAGCGCTCTGAGCCGTGTCATTGGTGCCCACCTGGATAAGGAGCATAGGGTAGTGGTCAGTGGGCTAGAGGAGCTTAGGGATCTTCTCTGCAATGTCTCAGATATGGGCTCCTGGGAAGCAGCAAACTTTCCGGGCTCAGGGGTCAGGGCGGCAGATTGCCCGCTCTGTCCCCCCTCAGGATGGAGTCTCCCATGACAAACACTTTGTATTTTGTCTTGGGGAGAGCAGGGGCAGTAGCTACAGTTGAGCCTGTGTTGCCTGCGGGAACTGGCAACTTAGCAGGCTCTGCTGGGGCTGTAAGAGGTGCAAAGCTGCAGCGGGGCAGGGACCTTGGTGCGGTGGGCTTTGGGGCCCTTGACCACCTTGGTCCAACCCGTTGGCTGGACAGAATGGGAGGTCCCCAAGTCCTCCCTTGTCCTGAAGGGAAACCGTGGTCTACCCTCCATCTCCCAGGGGAGAAGGGCCTGGCAGTAGGAGTTGATCTCCTGCTCACAGTCCCTGATGGCACGCAGTCTCCAGACTGCAGCCTGGAGCTCCTCCAGCTGGCGCACCAGAGACCCCAAAAGGGAGCAGACCCCGCAAAGGGAGGTGGCCATGTTCCCAGGCCCCAGAGCCTGAAAAAGTGACAGGCAGCCCCCACAGCCAAGAGCCAGGGGCTCCGTCTGTGTGGAGCCCAGAACCATGGGCTCCATCTGGGTGGAGGCCTCTGAGACACCAGGGGGAGGGGCCACAGGCCCTGAGGGGACCCTCGGGTTGTGGCATGTGCCCATCTGCAGCATGCCACTGGTAGGCCAGCTACGGTTGGGAGTGCATACCCAAGGGGGCTCACAGGTAGGGCCTTGGGGCCCTCCTGCTCGCCCTCCTGTCCAAACTCTGCACTAACTCACGTGCCAGGTAGACAAGTGTGCCTGTTTGCGCAGCCTGTTCACACGGCTCTGGTCGCATGGCTCCCTTGGGGAATGGGCGAAGTAGGGGCTGGGGCAAAGCAAGACCCTCCTCAGCTCCAGCTTAGGCGCCTCCCGCAGCTAGGCCAGGGCTAGTCCCTCCTATCTCGGGCCCCACTTACCTCTGGCTGCTGCTGGGGGTCGGCGGGGGTGCTCCGCAGCAGTTGGGGGTCACTGGGGGGCTTTGGGGGAGTGGGGGTGCAGCGGCCTTGCACCCGCACATCTCATGCCGCTCCCAGAGCCTGTCTGAATGTGAAAGACAACACGTAATTGGTAACAGAATCCAAAATAAACAGATGCGAAAAGGTGAATGGTGATTGGTGAAGAAGCCTCCAGAAGCTTCCAGGCTTTGGTCAAAGTCTAAGTGACTGAGAGAAGCAGAAGTCAAGGTCTTAGACATACACTCATGACAAAAAGACACGTAAATGAATGAAATGCATAGGCAATTCTATGCTAATGAAGTAAACAGTAAACAGAGGGGGAACTTGAGATAGGAGGAGATATGGGTGGAACAAAGGAGGAGTGAGGGTGGAATAAATGGTAATGAGCATGAACCAAAGTGTATAAATGTGAAAAGAACTAAGATGTGTTCACAGGGAGCTCGCCGGAAGCTGTCTCCATTCTGAATAAAGCTGTTGCAAGCAACGTGTGCTGGTGTTTACTCCCTGCTTGCTCTGGCTAATAAGTAACAGGATCCATGAGCAATTGGCTTGTCATCTCCCTAGTTGTTGGGCGCTGCATGGAGTTGGGGTCTAACAGGCAGTACTGCTATAAGGCATTTTTTAGAATTTTGCTAATCCCCCTTCCTCCCTAGAAATGCAGTGCTGATGGAATCACACTGCTGGGTACACGCTAGTTGTGAATGACCATGGGACCTTCTCCTTATCAGATTAGTGGGGTCTTGTGCAAAGGATTTTCTAACTAATCTCAGCCTAACTAATGTATTTCTTCTCTTAGCCCCAACCTCTTCAACATGGGTCTGCCCTTGGCTTGCTGCAATAGATAATCTGTGTAAAAACTGACCTCACTAAGAAGTTTAGAGAGGAGTGAAACAGTACCAGGGACACAGGTCTCCTCTCCTCTGTGGGTTCTAGGCATTGAAGAGTCCTTCTGTGTGCAGATTCTGAGGACACATTTAGGCTGTAGCTTTCTTCGCCATTGAACCATGCTGTGAGTCTGCAGAGTGCGCTTTAGTTTGACTTCACTAGCAGCTGTTACATTTCTGGAGATGGATCAAATTAATTTTGGTATGTAAATCTAATCTTTTGTGTAAATTAGACTGGAAATGATAGCAGCACAATAAACACAGTGGAGAGTTACAAGGTAATAACCTCTTTTGCTACACTGCTTTTTTTTTTTTTTTTTTATTAAAATAAAAGGATCTGAATGTAGAGTACAATACAGAGTATGTGAAATTCCACTCTAAGAGTAGGTTGGGAATTCACTGCATGTCCAGGCAGCCAAAATGAGCAATTTTAAGAATTTCATGTCTTTAATGAGAACAACAACAGATTGCCAAATGTCAGTCATACATGAATCATGGTTTTGAATTTGAGAAATAGCATTCCAAGAGATTAAAACAGGGATGGAAAGTGAAGAAAAGTAACTGAGTAATACACAACACTTAGTCACCACCCATTTCCTAAAAATGGTTACCCAGATTTTATACAATAGACAGATAAGGAAAGAGAACATGTATAGCCAGCTTACCAAGAGTGGCCACTGCTTTAAAATGTGTCAGGTTCCTGGTGCCAATTCCACTTTGACCTTGATTTTCTGCAATGTAAATTACCTAGTATGTGAAGTGCTATTTTAAAATAATGCCAATGCTGCAATGTTAAGCATTCAGAAGTTAGGATTAAAGTTACTGGCGTACCTGTGCAACATCACATGGGAAGTCTTTTAGCAAAGCCAGGAATAGAACCAGCTCTCCTTGTTAACCATACAAAATCATTTTTCTCTTTTTTCCGAAGAATAGAGCTTTTGTGGTATCTTTTATTGGACCACCTGTTTAGTTGGGGGAGAGGTTTGACAAGCTTTCAGGTACACACTGCCCTTCTTCAGGTCTTCTTATTCTCTGTCCATCCTGTGCAATGAATGTGGGATCCTGTAGGTGTCTTCATCTGAGTAAAGATGTGAGCCACCTACATTTAAATGGTCAAGGTGTAAAAGACTATTCAAATACAGTAGAATCACATCTTACACAGGGGTTAGGTTTTGAAGTCAGCACGTAAGGTGAAAATCGGCAACTATACATGAGGTGGGGGGGCGGGGCTTGAGTTTGCATGCGGCACCATGCTTAGTGCTGTGTGGCCGGCGGCAGCGGCGCAGCACAGGGTGGTGGTGGGGATGGTTGCGTGCCGCATGGTCACCACCACACTGCCACCCGGCGGTCAGCCACACAGCTCGGGCACAGCTCTATGGCAACAGCTGGAGGTTTAGGAGGCAGTGGACATCACTGCCATAATGGACCTCCAGGTAAGTGGCAGTGCCATGTGCAAACCCAAGCCCCTCCCACCCCACTTATAGTTGAATTCACGCAAGTTAAATGTGCATAAGATGTGACTCCACTGTACGCTGTTCTTTCATAGACATTAGGGCTGGAAGGGACCTCGGAAGATCATCGAGTCCAGCCCCCTGCCCAAAGGGCAGGAAGTCAGCTGGGTTCATAGGATCCCAGCAAGATGAGCATCCAGTTTGCTGTTGAAGGTGTTCAAAGTAGGCGCTTGAACCACCTCCGGTGGCAGGCTGTTCCAGACCTTGGGGGCTCGGACAGTAAAGAAATTCTTCCTTATGTCCAGCCTGAAATGGTCTTATAGTAGTTTATGACCATTCGACCTAGTTGTCATCCCTTGGGGCGCTCTGGTGAACAAACGTTCCCCCAGATACTGGTGGTCACCCCTGATAAACTTATAGGTGGCCATCAGATCACCCCTGAGCCTGCGCTTTTCCAGGCCAAAGAGCCCCAGGGCTCTCAGCCTGTCATCGTAGGGTCTGCTTCCCTGACCTCTGATCATGCACGTGGCTCTTCTCTGGACTCTCTCAAGCTTCTCCACATCCTTTTTGAATTGTGGAGCCCAAAACTGGACGCAGTACTCCAGCTGCGGCTTCACTAAGGCCGAGTACAAGGGGAGAATGACGTTCCGGGATTTGCTTGAGAAGCATCTATGGATGCAAGCCAGTGTTTTGGTCGCTTTACTAGCTGCAGCATTGCACTGCAGGCTCATGTTCATCTTGTGGTCAATGATGACCCCCAAATCTCTTTCTTGCATAGTGCTAGCCAACATAGCACTGCCAAGCCTATAAGGATGCTGTGGGTTTTTCTTCCCAAGGTGGAGAACCTTGCATTTATCGGCGTTGAACACCATCAGATTCTCATCCGCCCACTTGCTGAGCCTGTCCAGGTCAGCCTGGATCACCCGCCTGTCTTCTGGTGTGGATGCTTTTCCCCAAAGTTTGGTGTCATCAGCGAACTTGGCCAGTCCGCTTCTGACTCCAGTGTCCACATCATTAATAAAGATGTTGAACAGTATGGGTCCAAGGACAGAGCCTTGGGGGACCCCACTGGTCACAGGATACCATGATGAGTGAGTTCCATCAATTACTACCCTCTGGGTCTGACCCTGGAGCCAATTTTCCAGCCAGTGGATCGTGGAGGACCCAAGGCAACAATTGGCCAGTTTCTCTAAGAGGTGATCATGGGAAACCAGGTCAAAGGCTTTTTTGAAGTCAAGATATATGACATCAATCTCTTCTCCCTTGTCCAGGTGATAGGTCACCTGGTCGTAGAAGGAAATGAGATTGGTCAAGCAAGACCTACCCGCAACAAGCCCGTGCTGGCTATCCCTTAAGATGTTGGCATCGGCCAGTCCATTAAGGATGGCCTCTTTAATAAACTTTTCTAAGATCTTCCCCGGGATAGAAGTCAGGCTAATGGGCCTATAGTTAGCCGGATCCACTTTCCTCCCTTTCTTGAAGATAGGTACCACATTGGCCTTCTTCCAGTCTTCGGGTACTACACCAGAGCGCCAAGAGTTTTCAAATATCCGTGCTAGAGGCTGGGCTATGATGCTCGCCAGCTCCTTGAGTACCCTGGGGTGAAGATTGTCAGGGCCGGCTGACTTGAAGGTATCCAGCTTCTCATGATGTTCCTTCACGAAGTCAGGTTTAATGGAGGGCAGGGGATGACCCTCACCCGGACTTTCCTGTCCCATAGCGGGCATGGGTGTCCCATGGGACTGATGAAAGACTGACACAAAGTACCTATTTAATAGGTTGGCTTTTTCCTGGGCGTCAGTTGTCAGTTGCCCCATCTGGTTCAGCAGGGGTCCAACGTTGCCCCTGCTTTTCCTCTTAAAAGGGAACAGACACTGAATTGACCTGCTGTCACTAATGGGTAAAATATAGCATGCAAGCAATTTATCTATTTCCACTATTTGCTAGTTGTACAAAAAAAAAAAGCATAGCAGTCATGGAAACTGTGGTTGATAACTAAGTAACACAGGAACTAAACAAGAACCTAACATTTCAATGTTCTTTGCCCATTATTTTTATAAAATATAAGCTCATCCTATGTTCAAAATGCCACAACAAAACACTAGACACCATTCAGAACAACAAAAAACAACAAGACAGGGTGCATGCCAGCCTCTGGCTTCTTTTAATTCTATTCATTCCATCCAGGAAGAGCACAGATCAACTGCAAATGCTTCCTCAGCCTGACAAAGGGTGTTTGTGCCCGAAAGCTTGCAAAGAAGAATTTTTCCAACTATTTGAGTTGGTCTAATAAAAGATATCAGATATACCCAAAGAACATTGTCTGCCTATGTCCTTTGACCAACACAGCTACAACCTATACCCCTGAAGACAGCATATAATAATTCAGAACAAAGTACCCTATGATCAGCTCCAACAACCTTTGTTAACATCCAGAAAGACTTACTATAGCAGAGCTCTTTCCATGATCTGGGTTTTAATATTTGCACCAACAGAGAGATTGAGAGAAGAACAGTTTTCTTACTGTGTTGATAACATGATCATGAACTTCTGGTTAGGAAGTTTTCAGTTTCAGGTTGTTTCAGAGCATGTGAATTAAAGTGCACCACTTTCAAATTTTTCTCCACCACATCTTGGAGCAGCTGGAAAATATTTAATTTGTCAAGAGAATGATGGTTCCAATAAACTTATATCTAATGTAGTCTGAGATTTTTATGGCTAATTTCTGGCCCACAGTTTTTCTTACTTAATTTTTAGGATACCTTCTTTGTAGAAATCTGGAAACATGAAAAGATTCTGTACAATTTTCTAATACTGTACAATAATTTCAGGAGTAGTCATTTAGTGTTATCCCAAAGGGTACAATATTTCTGTTTACCTTTTTGTATTCAGATGTCACTGTAACATCATATTTTTTCAGGTATAACATAGGTAGGCTGGTATTGGCTTTTCTGTAGTTTGAGCTATAAATAAACCAGGTGTCAATCCACACCAGATAGAGCAGAGGATGAGCATGGTAGGAATAATTGCCTTCCTAGTATTTCTGACCAATTAAAAAAATTAGACTTATACAAGTCAGTGGGACCGGATGATCTTCATCCAAGAGTGCTGAAGCAGCTGGCTGAAGTCATTGTAGAACTCCTGGCGAAACTCTTCTACAACTCATGGAGCTCTGGAGAAGTTCCTGAGGACTGGAAGAGGGACAGTTTTGTGCCCATCTACAAAAAGGGCAGGAGGGAGGACCTGGGTCACTATAGGCCAATCAGCCTAACTTCCATCCTAGGGAAAATCCTAGAAAAGTTCATCAAGGAGTCTATCTGCAATAAGCTTGCAGAAGGTAAGATTCTGAATGACGGCCAGCATGGCTTTGTCACAGGCAGGACTTGCCTTACCAAACTCATCTCCTTCTATGACCAGGTAACTTGCCACCTGAACATGAGAGAGCAGGTTGACATTGTATACCTTGACTTCCAAAAGGTCTTTGATCTAGTATCCCACAATGTCCCCACAAGAAAATTGAAGGATTGTGGGCTTAATTCCAAGACAGTTAGGTGGGTGAGAAACTGGCTGCAGGATAGAACCCAGAGAGTCATAATGAACAGATCTGTGTCATCCTGGTGACTACTGGGCAGAGGAGTCCCGCAGGGTTCGGTGCTTAGTCCAGTACTTTTCAACATCTTTATTAACAATTTGGATGTGGGGGTGAAGAGCTCACTGGCCAAGTTCATGGACGACACCAAGCTATGGGGGAGCATGGTCATGCTTGAAAATAGGCTACAGTTACAGGTGGACCTAGACAAGCTAGCTAGTTGGGCGGATCGGAATATGATGATGGTCAACATCGAGAAATGTAAAGTGCTGCACCTTGGGACGAGCAACGCCCAACACATCTATAGGCTTGCTGGCACCAAATTGACTAGCACCACAAATGAAAGGGACCTGTGGGTAATAATAGACTACAGTATGAATATAAGTTGTCAATGAGATACTGTAGTCAGTAGGGCAAATAATATTCTGGCATGCATCAATAGATACATCTCCAACAAAACCAAAGAGGTGATTCTTCCACTCTACTCAGCACTGGTGAGACCGCAGCTGGAGTACTGCGTCCAGTTCTGAGCACCACGCTTTAACAAAGATGGGGACAAGCTCGAGAGAGTCCAGAAAAGAGCCATCCATATGATCAGAGTCTTAAAAGGCAAGCCATATGAGGAAAGGCTGAGGGATCTGAGACTCTTCAGCCTGAGGAAAAGAAGGCTGAGAGGGGACCTGGTAGCAGCTTACTGGTACACTAGGGGAGTACATCAAGGGCTTGGTAAGCAACTGTTCACCAGGGCACCCAAGGGGAAAACCAGGAGTAATGGCCACAAACTCCTGGAAGATCAATTCAGGTTCAAGATTAGGAAAAACTTCTTCACAGTCAGGGTGTCCAAACTGTGGAATAAGCTCCCTCCCGAGGTGGTGACCAACCCTGGAAATCTTCAAGAGGAAACTAGACAGTCACCTTGCTGGGGTCACCCAATCATGTTATCTTTCTTCCTTGGTGCAGTGGGCTGGACCCAATGATCTTCTGAGGTCCCTTCCGGCTTTACAATCTATGAAGCTATGAATCTGGAAAAACAAATGGGATCTGTTTCTCCTGATACATGCTTGTAAGAAGTGAAGATGTTTCTATATTTACTGATAGGTATCAAGAGACAAATAGTTATATTTAGTGCTTATTTTTAACCGGATGATGGCTAACTTAAGTGGGAACCAGCATGATTCCATAGTTTGCTTTTTTTTCCCTATTGAAATGCCAGACTATCTATTCTGGGTTTTGTTACTTCTTTTCTTCCCAGAGTTACCTATAAATGAGCAGAATCTTTTACTTACGAACAGAATCATAACAACCTACCATATAACACACCTCTGTGTTGTATTTATGTCATTGTTTTGACACAGGGGCATGGTTTGGTTTTGTTTGCCCATGGAAATTTTGCAATGTTGTTTTTATTTGGAAAAAAGCAACTTGCTTTTTTAGATGGGCTGTATTAACAACATTAGGGAAATGGTTTCATTTTGGTGGGGATAGCTTCCCAAATAAAAAGTGATGTATTCTGACCATAATAGCTGAGTCATTTTTTTCTAAGGGAGGCAAAATATTCAATGGCATCCCCCAATAATCAACTGGTAACTTTCAGCTGTTGTGAAAGGACCCAGGAGAATTTTAAATTTGTTTAATTGTTAGGGCAAAGGACAAAGCAAATCTATTAAATTGGTTCACTTGCTAACATGCTTCTTAGGACAGAAACCACTAAAATCATGTGGGAGTTTAAGCAGGGGGAAAAGGCAAGCTATCAATTAGAAATGTGATCTGAGGTCTGATGGGCAAAACCCCAGAGTTACAAGGTAAGTATAAAGATCATAGGCATTGATCCCATATCAGAGCTTCTGAGATATTGATCTTAGACAGGCTGATAATGGCTGCTGATGTAGCTTAATTTAGGGCTACTGTAATTTAGCCACAAGCCTGTGTCAGCTTTGCCAGCCCATTGTAGCTCAGGGAGGCAATCATGACTTTGAGGAGACAACACCCAAAGCAAATTAAATGTGTTCCTATAGGTTTGCAGGAAACATGGCTTTCTCCACACCCAGCTCATCTGTTTCAGAGGGAAAATGTAGGAGTTCATGACAATATAAGAGTACAAGGGAAGGTTTTATTTCCCTACATGCTTCTTTGGGGATGCACGTTCCAAGGGACAATCTAGGCTGTATTATTTACTGTAGCTAAAACCCTTGTATTGTTTACAATATCTCATCCCCCAAAATGCTCAGCCCCTCCATGAAATATCCCAGTTTATTTATGAATACTAATGAACTCTGTATTTTACAGAACCTGAGTAATAGGGTGTTGTCTTTAAGATTCTTGTTTGACCAGTTCTACCAGATTTGACTGCAGAAATACACTGGATTCTGGGCAGCTTGTAGAGAAGCACTAAATGAGGTTGTATAGGATAAGGTCTTGGGGGATGGAAGGAGAAGCCTTACTTGCCTCATTTTCTCCTTGCTACTTTTCCTCATTTATCCTATCCCTGGTTTTTTATAAGCTTGTTAATTTAAAAAATGATATTTATAATTCTGTAACTAGCTTATTTCTCAGTCATTGTCAGGCACACAACTTACCCAATGGGATGATCCAAGAAGGAGCATCGCTAAAAGTATGTGAATGCTCAGTTGAGTTTGGGATAACAGGCAAGTGAGACTGGCAGCAGGGCCTGAGATGACCCATGGTTCCGGCCTCCACTCAGATGGAGCCCCTGGCTCTTGACTGTGGGGGCTGCCTGGCATGACTCCAAGCACATGGGATCAGTAGCATTGCCACCTCCCCTTGTGAGGTTTGCTCCATATTGGAGTCTCTGGAGTGCCAGATAGCGGATCTCCAGACCATGGTGCAGAGGCTGCATGCCATCATGGATGGCGAACAGAAGATTGACTCCTACTGCGAGGCCCTTCACCCAAAGAAAGAAGAGGGAAGAGCTAAGTCACCTGCCAGGACCAGGGTTGACAAGAGGAGCTCCCGTTCTGTAGAGCCATGGGTTTGGATGAAGGTTGTCACTGGCCCCAAAACTCACTGCACTAGGGTCACCATCCCCTGGATCTCTGCAACAAGTACAAATCCCCTTGCAGGACTGGTAGAGTCTGTAGAGTTGCCAGCTCCTGCAAGTGAGGAAGAAATGTGACTGCGTTTCTTCTTAGTGATGATAACTAAAGTAGTAATTGTGGGAGACTTGTTCCTGAGTGGGACAGAGGGAGTGATCTGCCACCCCGACCCCTTAGCCTGGGTGGTCTGCTGCCTCCCAGGAGCCTGTATCTGAGATGTAGCTGAGAGAAACCCAAAACTTATCCAGCCCACTGACCACTACTCAATGCTCTTTATCCATGTGGGCACAAATGACGTGACTTGGAGCAATCTCAGCCAGGTCATAAACGATTACAGGGCTCTGAGAACAGGGGCTCCTCAAAAACCACCAGAAGTTATGCCAAGGCCACGGGGCCGAGAGGAGACCCGGCACGCTGGTGAAGTCCGCCACCCCAGCCCGTCGGACCCAGGCCGTGGTGCAAAGGCCCTTCAGACTGGTCACCCCGCCAACAACCCCACCGGACCAGACCTCCGGGGACCACCCGACGGAGAGACCTGCCCCAATGGCGCCACCATGCAGGCCTATGCCCAGGGACCCCCGACGGGACACAATGCCCCAACTGGACAGCCCTCCTCCCGGGGCCACCTGAGGCCCCCAACCCGCCGAGGATCCCGGAGCCGCCGGGAGGAACCGAGCTGCCGGGTGCCCTCCCCACAGCAGAGAATGCCCACCCCGTGGCAGACCCTCTGGCTGGAGGAGCTCTCCCGGGCCAACACCTTCGAGACTTTTGAGGCCTCAGTGGCCCGGCTCACAGAGGAGCTCTCGGCAGCCACTTGGCCCGGCCAACCCCGAGGGAACAACAATAGACTGGCGACACAATGGGACCACAGGCTGCAGCCGCAGAGGCAACCCAGGCACCAGCGCTACGACCCAGCAGCAGCCTCCCGGATCCAGAAGCTCTACCGGGCCAACCGTCCCAAGGCAGTGAGAGAGATCCTGGAAGGACCCTTGGCCTTCTGCCAGGTCCCCCAGGAGGCTCTTTTCAATTACTTTAGCAGAGTCTTCAACCCCCCCAGCAGAAGCTGCCACCCCACGCCCTGCGACTGTCAGAACGCTGACCCCCGTCCCCCTGGCGGAGGGGTTCGAGGAAGCCTTCACACCGCAGGAAGTGGAAGCCCGTCTGAAGAGGACCAGGGACACCGCCCCTGGCAGGGATGGGATCAGGTACGGTCTCCTCAAAAAACATGACCCAGGCTGCCTTGTTCTTTCTGTTGTCTTCAACAGGTGCAGAGAGTTCCGGCACACGCCCACTGCCTGGAAGAGGGCCATGACGGTCCTCATCCACAGGAAGGGAGACCTGACGGACCCGGGCAACTGGAGACCCATCACCCTGTGCTCCACCGTAACCAAGCTTTACGCCAGCTGCCTGGCAGGCCACATCACCAACTGGGGGGTGACCGGTGGGGCCATCAGCCGGAGTCAGAAGGGGTTCATGTCAATGGAGGGCTGCTACGAACACAATTTCACCCTCCAGATGGTCCTGGACAACACCCGGAGGATGAGGAAGCAGTGTGCGGTGGTGTGGCTGGACATTTCCAATGCCTTCAGTTCCATGCCCCACCGCCACATCTTCGGCACCCTCAGCAAGCTGGGCCAACCGGACAGCGTCATCGACCTCGTGCGAGAGCTCTACCATGGCTGCACTACGACTGTCCACACCACCGACGGGAAGACCACGGAGATCCTCATCCAGTCAGGGGTGAGGCAGGGCTGCCCCCTCAGCCCCATCATATTCAACCTGGCCATGGAACTGCTCCTTCGAGCCGTGGCAGGCGGCCCCGGCGGGCTCAACCTCTATGGCCAGAAGTTGAGCGTCCTGGCCTACGCCAACGACCTCGTGCTCCTCACCCCCAACACCACCCAGCTGCACCAGATGCTGGACGTGATGTCTGAGGCGGCCAGGTGGATGGGCCTCCACTTCAATGTCGCCAAGTGCGCCTCCCTGCACATCGGCGGGAGGCAGAAGAGCCATGTCCTGGACTCCACTCTCACGATCCAGGGCCAGGTGATGAGGCACCTGCGTGACAGCGAGGCCTACTGCCACCTGGGGACGTCCACTGGCCACCGGACCAGGCAGACACCGGAGGAGACCATCAACAGGATCGTGCAGGATGCCCACAACCTGGACTTGTCCCTGCTGGCCCCCTGGCAGAAGATTGACGCAGTGAACACCTTCCTCATCCCCCGCGTCGTGTTCATCCTGAGAGGCTCGGCAGTCCCCAAGACCCCCCTCAAGAAGGCAGACGCCGAGATCCAGCAGCTACTCAAGAAGTGGCTGCACCTGCCGCTGAGGGCCAGCAACAAGGTCCTGCACATCCCTTACCGGCAGGGAAGTGCCAATGTGCCCTGCATGGGAGACCTCGGTGACATCACGGTGGTCACCCACGCCTTCCACCTCCTGATCTGCCCGGATGCAATGGTAAGTATCATCGTCGTGAGCGCCCTGAAGGAGACCGCCTGCAAGAGGATTGGGAAACAGCCCACCGGATGTGACTTGGCCACCTTCCTCAGCAGCTCACTGGAGGGCGAGTTCAGTTGAGACGGTGGGGACTTTGCCTCGCTGTGGAGCCGAGCCCGCAACGCCACGCATCACCTTGGGAAGTGCATCGGCTGTGCCTGGACCTGGAGCAAGGAGCACCGGGAGCTGGGAGTCTCCTTGCAACCAGCCCCACACGCTGACCCCCTGACCGTGACACCCCACACAAGGACCTTTCTAGAGAGGTTCCTGAAGGACGCCGTCCGCAACAAGTACGCTGGCGACCTGAGGGCCAAACCCAACCAGGGCAAGGTCTTCGACATCACCTTGAAGTGGGACTCCAGCAACCACTTCGTGTCCAGTGGGAGCTTCACGCGCTTTGCGGACTGGCGCTTCCTCCACCGCGACTGCCTCAACTGCCTGCCTCTGAATGGGGCCGTCCACTTTGACAAGAGGTGCCGACAATACAGCTACACAGCCAAGACCCTCCCCCATGTGCTGTGCAGCTGCAAGCCGCATGCCAGGGCCTGGCAGCTCTGCCACAACGCTGTCCAGGACCACCTGGTGACGGCCATCCCGGCTGCAGTGGGGCAGGTCTCCGTGAACCGCACCGTCCTGGGCTGCGAGAGCCAGATGCGTCCCAACATCGTCATCACCAATGAGGAGGCCAAGAAGATCGTGATCATGGACGTCACCATCCCATCCGAGAACCGACGCCAAGCCTTCACTGACGCCCGGGCTCACAAGCGGGAGAAGTATGCCCCGCTGGCCGACACCCTGTGGGGCTGTCGCTACAACGTGAAGGTCGACGCTCTTATCGTGGGAACGCTCGGAGCCTGGGACCCCAGCAACGAGAGTGTCCTGCGTGTCTGCCGCATGTTGCGCTGCTACGCCAAGCTCATGTGCTGCCTCATGGTGTCTGACACCATCCGTTGGTCCCGTGACATCTACGTCAAACACATCACGGGCCACTGCCAGTACACAAAACCCACCAGAAGAACAGCTGCCGGACCAGACCCAGAGGGGACCGCCTGAAACCCCCCCCCCCCCACCCCGCACCAGATGGACCTTCACTTCGAGAGGATTCTTCAGCAACGGATGACCCTGCTCCACCTGAAGAGGACCCCCGCGATGAGACTGTATATGGACTGAGACACTTTTTCTTTGGACCACTTCTTCCACCATTGCGGACCATTGTAATGGCTTTGTGTGTATCTATCTCTTTTTCTCTCAGCATCGTGAACCCCCTCCCTCCCCTTCCCCTCCTCCCCCAACCCCCGGGCTTAGTTGGCTAACTTTGTATCGCCTGTAACCTAGTTGCGTTCCCCTCCTCACCCCCATCCTTCTATTGTTAGTCCCTCACCCGGGCGCTGTATATTTCCCTATCAGCTTTGTCAGCTTTTTTTGGGTTGACAATCCTAAACATTCAATAATAAAAGCCCTGTGGTCCACTCCCCCTGACCTGGTGTTTGTTGTGTGGCCTAGCAAGCCAGCTCAAATTTTCCCCAGTCCTTGTGTGTGTTTTCCCCCTCTCCCCCACATTCTCAAAGCATAGGACTCCTGGGTTTTTTCTGTGGGCCTGTGACTCAGTGAGCTTCAGCCCCCTTCCTCCCTATCCCCCTTCTGACCTACAACCCCAGTCTGCCCTTACCAGATTCACCAGGATATTTTGTTTTGCTTTATTGTCTTCCCTGCCCTCATGTGAAACAATAGCAGGGCAGGAACCTTCTGGTGGGGCAGATGCCCCAACAGAGCTTCCTGCAGCCCCCAATATGGGGGTGGATCCCAGCCAAGCCCCCAAGGGTATGCATGGCCCTGCAGCCTCCACCCCAGAGGCAGAGTCCAACCAACCTCCTCTGAGGGTGGAGAAGCCTGCAACCTCCACTGCAGGGGCAGGTGGGACTCTGGTAGAGAACCAACAGATCCAGGGGGTCTCCCCTGGCCAGGTGCTCCTGTCATCAGGGACCAAGGGCAAGGGCAGTGGGAAGGGCCCCTCTTCAGCCTCCCCCGCATCTGGGGGTGGGAAGGGCGAGGGCCCTGCCCTGAAGCCTAGAGTCTAAACCACCAGTGGCTGAGGGGACCAGGTGCACTACGCCAGCCAGCACACCCATTCAGCCTGGCCCTGGCCCTAGCTCCGGCCCCACAAATGTGCCCCCCGGGGCAGGAACCACAGCTATGCACAGGCAGCTGTGGGGAAACCCTAAGCTGGGGGGCCTGGACCCTCCACCACTGGCCCTTCCAGCTCAGGCAGCGGGGCCTCCTTTCTGGCACTCACCCACAGGCATGGGGTGAAGTGCCAACTGCCCAAGTGGGAGAACCTGCACTTTGAGACCTGGGTGCAGGCCCTGGCTTGGGTAGTGGGGGCCCCCAAAATCGTGGTGGCCTTCCACTTTCATGGCAAGGGGGTCTTTTCCTTGCCTTGGAGGCCACTGCACAAAAGGTGGTAGAGAGGGGGCCTGTGGTGGAGGGCAAGTACGTCCCCCCTTGAGCCTCTAGAAGAGCTGGGGACCAGAGTGGTCCTTGGCTCCATCCCTCCCTATATCCCCAGTTGGGCCCTGCTTCCCCAGCTCCAAAGCCTGGGGCGAGTTATCTCCCCAGTGATGGCCCTTTCACTGGGGTGCCGAGACCCTGGCCTCTGCCACATGCGTTCTTTCCATTGCCAGATCATGATCCAGCTGGTGGCAGGAGTGCGGCTGGAGGCTGAGGGGTGCCTGGTAATTCCTTATCAGGGGGCCCTGGTGAGGATTTTCTACACACTGGGGGACCTGCAGTGCTTCCGTTGCCATGCTCTGGGGCACTTGCATCATGAGTCTTGCATCACTTGCAGCAAAGGTCTCCGGAGGTGTCAGATGCTCTCCTTCCTTCAAGAGGGAGGGTACCCTGTGGTATTTTTGCAGGAGACCCTGATGACTCCAGCTGATGAGCCTAATTGGCAGCTGGAGTGGGAAGGCAGGGTCTTTTTTTAGTCACCTGTCACCCATCTCTTGTGGTGTGGCCACCCTGTTCTCCCCAGGCCTGCAGCCAGAGGTTCTCTAGGATGTTGAGGTGGTGCTGGGCCACCTGCTGCACCTCCTGGGTCCAGGTGCAGGGGCTGGTCCTGAACCTTCTGAATGCGTACACCCCTGCAAGGGACCCAGAGTTGGCAGATTTCTTCTGCCAGGCGGCTACATACATCAGCACTCTCAACCCTTGTGAGTGCCTGGTCCTTGACGGGGACTTTAACATCACCCTAGACGTGTGAGACCGGTTGGGCAGGGGGCAGAACCAGGCCACCATGGGCATCCTTGGGGAGATCCTGATGGCCTACTCCTTGGTGGATGTCTGGTGTGCCTGTCACCCTACTGACCCCCATGACTTCACCTATGTGAGGGTGGGCGAGGAGCAGGCAGGCCACTCCTGGTTGGACTGGATTTATATCTCTTGGCCATACATTGCCCAGGCCCACTCCTCTGGCATCCAGCTGACCCCTTTCAGCAATCATCCCCTTGTCTGGGCCCAGGCCATGCTAGGGCCTGGGTGTCCGGGGTCAGCCTACTGACATTTCAGTGTCAGTCTGCTGAAGGATTCAGGCTTCATGGAGGCCTTCCAGGAGTTCTGGCTGGCCCAGCAGGAGCAACGGGCATCCTTCCCCTTGGCTCAGAGATGGTGGGATGTGGGGAAGGTGCTTATCTGGCTTTTTTGTCATAGCTACACTCGGGAACACACCCAGCAGAGGGAGGCAGTCCAGGAGCAGCTCAAGCGGGAGGTGCTAGAGCTGGAGAGGTGCCTGTCCGCCGACCCAACCAACCTGTCCCTCTGCGAAGTGTCGGGAGAGGTTGGAAGAGCTTCATGCTCTTGATGACCACTGTGACCACAGTGCATTTGTCTCCTTGCAAGTCCAGCTCCTTTGGGAGATGGACCATGGCTCCCACTTCTTCTATGCCCTGGAGAGGAGGCAGGGGGCCAAGACGTACATCACCTGCCTTCTAGTGGGTGATTGCACCTCCCTCATGGATCCAGGCGTGATGCACCAGCGTGCGAGAGTCTTCTATGAAGAGCTCTTTTCCCTGGATCTGACTGAAGCCAAGGCCTGTCAGACCCTGTGGGAGAGACTCCCATAAGTCAGCATGAGTGACTGGGACCAGCTGGAAGCTCCTCTCACTCTGGCTGAATTTTCGACTGCCCTCTGCCTGGCAACAAGGCACCGGGCATTGATGGGCTGACCTCAGAGTTCTATCAGGCTTTCTGGGATGTTCTCAGCCTGGACCTTGCTGTGGTCTGGGCCAAATCCAAGGGAAGTGAGGAGCTCCCCCCTGTCATGCCAGAGGGCCGTGCTGACCTTCCTGCTGAAGAAGAGAGATCCCTGCGACCTAAGGAATTGGCATCCTATGTCCCTCCTTTGCATGGACTGCAAGGTGGTAGCAAAGGCCATCTCACTGCACCTCCGGCCCATGCTGACAGACGTGATCCACCCTGACCAGACATACATGGTACCTAGACGTTCCATCTTCAACAATCTGTACCTGATTCAAGACCTCCTGGAGCTAGTGTACTGGGAGGGCCTGTCTCTTGCCCTCCTATCCCTGGACCAGGAGAATGCGTTTGACAGAGTGGATCACGGGTACCTCACAGGCACACTGTGGGCCTTTGGCTTTGGGCCCCACTTCGTGCAGGCTCTCCAAGTGCTGTATACCTCTGCAGAATGTTTTGTCAAACTCAACTGGACCCTGATAGAGCCTATCCCATTCAGGAGAGGGGTGCATCAAGGCTGCCCACTGTCAGGCCAGCTATATGCCTTGGCCCTGGATCCCTTCCTCGTTTTCCTGTGGAAGTGGGTGGCGGGGTTGATGCTCCAGGAGCTGGCGGTGCAGCTGGTCCTGTCAGTGTATGCTGACAATGTAGTCCTCATGGTCCAGGACTCAGGTGACCTGAGGTAGAGGCTTGCCAGGCATTGTACTTGGTGACCTCCTCTGCCCGGGTCAACTGGGTCAAGAGCTTTGGCCTGGCACTGGGTGATGGGTGGCAGGTATGCTCATTCCCACCCATGATCTGTGGGATCCAGTGGAGTGTGGGCTTGCTGCTCTACTTGAGGGTCTGTCTGTCCCCCACAGACCCCTCCCCACCAGAGAACTGGCACCAGCTGAAGGCAAGGGTGGTGGAGTGGCTCTGGGCATGGGCAGGGCTCCTGAGATGTCTTTCGCTGCATGGGAGAGCGCTGGTGCTGAACCAGCTGGTCCTATCTATGCTCTGGCATCACTTACACACACTGCCTGTGCCCTCTGAGGTCCTGGTGGAACTCCAGAGACAGGTGCTCGAGTTTTTCTGGTCAGTGCGGCACTGGGTCACTACAGAGGTCCTGAGCCTCCCCTTGTGGGCAGGCAGCCAGGGCCTGATTTGCCTGTGCAGCCAGGTCTTGGCTTTCCACCTTCAGGCCCTACACTGACTGCTATACAGTGTTGGCAGTCATGCAGCATGGGGCCACCTGGGGTGCACTTTCCTCTACCACTTCCAGGGGCTCTGATATGACTCACAGCTCCTCACCCTGTGTGGCTTCTCCCTGCAGGACTTGTGAGGGCTGCCAGATTTCTACCAGGACCTCCTCCAGGCCTGGAGGCTGGTCTCTGCCTCCAGGTCCCCCGCTACAGTCGCCCAGGATGCCAACCTTATAATTGAGTCCCTCCTCTGGAACCCCCAGGTGGAGGTGCTGACAGCAGAGGTGCCCCGGTTGCAACAGAGGTTGATCCTGGCTGGTGCCACTCATATTGGAGACCTCCTGGACTATGATAGGCAGGAGTGGGTGGACCCTGCTGCGCTGGCCCAGCGCATGGGTCTACCCATAACACGTGCAACCTGCTGGCTGGTCCAGGAGATGAAATCTTCCCTACCTCTCAATTCCTGTGCCTTTGTTGACCAGGTCCTACACGGTGTGTTCCCTCCCCCCCCTCCCCCCCACCCCGTGTCCTCCAACCCACCAGAATTTGTTGTGGGGTGGCTTCATGGCACTCCCCGCTCCACCACCTGAGCCATCTGGAGGACACCAGACTGGCCCACTTTTCCACTGTCCATCGTTGCCACCTCTACATGCTCGTGCACCGCACTGTCAAGCATGCTGTCCTTGTGTCCCGCCCAGACACCAAGTGGCGGGACCTACTCAGTGAAGGCATGACTGGGGCACCCCAGTGGCTGAGTCTGTACTCCACCCTCATCCCACGAGCCACTGGGAACTTCAGTTGGCAGCTCCTCCATGAGGCCTGTCTCCTGCCCCTTCTGCAGGAAAAGGGAGACCCTGGCGCACATGACCCTCAAGTGTGCCAGGCTGCAGCCCCTCCACCTCCACCTCCAGAGCCTCCTCTTGAGGTTCTGGTTGAATTTTGCCCCCCACCTTTTTGTTTTTGTCACCCTATCCATGGCCACACCAAGTCCCAGGACCTCCTGGTCATCCTTCTCCTGGCTGGGGCCAAGCGGGCCAGGAAGGAGGCTCTGGCCAGGAAGGTGCCCAGAGAATGTGGGGCCACTTTCCTTTCACTTGTCTGTGCACATCTCCGGGTGGTGCACCAGTGGGTGCCCTTGAATGCCTTTGAGGACTAGTGGGTGTGGCCCGGGGGCTCTGCTTGATGTCCCCCTTAGGCGCACTGATTTTCACCTTTTGACCCACATGACACTCCTATCCTGTTTTTTGCCCCTGTTGTCCCAATAATTCTGTTGTATCTTTCACCCATGGGACCCACACAGTAGGGGCTATTAGTTAGCCAGGTGGGCCTTACAGCCCATGATACTTGAAGGATACAAATAGACAGTAGCTTCTGGGGGAGGAGCCTCTGGGAGAAAGTTGGCCACACCCCTTCCTGTCCTAAGCTGCTGATGCTGCTCTGGCTGGTTGCTGCAACCTTGGTCTCAGGAGCTTCTGGGCAGAAGATGGCAAGGCCCTTTCCTGTCTCTGGCTACTATTGGCTGCTGGCTTGGTCTCGGAGCCTTTGTACTAAGTTAGACGCACCCCTTCCTACCTTGGGCTGATGATGCTGCTGTTGCTGCCCCCTCCCCAGGGGGGTCCTCTGCTGCACGATGCTGCCCCATTCAAGGAGGAGGCCACTGCACTGTGCCACATCCCAGCACCAAACCCCAGCTTCTGCACCCCTGTTCTGGCCTGCTGCCCAGCCCGCCACCAAGACATGGCTGGGGGACAGCCTGGGGAGGGAGCTTGTGCTGCCTGTGGGCCCCTCCCCACCATCACTGCCAGAGCCTAAAAGAACCTTGCCTGCCCCAGCAGTCTTGGCAGGCCAGCCCCCACCTTCAGCTCCACATTCACCAGAAGAACACCCTGAGTGGCTGAACTGGTGCTGCTGTCCCCTCTCAGGAGAGAGGGAGATTCCCTGCTGCACCACCTGACACCACACCTGCACTGGATTACCTCCTAATTTACTGACTGCTTCTGCCCTCCCCCACAGCTACCTCACTGCATCTGATCCTGATTTGTCTTCCTGCTTACTGCTCTGCTGCTGAGTGCCTGGCTGGATGCCTGAGGGGCTGCTGGACAGTTCTTCCACAAACAAAGCCCCTCCACCACTCCAGCCATCTTTTTCATCTGCCTCAGCAGCCTTCCCTCTGTTTGTTTGGGGGGGGGGGGGGTTGCCCTTGTGTGGTAAATCCTGTGGTCCACTCCCCTTGACCTGGTGTTTGTTGTGTGGCTGAGCAAGCCAGCTCAAGTTTCTCCAACCTGTGTGTGTGTGTGTGTGTCTCTGTCTCTGTCTGTCTTCCCCCTCCCCCACATTCTGAAAGTGTAGACCTCCCTTTTTTTTTTCCTGTGGGGCTGTAGGTTGGTGAATTTCAGCCCCCTTCCTCCCTACCCGCGTTCTCCCCCACAACCCCAGCCTGCCCCTACTGAATTCACCAGCCGCACTGGATATTTTGTTTTTCTTTATTGTCTTCCCTGCCTTCATGTGAAACAACTACAAGGCAGGAGGCTTCTTGGGGAGTAGATGCCCCTCACAGAGCTTCCTGCAGCCCCCACTATGGGGGTGGATCCCAGCCAAGCCCCCAAAGGGATGCATGCCCCTGCAGCCTCCACCCCACAGGCAAAGTCCAGCCAACCTCTTCCGGGCATGAAGAAGCCTGCAACTTCTACTGCAGAGGCAGCCAACAGGGCTAAGGGGTCTTTGCCTCACAAGATGAACATAAGCCACCAATGAGATACCACAGCTGGCAAAGTGAACAAAACTCTGGCTTGCATCTACCAATACAGCTCAAGCAAGACCCAGGATGTCATCCTCCCACTGTACTTGGCCTTGGTGAGACTGCAGCTAGAGTACTGCATCCAATTCTGGGCACCACAATTCAGAAAGGATGTGGAGAAGCTTGAAAGAGTCCAGAGGAGAGCCACACGCACGATCAGAAAGCAAGAGAACAGGCCTTATGAAAATAAGCTGATAGCCATGGGACTCTTCAGCCTGGAGAAGCACAGGCTCAAGGGTGATTTGGTGGCAGCCTGTAAGTACATAAAGCTTGTTCATCAGGATCTGGGGGAATGCCTGTTTCACCAGGACACCCCAAAGGAAGACAAGGTCCAACGGTCACAAACTCCTGCAAGACCATTTTAGGCTGGACATAAGGAAAAACTTCTTTACTGTCTGAGCCCCCAAGGCCTGGAATAGATTCCCCACAGAAGTGGTGCTAGCACCTACTTTGGATACTTTCAAGAAACATTTGGGTGCTTATTTTGCTGGGATCCTTTGACCCTATCTGACTTCCTGCCCTTTGCCCATTGTCCATGAAATCTATGAAATTCAGTGCTGGCTGTTCTACTGGAAAAAACTGTATACAGCATCTTTCTCAACAGTTCTAGACCTACTCCCAAATCACTATATTTTCTTGCACCATTGTCACCATTTGTTCAGTCACATGCTCTTTCCCTCATCCCATAAACAGCCATTAGCTAGGTTTTTTTTTTCATCTGTCTTATCCTTAGTCAGTGATAAGAGCGTTTGGTGCACCCCCTGTAAGGCCACAGTCCCTGCTCATGTGACGGGCAAGCGGGGCCAGGCGGAAGCACTAATACCCCCCTGCGAGCACAGCCAGGGAGTGTGATCACTGGATTTAGGTCGCAGCCACTTCCAGGAGCACTGTGGCTGCTTTGGGAGCAGTGTGGCTGCTCACTGGTTGGTAAACTTTGCCGCGGGGGGACCCCCCCTCCCAGTTGGCATGATCAGCCATGAGAAGACCCTCCACCAGTCACTGACTGATCACTTGGGGGGCACTTCCTCCCCACCCCCAACCTCAGGCAGCACCAGTCACCCATGTCCTTAGTCACTCATTGGTTATTTCTTTCCCAACCCCTCATTTGCTTTTTGTCATTCCACCTTCACTTCTCAGTTTTATTTATCCACTTCCATCCACTCATTCATTTGCTCAGTTCAGCTTCTTGCTTGTGGTTCCTGGGAGATTTTCTTCTCACTTGTAAGCTAATAGACTGGGACACAGTACCTGGGAGAAATAGGAATTTTTCTCACCTCTTATTTGGGATGGGGGGAAAGTTTTAGGTAGTTTTCTTTAGACAGGCTTGAAGAATTATTCCTCTCTAATATTTTCCTGAACACAGACAAGTGGGTTCTTGAAGTTAAGAGATAAGCTATAGTCCAGTCATACTCTTAGTCTTTGTACTTCCATAGACCGAATTCACCAGAGATGTTGCAAGGAGGCACATATTCCTTTGCTAGTGCACCTTGTGTCTTGGAGTTTTAACACGGTGGGGAGGACTAGCAGTATTTCTTGTTTTGTTTTGCAGGCACAGGAGAATATCTTACATTTCTATTTTGAGCTTCTTGAGGGACCATAGTGCTGGAAGCTCCTGACAGTGAAATGAGTAATTTTAGAAATAAATGAACCCAAAACTTGTATGCATACCTGAGTGAGATTCCTCTGACCACTATGGAATCAATTACTTTATCCAGTGTACAGCAGCATTGCTGGAAACCTTGAGAATTATTTTTGTAATAATAAAAAGTGTTGTTTAGACAGAGAAATGAGTACTTGCACCTTAAATGTTACTCAGCGCTGGTTTAAACAAATAGGCCAGTTTTTACACCAGAAAGAGGCAAAGCATTCACAGAAGTGAGTGTCTTGCAGCAAGCTGGTGTAAAAGCACAAGTAGGGTGCCCGAGAATGTGCTTTGCTAAGGAGACTCAGCTCACAGCAAATACGACTGTGGTCCAAGAGTCCGGATGGAATAATGCAACTGCCATGCAGGACCAGCAGGCAATGCCTGGCAATATAGAAGCGTTCAAGGCATGCTATGGCAATCCCACCAGCAGTTGCCTTTATCAAAGTGTACTGCCTTGCATCGGTGTGGAAATGGTGCCAGACGTCCACAAGGTCTCCTGCCTCCAAAGCTGTCTGTAGCCACCGGGCTGAGGATGGATGGGGTTTTGGCCCATTCCGGTCATGCTGTTCATTGACCGTGCAATTAAAGTCCCCGGCCAGGAGGAGAAGGTCTTAATCGTCAGCTTCATTCCTCAAAAACTCAGCCAGGGACTCAAAGAAGGCTGTCCATTCTCGCCCAGCAGTGGGCACATAGATGTTAATTAGAAGGAGGCGATGTTGTGCCAATGTGATATGAGCAGTTAGCAGGGGGCCAGGGATGATCTCTTGGGTTACTGCAGTCAGGGGTCAGCTGTGGTGATAAGAGGATTGCGACTCCTGTGCTGAGAGAGGTGCCATGGCTCAGGAACATATGGCCCTTCTAGGCAGCATGCCAGCTGGCTTAGCTAGCTGCATCAGTACGGGTTTCTTGAAGAAAGGTGATATCCACCTTTTTTTGATGCAAGAAATCAAAAAGTGCCGCCCACTTCACAGGGTCTCTGCAGCCATTGCAATGAGTGAACCAAAAGTTGTGGCTGCCGTGCGTGAAGGGTGTAGAAAAGGGGGACAGGCAAAGCCAAGGGAACAGAGAGGAGCAAGCATGCAGGACAGTGAAAAACCCAGGCCTACAGCTTGTCACCTGGTGTTGATCTCAACAAGTGCCCAACATCATCCGCAAGCTTGCTTAAGTGAAAACTATATCTCTGCATCCCCACAGTGGGGTGCAGCACCACTGCTACAGCCTTAGCAGACACCACAAATGTCTCCAGTTCTGTGAACCATTTCTGTACATGTTGTGCAACCCTCCAGTGGAGCTTTATCTGGTCAAGAATAAGGCTTTCACTTGAGTAACTGACACAGGGAGGTTCCTCAGAAGCAGGAACAGGTTCTGCCTCTGGGGTGGGGACACTCCCTATTGAGGGGGGGGACACTTTAGCTGAGTCAGAGGATGCCACTTCCTGAGGCAGGACTTCTGTTAACTCTTCCTCAGAGGCAGAGTCAAAATCTGACCCCAAGGAGGAGGAGCCATACACATCAGGCATTGAGAGCCACTGAGTCCCAGGAGGAGCACTTGGTCCCTCACCAGGATCCTCAACATCAGGCCCTGTGGGAACAGTATCTTCCAAGAAGGCCTGTGAGGAACATCAGTCCCTGACCTCTTGGGTGGGGCGCTCTCATGGGTCAGGTACTCTTGCTCCCAGAGCTGCTTGCAGCTCCCAGAGGGTCCAACCCACAATGAAAGCGCCCACGATGCTCGTGTATTTCAAAACTCACCACTGCCTGAGATGATGGGCAAGGGCTAATATGCCCCAGGACTGGAGGAGGTTGTCATCAGAGGTGTTTCAGTGCCCCCACTGATATTAGCTGATGAAACCTAGCAGCTCCTGCCCCGGCTCATGAAGCCATATGCAGGGCAAGTGAGTGACCCACAGAAACTGCTGTTCAATAAGCAACTAAGCAAGTACTGCATGAGCATAGATTGTGCATTTGGGTACTTGAAAGCCCATTGGAGATCACTCAACTACAGGCTAGAAGTTGATGCTAATAACATTACCCCTTACATAGTGGCAGCATGCATCCTGCATAATATCTGTGAAACCAGGGGTGAGGTCTTCATTGATGCTTGGAGATCAGTTAAGAAAATTGACACAAGCCACACTATTCGCTAGCAGAAAATCAGTTGAGCATGTGGGGCTAGAGATACAGGCAAATAGCAGGAAGGGTGCTGTGATCACACATTGGTGGCACATAGGTGCTGCTCTGCGGGGGGAATGTGCTCTGTAATTGTGTGAATTGATCCTTTTTATCATTAATGTTCCATTTCATATTAATTTCTCATTTAATAAAGTCCATCTTATAAAAAGTTGTCTTGCATATTGGGTTCATAACAGGGTCTCAGAGAGGTCTCTGTATGGGATGTGGGATGGAGGGCAGGGGGGATGGTTCTCTGTTTCTTTGTGGTGGCAGGCGACTTGGGAAGACAAGCAGGTCTAAAACCTGTTTGGGGATATGACTGCAAACTGTAATAGGATTCACATGAAAATAGACTAATTGATTCGACAATAGCCTGGTAACCACCATCCCCTTCCCCCGCAACACAGCCTCTTGATTCTGGCCACTGTGTATGTGGTGACTGGCGGGGGAGGGGGAAAAATTCATTGCACCTGGGCAGTTTTTTCTTTTTTCACCTCGGTGGCAGTGTTAGGCCACGCTGGCCTTTTGTGTTTATCGCAGGAGGGAGGAGGAGTTGGAGTAAGCTAATCATGGCCCCTCAACACTGCTTTTGGAGCAACTGTCCTGGGCAAGGGGATCCCTGGTAACTAAGGAATCTTGATGATCCTTGATAACAACCACTGCAAAAATTTCTTATAGTTTGACACAATACAAATGAAAGAAGACACAGGATTCTTTCTTTGTTACATACAAATTTATGTAGTACTGTTTCCATTGAGGCTTTAGATAAACCATGGGTTACATTTTTACATTTACATTTTTGCATTACATTTTTACAAGTCCAAGCCTTGACAGTTACGTTTTTTACATACAAGGGAGAAGCAGCAGGGGGAAGAGGCTAGGAGGGCCTGTCCAGGGAGGGCAGGGCATGTAGGCCAGTACCAACCAGGGGTGCTAAGAAAGAGCCCTGCAGCCATGGGGGAAGCAGCTGTTGGTTTCAAGTGGTAAAGCTGGCAGAAAAACTTTTTTATTTGTAAAGAGAATAATATTATATCACAAAGCTGTTATATTATTATATATATCACAAAGCTGTTATATTATATTATACAGGCAGAGCCCCAGCCAGGAGGCAAGAGGCAAGGAGAGAGCTTGCCAACTGCTAACTGCTCCCAGGAATGTTAATACATTATGATCTGGAGAAGCTGAGTTAGAACAAGCTGCCCAGCTTGAACTCCTACTTCAGTGGGACTGGCTGAGTGTGTGTGGGTGGGTGTGTGGGTGCTCAGTTGTATTGGAAGGCCCACCATGGACTGGGGAAGCTACGATGCCCTTGGTAGTGAAAAACTGGCTGAAAAACCTTTTTTTGTAAAAAAAATAATATTCTATCACGAAGTTTATTTTCAACCAACACTGTTCAAACCTGCATGTAATCTTGGTCTTGATTTTTAGGGAAAACCCCTTTTTTCAATTTTACTCCCAAAACAACAAAAAGAAAGCTGCTCTCTGTAGTGAAAGAACCGGGCATTTTTAGCACCCAGTTTTTGCTAGCACAAAGCAGGGTGCTGTGTGTGTGTGTGTGTGTGTGTGTGTGTGTGTGTGTGTGATGCGCGCAAGCTGGGATGCCATTGGTCCACAAGTGGTGAAGCATAGGCAAGATGGAGGGAGGAAGGCTAATAAGCATTAGGCATCTATTCCCACCTACCACACTGGCAGCAGACACCTTTTCATCCTGGACATTGAAACTGACACCAGGACTATATTTCAGTTCAGCACTATTGCTATTGTAAACAGAACCTCTGTGTGTGTTGGGGGGTGAGGGGGGGATGCTGTAGTGAAAAACTGGCTGAAAAAAAAATTTTGGTGATTTCGCAGGAGGAAGACATAAGTAACATTTTGATTACAGCAGAAAATGTACTAGACACAGTGAAAAAGTGAAATCGTCAATGTTGCAATGCTAAAGCCTGAAGCCCCTAGCCATGGGGCAGGGAAGGTGGGAGAAAGACTATTTTGCCCCAGAATCCCCCCAGCCATGGGGGAAGGTGTGTGGAAAGACCATTTTCCCCAAGAAGCCACAGCTGTGGGGCAGTGAAGGTGTGTGGAAAGACTATTTTGCCCAAGAAGCCCCAGGAGGCAGAATTTTACCACAGCCAACAGGCTGCCCAGATTGAACTTCTACATCAATGGGACTGGCTGGTTTTATCAAGTTTTTTGCAAAAAAATGTGGGTTCTCTCTCCAAAGCCACCATGCCGCAGGAAAGACTCAGGTAGGGAGAGAGGGAGGGTGGGCAGGAGTGTATGTGGGTGGTGAATATACAAGTAAGATAAAAAAAAGCGGGGCTACATGAACAAAGGCAAACAATGAAAAAGGAACAGTACATACTTGATCCTTGAGCTAAATAAGCATATTTCAGTAAGTAGCTGCTTGGACTAGCTTGACCCTTTGTAAGTTTTCAGCATTTTTATACCTTACACACTGTTGGCTGGGCCACTTAAAATCAGCAGGAGGAGGAGCAGGGAAGGCTGGAAGTAGGGCAAAAAAGGGGATTAAAAAGCTTCATTGTTAAATACTGGCATATTCAGATATGAAACAGAAATATTAATTTAAAAATTTTAAAGTGATTATTTAAAATGCAAGCTTAGTTTCTGATGTATTGACACAATATGAGGACTTGTCTACATCGTGGCAAAGAGAGGGTAACGGTGAGAGTATTGAATAATGGTGAGGGTATTATGAATAATGAGTCTAAAAGGATATTGCGGATCGAATAGGAACCTGGCAGTAACATGGCAGCATTTCTTCTGGAGATGGAAGTGGTGTCAGGTGAATGTCTTGCAGGCTTCTGTTCTTCTCTTCTGCCGGTTGTGCCCATTGTAGAAATAGGAGGGGAGGGGAGAAGTTAAGAGCTAGGACTTCATGCTGTGGGATACCTAGCACCTTCATTTATAGCAATTAAACCCTATTTACATGATAGTTTAAGTAAACAATGCAGCCTTCCCTCAGGGCACAGCCAAGTGTGGAGTCTTACTTACCAATCCTTAAGCATCCTGGTTGTTTGTGGAACAGTTTGGGTGTCCTCTTTCAAGTGTCACAAAAGCGGCCTCATCCTGCACTCGAAAGCAAAACTGGACCCGACATCATCAGCAAGCAGCAGGCTATGGTGCTGTGCTAGGGGCAAGTGTTCTGCTGGGCTGAGTCTTTGTACCTCTGGTGTGCTGCCATCTCTAATCCACCTCAGAAGTCTCTTGGTCATCAATATAGCGTGCGCACCCCAATAACCACTCCAGAAATTTATAGGTCCTCAGTGTGCAGGCCAGGAGCGATCCGGGGCCCTTTTTGTGCGCCGCAGGCTGTGGCCAGCAGCCCGGGCACGCTGGATCAGAGAAAACAGGTGACACGCTAGAATTAGTCACGGACGCGTAATGGTTGATTCAAGATTGTTTACTTACACCGAAGATGGTCACGGTGTAGGCTGGACAGTTTTCCAGGCACAGCTCCGATTAAATCCTCGTTTGAGGACTACGACAAGCTCAGGTCTCTCCCACGGAGTGGTTGAGGCTCCGTGGATCCTTTTGCATGCAGGGAAAGGGATACATCGAGGATTGCGAACGGCGACGGGGAGAGGCTAGAGGCTGATCAGACCTCTGTTGCCTGCTTGAAATGCACTGGGTCCGATAGGCTCCGCAGCGCTTAGAGATCTTCACACAGTGTGAAGATCCCTCCTCCTGGTGTTCATGGAGTCCTCCAACTTGGGCGGAAACCACGCAAGCTTTTTATACGGCTAGCAAGCCAATCACTAGCCGCCACGTGTGAATAATTTCACATGAACCAATAATGGGGCTTGAATTATCATACAAATGGCGGGAACTCTTTGCAACGAGCATTTCTTAACTGCAAAGAAGAAATGCACACTGCAAAGAAAGCTACAATTTGGCGGGAAAATAATTCAGTGTCGCCAAAGCACACACAAAACAAAAATCACACCCTTGGGTTGTGACACTCAGGAGGCAAACACCCCTTTCCCCCTCCCCCCCCCCCCCCTTGGTGGCCTTGTTTTGGGGCAAGAAAAAAACCCAAGCAGACTAGTGCCAGCCTGGTAAGCACGCAAAACACACGTGTGCTGGAAAAAGGCGTGGTAAAAGTGGAAAAACATAGCTTTTCCCTGTGCAAAAAATAGCGGGGGGAAAAATTGGCTTGGGGCAACTTTGCAAAGTGGGTGGGTGGGAGATGCAATGCTTGTGCACACTAGTGTAGCTAAGGGTACCCCACACCCAGCGCCTGCCCGGGGGAAATAGCGTGCAGCCCTAAGGTGCACTGCTTGTGTGCCCTTTTGAGGGCCCTGAGGGAGCTTTGCAGGGAAAGATTGTGTGCCAAACTGGCCAAGTGCTCCGTGCTACTTTGCAAAATTGAGGGGGCACCAGGCTAGGGAGGGAGGTGCTGCCCCTTGGGAGCCCAGGCGCATGGGAGATGCAATGCTTGTGCAAACTAGTGTAGCCCTGCCTAAGGTTACCTGGCACCCAGTGCCTACCCAGGGGAAACAGCGTGTAGCCCTAAGATGCAATGCTTGTGTACCCTTGGGGAGCCCTGGGAGAGGCTTGGCAGGGAAAGATTTTGTGCACCCACTCAGCGCCCACTCGAGCCACACAAGTGCTGCAATAGGGCATTTCTTGTCCTAAAGCACTGCCTGGCAGTAAGGTAGTACTGAAGGGGCAGAAGGGTAAAATTGTTCTGGCGTGCTCTCTAGCGCTTTTTACTAGTCATAGCATTATAAGCCCTTACATGGTAAATCAGGTACACATTACATAATCAGTCATTGAAAAATAAGAAAGGGAAATTAAACCAGGAACATTTTTAGCAACTAAATGCCGAGTACATGTACAGGGGTGTAGGTTGTAGTCGTGTTGGTCTAAGGACATAGGCAGACAAGGTTCTTTGGGTGAATCTGGTATCTTTTATTAGACCAACTTAAATAGTTGGAAAACAATTTTTAAGCAAGCTTTTGGGTTCAAAAACCCTTCGTCAGGCTAAGGAAGTTTCAGCAGTTGGTGTGTGCTCTTCCTGGATGGAATGAAAAGTAAAGAAGCCAGAGGCTGGGCTGGTATGCATACAAGATCCTCTGACAACATTCAGGAAAAGATCAACCCCAAAAAACCATCAGATTGGACACCTCACAGTGGACGAAACCCTAACCTTGACTGCTACATTGACTGCTTCAGGGAAAGAATGAACAATTAAATAATCAACAACACACTCCACCATAACAACCTCTCTCTATCAGAGAAAAAGGCCATAGAATCTCTTAGATCTAGCCACCAAATAGTACTAAAACCAGCAAATAAAGGAGGAGCCATAGTCATCCTAAACCATGAAGACTACATAAAGGAAGCCAACAGACAACTACCACCTATTACAAAGAACTACAAGAAGATCCTACTCCCCTTTTCACCAAGAAACTCAACAATACCATCAAATCATTTCTATCAGGACTACAAGAAAAATTATAGACCTTGATCCCCCCAGTGCCTAACCCGGGGACTTTTTACATGCTCCCTAAAATCCACAAACAAGGGAACCCTGGCAGACCTATCATATCCAACCATGGGACCCTAACTGAGGAAATATCAGGTTTTGTTGAATCAGTCCTAAAACCACTCATCACCCACAGAGCAAGTTTTGTCCAAGACACTACAGACTTGCTACGGAAACTTAAAAACATAGACCACCTTCCCAGCAACACCCTCCTAGCCACCATGGATGTTACCAGCCTATATACCAACATCCCACACGAGTATGGCATCCAACCCTGCCTTACATATCTACAGGAACAAGATTACAACTCAGAATACAGACCCAAAGATATTACTGACCTTATACACTTCATCCTCACACACAACAATTTCATTTTTAATAACCAACACTTCCTCCAGATGATGGGAACAGCTATGGGCACCAAAATGGCCGCACAGTATGCCAACCTTTTTATGAGCCACCTGGAGGAAGACTTCCTCAAAAACTGCACCATCAAACCCTTGCTTTACTTAAGATATATTGATGACATCTTCATCATTTGGACTGAAAACCTGCAATCCCTGATTGAGTTCCATCAGAAATTCAACAATCACCATCCCTCCATCTGCCTTTCTCTAGAATACTCCAGCACCAACATCTCCTTTTTAGACATGATCAGTATCCAGAATGATAAAATACAGGCCACGTTATACAAGAAACCCACAGACCAATATACGTATCTGCACAGAACCAGCAATCACCTGAAACACACCAAAAAAGCTGTGATATACAGCCAAGCCTTCAGATACCACTGCATTTGCACTGAAGAGAATAGCCAGGATTGCCACCTCACCAATCTTAAAAAGGCTTTCACCCAACAAGGACACTCCCCCAGAGAGACAGATCGCATGTTTGAAAGAGCCACCCAGATACCATGTGAAGAACTGCTGCAGTACAGAAGAAAAACCCCCACAAATTGCACACCGCTGGTTATGACCTATCACCCCTCCCTCGAACCCATATGGAAAATCCTCAAACAATTACAACCCATACTAGAAAGAGACCCTATTCTTAAAGAGATCTTCCCAGAACCACCCATCCTAGCTTTCAAACAAGCATCAAACCTCACTAACCTCAAAACCAGAAGCAAACTTCCTCAGACCCAGAACACACCAAATGGATCCAGACCATACTATGACAAGAAATGTAAAACCTACCAACACTTCTCCACCACCCCCACAATTACTGCATTCCTGGATCTTACAGCTGCACCTCCAGAAATATAATATATCTCATCCAATGCAACAAATGCCCTGACGGAAAATACGTAGGAGAGACCAAACAACAACTGTGCACCAGAATGAATGCACACTGGAAAGCTATCAAAGACAGGAATACCCAGTTACCTGTGGGGGCACATTTCTCGAAAGAAAACCACTCTCTCTCCAATCTCTCAGTCCTGATCCTCAAAGGAAACTTACAAAACACTTCCCAGAGATGAGCCTATGAACTCCACTTCATCAACCTCCTGGATAGTAAAAATCATGGACTAAATATAGACATTGGATTTATGGCACATTATAACCTGCCTGACATCTGACTCCCCAGGTACTTCTCCACTATTCATCCCCCTTCTCTCCCCCCACCCAGCCTCTCTCTCACCCATTGACTCCTCAGTCTACATCTTCACTGACTGCCTATCTTGTATGCATACTAATGGGGGTCATCTCTCAGTAATAAGATGAACCACTCCTACCTGGGGTGACTATAATCTGGAGACATGTTGTAGGGAGACAGAGAAAGAGAAGTAAATGAAATAGTTGAGCAGCCTATAGGGAGGGATACATGGTGCCTGCCTCACAGGTGCTTTGAAGCAGCCTTACAAAATCCAGGAGAAATACCAACCTCTGTAAAGTTAACCAGGAGGCTAGGATAAATCCAAAAAGCCAAAAACAAAGGTTTCCAAGTAGTGGATCATCCTTAAATTTAAATTCTGATTTCTTTCTGGTGTTGGTGGTTGTGGCTGTGGGTTTTTTTCCTGCTGTAGTAGTTCTAATACTTTTAAGGCTGTTAATAACAATAAAATTTATGTTAGTGGTAACAACATAATTGATAACTGTCACTGAGGCTGTACATATTTGTCTTTCCTTGTCACTCTTTGTTTTTATGGCTGCCATGTTGTTTAGCAATTCTTACAACAGTTAAATGGCATAAGCACCAAATGCAAGTTTTCAATACAAGGAGTGTCTAGTCCAAGGGTGTGGCATGCTTTCATCACACTGAGGAAGGAAGAAAAGATTCCAGTCTCTTATTTGGTCAAGGACTAATATGTGAGACTGATCACATAATAGAAAACAAAATGTGTGTGCCCAAGCAAATGGAAGTTTCCAGCTACTTGCTTCTTTCTTCCCTTTCCTGGGAAAACTGCTACAGCATTGTTGCCTCTGAAGTAGCTTAAGTTTCTACAGAGAAGGCAGCTGATGCTCTCTGTCTAGTTTCTCCTGATCACATGGAATCCATACAGTACTCCAAGGGTGTAAGCATGTGCTTAGGATCCTTCATACTCATAACATTCAGGAATTATTTGTTTTACCTCTGTGATTCCTCCTGTTTCATTCCATCTCCTATCTTGGTATAAATAAGGGCCATTTTAAAAGCACTGTCAGGCCAGTCACAGAGGAAAGTACAGCAATCCTTGTGCAAGTGCTGTCAGGCCACAGAAAAAAGTACAGCAATCTATGCAAGCAGGCAGCTGCAGTGCAGACTTTTTGAATTATGCAACACCTTCAAAGCCAGGGCATTGTTAGCACCTGAGAAGGAGGGTGACTTCAAACAGACACTCATTCCACTTCTACTGGGAGTGGCTTTTCTTGGTTGACCACCACTTCAGGGCTTGGCAAACTAGCACTGACTGGTGAGACTGGATGGTATCACAGACCTGGTTCATCAGCAGTGATGTCAGAACTTCAAGATATCAGAGACCTCTTTCTTACAAGTTTGTAGATGTCAGTCAGGAGCTGGAGAGCTCAGCTCAGCATGGAAAAGTGTTGTGCAAATGGAAGCTCTTTGTTTTCAAATGCTACTCTGTAGTAGCAAACCTGTTTGACATTGATCAATTGTCTGTCTTAAACAGCCCAGTGCTTCTCAACCTTTTTTTGTACCAGGACCCATTTGTAAACATTGGCCAGTCCTGGCTTAGTGCTCCTCACTCCCGACCCACTGCCCCCCAGCGTGTGGGGCAGGGGGGAGGGAGGTGTGAGGCATGGGGGCCCCCAAGCAGCCCTTTACAGGCTGGAACTCTGCCAGCCTGCAAGGGAAAAGCCATAGTTTCCCACATTTTTCTCCTTTAAAGGAGAATCTATTTTTAAAGTTTGATCATGACCCTTTCATATATTCTTGCAACCCACGCAACCTGTGACCCATGATTAAGAAATGCTGGTTTAACGTGAAATGTGAGTTCCTGTGAAGAAAGCAGTATAAGCAAGATCAGAAGGTTGGCAATGCACAGGGTGGCCGATGGATTTACATTGATGGGACTCATTATGCCTAGTATTTTCCCTTAAAAGAAGAATTCATCAACAGGAAGAGATATTTCTTTGTATTGCTGCAAGACTTTGTTTGCCTCACCCTGAATCTTCCACAGTTAGGCCATCTAGAAAGGTCCCTGATGCTGGATCTTTAAAAGCTCTGGCCTGTTTACTGCAATGAGAAATGTAACTATTACTTAAGAGTGATTGTAGACTTTGCTGGTGTTGCCATTCATCCCTGATGGAAGACCCAGAATAGACTCCAGATCTATGGCCTTATTGGAAGTGAGCAATGGATCTGAGGGGGAATAGTATTAGTATGCAGCTTTTGAGGTTGATGCATGGGTTAAGGGTTACTGGGCATGTGGGGCAGCAGGGTAGTGTTGCCTGGCACCTTTGTGGACTTCTTACTTTGGAAGGCATTAGCCTGAGGCTTGTCCCAAGAAGGTAAAAGGCCTTTTGTTCAGAAAGGCAATGGACAGATGTGGCTTACCTGCTGTTTGCTGTGACTGTGAACCCAGAGCTGGTGCAGGAAGGGAAAGGAATGGCAAGGTCTATCAGTGCTCCTGGCTAATAATACATGACCAGGTTAATCTGAGGCTGATGGACCTGGGTTTTCAGGCTGGGACAATGATTTACACTTGCATCATGAATGGCAATTAACTCGAATTAACACTTAACCCCAAGACAAGAGCAGCTAACTCAGATATATCAAGGTGGGTATGTCTACATGAGACGCTATGTCGCCGTAGCACTGCACTATGGTGTAGCAGAAAGCCCCCTTTTTCCTCTTGCAAGCATTTGTTTTCCCCTCTTTGGATATGTTTCTCCTCTTCTACCTTTTCTTCCTTCCTCTGTCTTTCACTATAAGATAAGGAATTGTGTTTTAAAGTTTGTATGTATGTATTTTGTATCTCCCCTTGTATTTTGGTATTTTTATCTATTTGTGTGCCATGGCATTACTCTTGTAGCTTATATTTTATACTCTTCATCTTTTAAATAAATGTGTTTTAGTTTTTAGAAGTAAGTTATATGCTGTAACAATGTGAACAAGGGCAGAAATGAAACTTCCACTTCCCTGTATCAGTCAGGCCCCTGAAAGAGCGAGTGAATCAGTGATTGAATATGTAACACAGTAGCAGGCTTCAGTAACAAGCAGAGATTAACACCTAGGGAAACCGCAGATCGACCATGGAAGAAATCAATAGGAGACAATGTAGCAACTGGAATTCTCTAAACTTCACTGTTCAAGGGCTAGAAGCCCTGGTCTGAATTAATCAATGCCAGGGACCAACTTTTGGGGTTGAATATCTCCAGATCGACCGCTCCCAGAGCCCTATTCAAAATTAATCAATGGACTCCCAAACCTGCACGTACATGCGGACGACCCCTGGGGCTGACAGATGCCATCCAGTAGCCACCAAGGGGGAAGTCCCACGGGGATCAATGACCCCTGGATTGGGCAAACCTGAAAACTGGGGAGTCACCAAAGTCTGCCAAGGACAGATACAAAGCAGTGAAAAGTGACCCTCAGGGGCGCCCTCTTGATCTCCAACTTGACCAGCACCCGACCTGTCCAGCCAGAAGGACCAGCAGGCGACCCTCTTCTGGAGCATAACACCACACTGGAAGAAGCCTCAACTGGCCATCGACAGCAGACTCCAGCGCTTGTAGGAAAGGTATACCCGACTCTGGTGTGCCCCTCCTCCCCAAACATTTGTAGCTCGCTACTGTGTATGTGTGTGTGTGAGGGGACCAGCCCCAAGGTTATGATTTGACTTCATTACAGTGTTTCAATCTGCCTAATAAACCAGAATTTTAAGGAGTTGGACATTTGAAGTCAACACTGGCAATCTAGCATGGCAGGTACAAACTATGAAACTGTAGCAGCTAAAAATAGCCATGCACAGCTGGTATGGCACAGTAACTGCTGCTCCTGTGCAGTAGAGGCATGTGTAAATGTCCCCAGTGACTTCAAGTTGAACACTGAACATGTAAGTCTATGGCATCCCAGGGCAGAGGCAGATCTGGGGTGGGAGGGGGGGCAGGGTGCATTGGGTGCACTTGCATCCCCCTTTGATTCTTGCTCCACCCAGAGTTTAAAACCAACTGCCTAGCAGTGGCAGCAGCATTTCTAGTCACTCAATGCTGAGGGAGTCAGTTGACTTCACGGCTCATTGTCATCTATCGAATCCCTTCTAAACTCTTCATTCCACTGTTGATAAGGTCCCTTTCTCTCTTCTCCCTAGTGGAGCTGATGTTCCACCAATCAAGCTAGCCTTTGTTCTGCTCTGCTACTGTCTGTCAGCTGCTCCTGGTCATGCAGCTCCTATTTCACAGCCCTGCAAATTGTTTTTTTAAACTCATTCCAGTGAAGTTCTATTTATTTGTTTATACTTCCCTCTTAAACTGAATAATACAGCCTCATGCCCCTTCTTGTTTCTTTTTAACTGCAGAAAAATAGGTGCTGTGTTCTAGGTGATGATGCACCTCACCATCTGCACCTCCTGTTGTCATAGGTGATGTCATATGTACGTGATGATGCACCTTGCCATCTGCACCCACCTAGCCACAGGTGATGCCACATATATGGGATGATGCACCCTTGCTGTCTGTACCCTCCTTGTCACAGATGATGTAATATGTCAAGGGCGGGCAATGATTTTGGGTGGAGGGTCACTTACTGAGTTTTGGCAAGCCAGGGGCAGATAAATATTCATTTTTTAAATTTTTTAGGGTCCCCATGGGCGACATAGAGTGGCCTGGGGGGTCACATTTGGCCTGCCGAGCTGCATTTTGCCTACCCCTGTTATAAGTGGTCATATATGTGCCGTGATGCACCTCACCCTCTGCACCCACCTTGCCACAGTTGATGTCATAGATAATGTCATATATCTGTGATGATGCACCTCACTGCCTGTACCCTCCTTGTCATAGGTGATGTCAAACATGCTGCAATGAACCTCACCATCTGCACCCGTCTTGCTAAAGGTGATGTCATAGATATGTATGGGGTGATGCACCTCACTGCCTGTACCCTCATCGCAGGTGATGTCAAAATCCTAGCCTCACCCGTGCCCCAGGGTAAAAAGTCTTTGTCTCGGGACAAGGCGGTGAGCTGTTTCTCGTGGCTGCTCCCAGTGCAAATAGCACTGACCCTGCCGGGATGATGCACCTCCCTGGGCTGCCCGGGCAGCTCCGCACCCGCAGCCCTTAAGCCGCGCCGGGCTCGGACCCCGCCTCCCCCCAACCCCCCCGGCAAGTGGGCGTGGCCTATAACGTCACCGTGGGGAGGATGTGCTGGGGCATTCCACCCCGCCCCACTCCCGCACCTGAAGTGGGCGTGGCCTGTGACGTCACGGAAGGGAGGAGGGGTAGCCGTGGCACCCCCACCTCCGGCGGCTGAGGAGTTCGCGTGGCTTGGAGCGTAACTGTGCTTGAAGCACTGGCCGTTGCTGCCTCCCCTTTCTGCGCGCGCTGGGCCGCACCTGCCGCCCCGCCCCTTCCCCGCCCAGCTACCCAGGCGGGCGGGCTACAATGTCGGCTCGGAGGCGGCGCGGGGCCGGCGGGGACCCGGACACCGAGAATGGCAGCGACAAGGTGAGGCGCGGCAGTGCTCTCCCCGCCCCTCTTCCCCCGGGGGTCGGCGCCTGGGGCGGGGCCCTTGCACCGTTGGCCTTCCCCCAACTGCAGCTGCCGTGGGGAGGGGCGCGCCCCACATCTCGATTGTTTCCCCCCCGCCCGCACCCCCATGCCCGGCGTTTAGGTGCGTCCCTCGCCCTGTCTTTTACAGCTGATCAGTCATCCCGGAGCTGTAAAAGAGTTTTTTTTTCCATATAAGGTAAGATTGCAGGTGGAGGGGGAGGCTGGCACAGCAGCAGCCGTGTGTCCCTGAGCACACAGGTAAAGCAAGGAGAGCCACCCCGCCAACTCCACCTGGCATTTCAACCCCCCCCCCCCCCCCCAAATGCTCAGTGACCATTATCTGGTCAAAACCACAGGGGTGCTTTTGTGTCTGGAAAACTGTGTTTTAAAAGGCTCTGGGTAGCCTCTCTCTCTCTCTCTTTCTATTTTCCTTTTAGTGCCACCTTAAATTAACGAAGCTAAAGGTAAAAGGGTATGTTAGACAGAGTGCAGATTCGCTGAGATTTTCCCTGTCAGATATAAGCACTTCCTGTGCCAGCAACCCTAATGTGGGCAGAATCTTCTCCAAATGGGCTTCAATGGGAGAGTGAAGCTGGTCAATCCAGTTCAGTCTTGTGCTTTGCACACCTTGCATAACAAGCAAGCAAAGAATAAAATCAAGTCCTTATCCTTTAAAAGAGGCTGAGTTAGCTTACGATGAAAAGAAAAGTTATGACATTAAGTAATGACTGGGAGGGGCGGGGGGAGGTCTGTAGCTTTCTGATTGCCCAAAAGGTTGATTCTGTTTTTCTAGTAGGCTGTTTTAATTGCATGTTTATTTCCTTTACCTAATTCTGGTATTGTGCATTGTATCATTTATGCACTGAATTAGGCTTCTCAGATTAGCTGTGTAATTAGGTGTTCCTTGAGTTCAGCTGTCTCCAAAAATCCTCTCCTGTTGGATCCTGTACTCTTCTGGACACAAGGACTGGACTGGGAACTTTCTAGTATTGGTCTTGACTAGAGGGTGTCTAGAGAGGAAAGAGATGTTACTTCATGTAGGCCTAGTACACAGTCTTATTAGCAATCTAAGCCAAGTAAAGACTTCTAGTCCTCATTATGTTAGGGCAAAATGTGATTTAATATTGTTGTGTATTTGTACAAGATGTTTTTAATTGTATTTTAAAATGAAAACAAATAATCATGCAATTACTGCTTGTACTGTCTCTTACATTGGGGGAGCTCTTCCTGTGGTGTAGAGTTGTCAGACTCATTCAGACCTGTGGGACAGATGAGTGTCACTGGACCAATCTGCGGGCTGGACCAGGACTGAGCTCCTGTGCAACACCTGTGGCATTGGGTTCAGCCTGCTCACTGTAGGCACTGGCCCTGGGCCTCACTGCATGCAGCACCAGTTGGAGTGTGTCCAGCAGAAGGCAACAAAAATGGTTCGGTGGCTGGGGCACATGACTATGAGGACAGGCTAAAGGAACTGGGCTTATTTATTCTGAAGAAGAGAAGACTGAGGCGGGATTTAATAGCAGACTTCAGCCACCTGAAGGGTGGTTCCAAAGGGGATGGAGCTGGACTGTTCTCAGTGGTGGCAGATAAGAGAACAAGGAGCAATGGTGTGAAGTTGCAGCAAGGGAAGTTTAGGTTGATTATTGGGGGAAAAAACTTTCTCACTAGGTGAGTGGTAAAGCATTGGAATGGGTTACCTAGAGAGTGGTAGAATCTCTGTCCTTGAATGATAAGGCCCAGCTCAACAAAACCCTGGCTGGGATGATCTAGTTAGAGATGGTCCTGCTTCGAGCAGGGGGTTGGACTAGATGGCTTCCTGAGGTCCCTTCCAGCCCTAAATTTTGATGATTCTTTGTAGGTATTTAATGCATATAAGCTGTTTTTAGTGCAGTTCAACTGCTGGAAGCAGAAGAACAATGTCTTATTGTTTCCTTCTTTCTTGCTTGTCAGCCTGTCTTGAGAGAACTCCTTCCCCTCTCCTTGTCTTAAATAAGAGTATGTCTGTAATAAAGTATGTTATGCTGGACTAGATGACCCACGAGGACTGCCTTCAAACAATAATCTCTCAGTTTCCAGTGTTAGCTAGCAGCTACATACAGGGACACACAGCTTTCTTACAACCCTTTGGGAGCTGTGAAGTTTTAAAACTGCAAGGATTCATGTTCCTCAGCATATCATTGCCTGTGCAGCTGATGTTCTTTCATGGCTCATTGCTACTTATACTTGCTACCTGTGCATGCCTGAAAAGCATTTGAATTTCACACATTTCCCATTTCCCATTACCTTTCCATGTTCTGTAGAGATGTGACTTTTTTTCCTCCTTCACATTTATCTTTTTTTTTTCTTTGCTGCTTGCCCTGTATGAACTTTTAAAAAAAATAGCTATCTGTATAAGAAATGCCTCTGTAACACTGATTTTGTGTGTGTGGATGTAATTTTTTTTTTTTAATGATATATTTGAAAGTTTAATTATAAAGCTATATGTGAAGGTTTATATATTGATCTTTCACTAGGTAGAAGAATCTTGATTATTTATAATTTAATTAAAATTTAGACGTTTCTATTCCACATTTCATTCCACATCAGCCTGGAGGGAGGTGGGCAGTGGGGTCCCACAGGGTTCGGTCCTCGGACCGGTGTTATTTAATATCTTCATCAGTGATTTGAATGAGGACGTGGAGAGCACCCTCTCCAAGTTCGCTGATAATACCAAGTTATGGGGCAAAGTTAGTACACCGGAGGGCAGGGAGCAGGTTCAGGCTGACCTGGACAGGTTGGATCAATGAGCAGAGAGAAATAGGATACAATTTAATAAAGATAAATGTAAGGTACTCCACCTGGGAAGGAGGAACCCCCAGCACACCTATAGGTTGGGGAGTGTCCTTCTCAGCAGCTCGGAGGCAGAGAGGGATCTTGAAGTCATAATTGACTCCAAGATGAACATGAGCTGGCAGTGTAATGAGGCCATCAACAAGGCCAATCGCACTTTGTCGTGCATTGGCAGGTGCATGATTAATAGATCAAAGGAGGTGATGCTCCCCCTCTATGCGGCACTGGTCAGGCCGCAGTTGGAGTACTGTGTCCAGTTTTGGGCGCCACACTTCAAGAGGGACGCGGAGAATCTGGAGAGGGTCCAGAGGAGGGCCACTTGCATGATTAGTGGCCTTTGGGAAAGACCCTACGGGGGGAGGTTGAGAGAGCTGAATCTCTTTAGCCTTCACTAGATGGCTGAGGGGAGATCTTGTGCCCACCTATAAATTTATTAGGGGAGGTCAACACGGAATTGGTGATGCGCTGTTTACTAGGGCACCCCAGGGAGTGACTAGGAATAATGGGTGTAAGCTAGTTGAGAGTGGATTTAGGTTAGATATTAGGAAGACATTTTTCACAGTAAGGGTGGCCAGGATCTGGAATGGGCTTCCAAGAGAGGTGGTGCTTTCACCTAGCTTGAGGGTCTTCAAGAAGAGGCTAGATAGTCCCCTGGCTGGGGTCATCTGACCTCAGTCCTCTTTCCTGCCAGGGGCAGGGGGTCGGACACGATGATCCATTGTGGTCCCTTCCGACTCTACAATCTATGAATCTATTTAAAAATAGATTAACAAATTATCTTCAGGTGTTAGAAAAAAATAACATATTTGGAGAGCAGTTCCACAAATACTTCTTTAGGGTAAAGTTTTATAAAGGGTTTATATAGTGGAATCTGTGAAATGATTTGCTATGTAGCTAGGGGAACTAAAAAGGTTCCCTGTACTAAGTAGAAAAAAGCAGTTTTAACTGTGGGGGGGAAAAAAAAATCGGGGTGACGGGTGACATCGTATTTCATGGTTTTCTATATGATTAAGTGCCCAAAATGACACACAGATACAGGTTGGAATGCTATTCCTGGCCACATAGCCATGTGCATGTTGATAACTGTGCATGTGTAGACTGGGCATATATGAGAGAAAGGCATTCCATCTTTTCCCACCAAAGGTCGGTGACTACGGCACTCGTCTATAACCCAGGACCTCCAGCTTCCCAGTTTCCCTTACCCAGAGGGAGTTTCAGCCCAAGTCTCTGACTTTCTAGCACAGCGCTCTAACAACTTCTCCACAGGTCAGTCATCCAGGATCTTCTCTGATGCTTTTCTTGAAGACGGCCTTGTAGGTAGCCTCAAGAGGGGTCCAGAGGAAAGGAGCAAGCCAGGGTAGTGGCTACTGGTGTGGAAGGGAGGGGGCCCTGGGTCTAGTTAGGGCTCTTGTTCTCATTGAGCCAGAAGCTTATCCCCTGCACTGTCACCTCTCTCTTCTCTCCCACCATGACTATATTAGTAGCTCATCTTAGAAAGGAGTGCTGAAGAAGAGACCAAATTAATGTTGGACCTGTGATGTGGTGGTTTGAGCACTGTTCTGGGAGGTAAGAGATGCTCAGGTTTAAAGCTCCTCTAGGCATGGGGGACCTAGAATGCAGAATCTCTGCATTGTGTCCTTTCTAATGTCTCGTTCCTGCATGTCCCCTGAGCTGTGGGTGGGGAGGGGAACGTGCCTGTATACCCCCTTCCACCTGTTGATCCCTTGAGGTATTCTGGGAACCAAGGAAGCTTTGAAGAGTCAGTCCTAATACAATTAAATACTCACAAAAATGTAAATACATTTTAGTAGCACATTATTAATAATATACAGATAATACAGATGTAAATATCATTAAAAATATCTCCCAGTTATATCAGTTAAATGGTTAACTGATAGCTCATACCTAGTTTAGTGACCTCCAGCAGGAATGGCCCTGGCACCTTATGTCTTCACCATGCCCCTGGCACTGCGAGGGCCCCATGGCACTACATGGGGAGACATGGATGGGGGGCTATGGGTGTGGCTGAGCTATTAGGGGGTGCTGCCCAGCTACAAAGCTGCAATTTCCCTTGACCCCCATGGGCAGGGGCTGGGGCTGCAGAAAGGGTTGGGGCTGCAGACCTCTTCTGTGCCCAGAAAGAGTTGGGGCGGCTGACAGCTGACACCCAGGAAAAAGCCAATCTGCTTAATGATTACTTTGTGTTGGTTTTTCACCAGCCCAAAGAGACCTCCCTGCATAACATAATGAGGGATGACCAGGGTGAGGGTGAATATATGCCCACCATTGGCGTAGATCTTGTGAGGGACACCTTGAGAGGCTGGACACCCACAAATCAGGTGGTCCAGATAGATTGCACCCAGCAGTGCTAGAAGAACTGGCAGACATCATAGTGTGGCCACTGGCAAGGATATCTGAGAACTCGTGGCACTTGGGCAAAGTACCTGAAGATTGGAAGAGGGCCAATGTGGTGCTTATCTTCAAGAAGGGGAGGAAAAAAGATCCAGTTTCCCAGATCTTCTCTTCTTCTTTCAGTTTGGCCTCCATCCTGGGAAAGATCTTGGGGGAAAAAATTATTAAAGAAACCATTCTTGACAGGTTAACAGAAGGAAGCATTCTGAGGGATAGCCAGCATGGGTTTGTTGCAGGTAGGTTGTTGCCTGACCAATCTCATTTCCTTCTGTGACCAGCTGACATATCACCTGGACAGAAGGGAATAGGTTAATATCATATATTTGTATTTTAAAAAAGCTTTCGACCTGGTGTCCCATGTTGTCCTCATGAAAAAATTGGGTACCTGCAGCCTCGACTACACTACAGTCTGATGGCTGTGGAACTGGTCCCGAGGTTGGATCCAGACAGTGGTAGTTGATGGAACTGAATCAAGATGGCACTTGGTGACCAGTGGGGTCCCCCAAGGCTCTGTTCTCAGATCTGTACTCTTTAAGGTCTTCATAAATGATCTGGACTCTAGTGTCAGAAGTGGACTGGCCAAGTTCACTGACAACACCAAACTTTGGGGAATAGTGTCCACACTTGAGGTCAGCCTGGATCACCAGCCCATCCTCGGAAGGCTTGCAAGGTGGGTGGATGAAAACCTGATGACATTCAATACGGAGAAATGCAAGGTGCTCCACCTTGGGGGGAAGGGCGGCGACCTCCATCACACTTATAGATTCAGCAGTGCTACACTTGCTAGCACCATGGCCAAAAGAGACTTGGATGGCATGATTGACTGCAAGATGAACATGAGCCACCAATATGATACCTCAGCTGGCAAAGCAAACAAAACTCTGGCTTGCATCTACCAATGCATCTCGAGCAAGACCTAGGATGATATCCTCTCACTACACTCGGCCTTGGTGAGGCTGCAGCTGGAGTATTGCATCCAATTCTCTGCTCCACAATTCAGAAAGGATGTAGAGACGCTTGAAATCGAGTCCAGGGGAGAGCCACACACATGATCAGAGGGCAGGAGAGCAGGCCTTATGAAGAGAGGCTGTGAGCTATTGGTTTCTTCAGCCTGGAGAAGTGCAAGCTTAGGGATGACTTGGTGGCAGCCTATAAGTGCATACAAGATGTGCATCAGGACCTGGGGGAACACCTGTTCACCAGAGCACCCCAGGGGATGACAAAGTCCAACAGTCACAAACTCCTGCAAGCCCATTTTAGGCTGAACATAAGGAAAAGCTTCTCAACTGTCCAAGCCCCCAAGGCCTGGAACAAACTTCCCCCAGAGGTGGTGCAAGCACCTACTCTGGACACTTTCAAGAAACATTTGGATGCTTATCTTGCTGGGATCCTTTGACCCCAGCTGACTTCCTGCCCTTTGGGCAGGGGGCTGGATCCAATGATCTTACGAGGTCCCTTTCACCCTAATGCCCATGAATCTATGAATCTCACTGTTACATGAAGGGAGGGAGGGGCTGGGCCCCCCACAGGAGTCAGGTGGAACCTTCCCACAACAGCAGTGAGACTCCCAGCCCCACAGTGATTTGCTTAGCCCACCTGCAGAGGTGAGGTCCAGGCAGGGTGATGGGCTCCCTGTGCCTCCCACTGTGTTTGTACCATTGCAGCTTGGAGGACATGTAAGCTCCTTTGTGGTGCCGGGCTGGGTCTCCCCAGCTCAAACCAGGGGAAGGGAGTGTCTGGTCCCAGTGGGGCAGCCTCTGCTGGGTGTGCTGTGTCCTCCTTCCTCCCTCAGGTGGCACTGGGGCTATGTGGGTGCTGGCCCAGCTCTGAGGTGGAGCTGAGTGCACAGCTGGGTTGGCCCAAGGAGGTACCTGGCAGCTGGAGCTGGCAATGCTGGGTCTGAGGGGTTGCCAAGTAGTCGCAGGGCATTCCTGAGGGGCAATGCCACAGCAGCTCCAGCCTGGGAAGTTGCTGTTGCAGCCTTAATGCTCCCCTTGGGATCCCTGTTGCATTAGGAGGTGCAGAGAGCCCATCACCCTGCCCAGGCTCTGCTGCTGCAGTGGGGGCAGGTAGACCCACACCTCCTTTCCTCCCTCCCATATGGGCACATCTGCAGCCTCAGCCTCTGCTCATGGGGGTGAGGTGAAGTTGCAGCTCCACAGTTGGGAAGTGCCCCCCAGTGTCTCAGCCATGTCTGCTGCTTCCTGCCCATGTGTCCCCACCAGCAGCCTGGGGCCCATGTAGTGCTGGGAGCATGGTGAAGGCCTAAGGGGCCAGGGCTGTTTCTGCTAGAAGTCACTGAACAGTAAGTGGTAAGCAGTAAATGGTATAGATATAATCATTGTTTAACTGTTTACATCCCTAACAGATGGTGTAATAAATCCCAAACAGTACAAGTAAAGCGCATTGATCAGATTATTAAAATGTGTAAAATGTGCCTTATCTAAGGCAAAATTGTCCAACTTCTCGGTAGCCAGGGGCCTAATACTTCAAAGGTTGCATTAGTGGGGACTGGAGGGAGGGGGGTGCAGGCTGCAAGCCATGCATGTGGGCTACCAGGCATTCCCTCACCCTGCTGTACTACATGTCATGCAAGCCTTCCTCCATCGCACTGCACTTTGTGCAGGTAGGCAGGTCCTGTTCATGTGTAGCTCCTTGTAGGCTCCCCCATGGCACTGTGCCACATGGGTGCTCTGGGCTGCTGGATTGCTGGACTCCGTAGACTGCTATCCTACCCTGCCCTGCTCCATGCCACCCCACCCCCTGGGCCTGGGTCAGGCAGCAGAAGCTGGAGATGAAGGATGAGCCCCAAGACACTGGCAGCTGCTGTTGCTGCTGCAGCTGGAGCAAGAGGCAGCAGCCTGTTCAGGAAAAGGACTTCTTAGTTTTAAAGTTAAGTTTTAAAAGAGCACTTACCTTGGTTCATCTGCAGATGGGCTGTTCAGCAAGAACTCCAGTTCAAAGCTGAAGAGCAGAGATCCCAAGGTAGACCCAGATGTTTATACTTTCACCAGGCTCAGTATCAAAAAAGCTTACTAAATAAGGCCAGTGGTTGGGGTTTTTTTTTTAAATGTTCCTAATAGACATATGAATGTTAATTACAATAGAACCTATTTTGATCCCCTGTTTAAGCTGTATTTTGTCCTAAACCAGATCTAACTGGCATTAAACATGAATGCACTCTAAGCAACTTTCAGCCTATTTTTTTGGCCTTTCTCTCACTTCCTAAATTATTCTTACTTGGGATCACAGCCCTTTTTCACTTGGGATCACAGCCTTGGGGAGCTTCTGAGTTCTTTCCTGCATTGGGATCTTCAGATTGTGGCAGCATTTGGGATTGCCTTTCACTACCTTCATCTGGTGAAAAGGCTGTGACCCTTTCTTTCACATTTGGATCTAGTCACCATCATCCATGTTTTCATAACCTCAAGGCTAGACTACTGCAACACCCTCTGTGTGGGGCTATTCTTGAGTAAGTTCTGGAAGTTGGTGCAGAAGGTGGCATCCTACCTTTTGACAGAGGTTGATCACTAAGGGTGATCCAGAATCTATATTGACTTTCAGTAGCTTTCTGGGCACAATTGAAGATTTTGGTTTTTACCTATAAGGCAGTAAATAGTCTTTGCTCTATATATCTAAGGGACTGCCTTCTCCCTTTATGTGTACCCTCTTGATCCTTGAGATCATTTAAGAGCAACTTCTTGTGTGATCTGTGTATCAAGTCTGCTTGGCAAAAAATATGTGAGAAGTTGCTCTTAACAGTACCTCTTCAGGTGTAGAACTCCCTCCCTCTTGTGGCCAACCAGGCCCCAAGCCTGGGTGTCTTTTGGAAGTGCTGCAATACCCTTTTTATTTGGGCAGGTATTTCACAAGCAAGGATTGTGTGGGTAATTTTTGTTTTATAAAGTATACATCTTATTAAGTATTTTAACTGCTCTTATAAGTTATTGTGTGTTTACTGTAAGCCAGTCTGAACCTTTTTTGGGAAGGGTATATAAGTCTAATAAATACATGAACAAATAAAGCTCTGTCTCCTGTGACATTGATGCCTGGGTATATATGAAAGTGTTACTTTTGTTTGTGCAAAAAGAACCTTGGTATAATGAGTCTGTTTAGCAGACCTATTCAATCCTTAAAATCTCTTATTTAATGTGAGGTTAGAGTCTTTTTTAAATTACCAAACTAACTAACTAACACACCCACTTTGCTTCAGAGTTTTTCCCAAACTGTAATGATTAGCAATGAGCCCAAAAAGGGCTTTCAGGTGTGTGTGTGTGTGTGTGTGTGTGTGTGTGTTTTTTCAGGTTTAGACATGAAGTATGCAATGTGGCAGACCAGTAGGGTGTGCTCCTGTGCTAAGCCACCCACCTCACTGCGCCTGACCACCTTCCAGGCACCGAGTGCCTCCCTGGGGGCATCTCACATCTAGCTGACCCCCTTCCTGGACCACACCGGCTAGCTGGGGGTAGTGCTGCCACCACCCAGAGTCTGTCCTGATCCTGGCACTGTGCCTCCTAGGAAACACAGGTCTAGTAGTCCTTGAGGCTACTCGACCTACTTCAAGAACTTGGGGTAGTTCCCTCAGTCTGAAGCACAAATAGTGGTCTCCCTTAGTCAGCTGAAGCAAGGGGACCCCAAGGCATAATCTAGACCCACTCCTAATAAGTCTCCCATGCTAGGTACAAAGGAGAACTTTATTGGTTACAAGGAGTAGGTTTGGAATAGGGTACAGAGTAGAGCAATATCAGAGAAATCCCACAGAGCAAACTGGCATGGCTGGGTAGCCTCTGATCACACATCTGAGTTACTGCAAGCTATATATCTTGTTAGATCTCAAGTAGCTTAGTCATGAGTATCATCCAGAGGCAGGTGGAGATTCCCTCTGGAGCAGAGATGGACAAATGTGGCCCGTGGGCCGGATGCAGCTCGCCAAGCCATTCTATCCGACCCGTGGTGCCCCTAAAAAATTTAGAAAACTAATATTAATCTGCCCTGGGCTGCCTGTCATGTGGCCCTTGATGGCTTGCCAAAACTCAGTAAGCAAGCCTCCGTCCAAAATAATTGCCCGCCCCTCCTCTGGAGGCAGGCAGTTCATTGATCATGAGTTTCAAGAGAGAGAGCCAGTTGCAGATGATCCCCCTCTTTTCACTCTAGTTTTCATCATGGCTACTGATCCTCCTCCTGGGCAGTCCTATAGCCCTTATGATCTCATTTACCTGGTCCAATGGAAGCCAGCACCTGTTGGCTGCCAGCCAACCAATTTGAAATGCATCACTGATTGCTGGGCAGGCTGGCAGGGTCTCTAGCCCCCTCACCCAAGTAAGTAATGCCAGTCACGTAGGCAGAGGGAGCAGGTTTTCACCTTCCTTCAGGAATGTATCCAACTCAGGTTACCTAAAGGGATGGGATGTCTGCCATCTGCTCACCTAGATTGACCAAATTGTCACAGAGCAGAGTTTTTGGGGAGAGACAGAGGTGGCATTCTGCCACATGTGATGCCTTGTAAGCATAGATGAGACTTGTGACCCATTACGATAGTCAGTCATAAATGGATAAGGGAAAGAAGGAAGACTGAATGACAGTCGTTTGTAGTGTCATTCTTCTCTTCACTTTTCCACAAGCACCCCAGTGAAGGTGGAAATGATATGGCAGTGAATCCTACATAGAGGCCTGGCCTGACAGTTGGGTGTCTCATTTGCTGTTGCCTAGCATTAATGAAACCCTGAGGAAAAGGACTTTCAAAGATCACATCTTTTATCCTGGTGAGGCTGAAATATAATAGCTTTCTTTTTCCCTTAAGGAGAAAGTATGAAACATCCTAAAAAGAGAAAACACCCTAAAAATCTTGCAGTTTCCATAATTCTGATCACATCCCAACCAGTATAAAACTTGGAAATATCAAACATTTGAAAGTACAAAAATTTGTTTAGAGTTACATTTGCATCCTGTTTGATTGCTACAACAGAATGCAAAACCCAAGGCAGCAGCAGTCAAAGGTGTCTCTTGGCTTCATGGTAAGGGTGAGTTCAGGGTGAGTCAAGCACATGTGCACAGGTGTGTGAGGCAGGGGGATGCCCCAAGCAGCCCCTTTGCAGGCTGGAACTCTGCCAGGGAAAAGCCACAGTTTCCCACATTTTTTCTCCTTTAAAGGAGAATCAATTTTTAAAGTTTGTTGATCCTTTTTAAAAGTTCATTCATGACCCTTTCACATATTTTTGCAGCCCACTTTTGGGTCACAACCCACAGGTTGAGAAACACTGCTCTAAAGCGTCTGCTACTTGCCACTGTTGGAGACAAGATACTGAACTAGATGGACCATTTGTCTGACCCCGTGTAGTACTTAACATTTTCATGAAGCAGAGGAGAAAGCCAGCACACCACCCCTTCCTGTATGCTGAGGGAGGTCAGTGTGAAGAGATAGTATATGAGGGCCAGAAATCTTGTCCCTATGTCTAGAAATCCAAAGTTGCTTAGTCTGAAAAATTTTCAATAGCAAGTCCATATTTTAGTCACTGGGAATTGTGCTTTAAGCTTGTTTTAAATAAGCAATGTATATATCCACTTGTAAAATTGGAGGAATACTTGGAGAAGGGGGTTGAAGATTAAAACTGGCAAAGCATTTGGAAACCATAAGGACTTGTCCTGTACACATGTTTCTCAACTGGTAACTTTGTAGTTAGGGATTAGAAGACATTGAAAATTTCACTGCAGTCTAAAGCAAAGAAATGTTACATCCTGTACACCTTGTTATCTGATGAAGTAGGCTGTAGCCTATGAAAGCCTATGCTTCTCTGAACAAGTTAGTCTGCAAGATGTCACCTTTCCCAAACTTTTACTCTTTAAGGTAATCTTAAGATTTCAAAATGTACACAAATTACAAGGTTTATTTTTGTTTCTAATGTAATGTAATGTGGAAAAATCTAAGGGGAGCATAGACTTTTTTTTTTACTTTGAATATGGGAAGGCCGTCCTGTTCTGTGTTGCAAGGTCACACTTTTGGATCTCTACCAAGTGTTCCATTGACTTGTCCATAGTGCTGAATCTGTATCTGAGTGTGACAGAAATTTTCCTGAGAATGCTGAGGTCTCAAAAAAATCCTTTAAATCACATTGTTAAGGCAGAAGTGCTAGTGATAGCTTTGTTAAAATAAATGAATAAGCAATCTTGCAATCTCTGTTTCAGTTGCAGCTGATTGGTACCTTCTACTTTTTCAGTCTGGGAATAACTAATATACATATAATATGCTGTATCTGGAATTTTACTAAGTGAGAAATAAATTGGCTAGCACTTTAGAGCAGAGTTACAAGAATTAGGGTGGAGATTTTAGGATTGGGTGAATGGGTAAAGGAGGAATTTAGGTAGAAAGCTTACTTATAGTCAATATTTTAAAAAGAGAACAAATTATTCACAATTATAACTTCTTTAAAATCATTTTTTTCATATGAATGTCTCTGTCCATAAACCTTATTTTTATTCTACTCAGGATAAAGAGTGTATATGTGGAGAGGGTTAAATCTTAATAAAGAAGCTCTGTCCTTACACGTTTTGGACTCCTAGGCTGTGTCTAGATGAGCCTAGACGATTGTTTCCCCAGGGACAAGTAGCAGTGGCACACCTTGTGCTGCTGCTACTTGTCCCTAGGAAATGCACATGACATGCGTGGCCACTCTGGTGCACAGCAGGTTACCCTGGGTGGGGTAAGGCCAGCCTCCAGGTTTGGGTGGTGTCTGCTGCTGCCACATGTGCTGCCCTGCCTTTTTTGGTGTGGGTTTTTTTTTGACCCTGGGATTTCCCCCCCAATGCTGCAAGTTTTGTTAAGTTTGCTGTTCCCATTTGACCGAGCCATCTGTCGTGGAAAAAAACACGCTGTAGAATTTGGAATTGGGTCAGGTAGAAACGTTATTTCGATAGCTATCGGAGAGAGACCGTTAAAGGGAAGATTCCCCCTGGCTCTCTGCCTTACAGCAAGGGCAATTAACCTTTTATAGATTCAAGACAAAGGGTTTCCTAAACTAGCTTTTCCCGCCTTGGGGCTATCTGTTTTGTGTCCTTCAAGACAGCTTTAATGGTCATCTTCCTCTTATCTAAGGAATTTCTCTCTCTCCCCCCCTGAGGCCTCAGCCATTCTTTGCTTCCACATTTCCCCCCTTTGAGACTTACAAGTCTCATCTTATTCTATTTCTATTCCCATGACTCTCTTTATTTCATTTTGCATCCTTCTATATATCTTCTTTCAATCTGCTCACATTTTTTTTAGTACTCTCATTTTAGTTTCTGTGGTGTGTTTTCTTCAGTTACTGAGTCTTTAGTTTTGTGTAGGACGATTTAAACAAGCAAACTAAGAGTTACCCAAGTCACGACCAACCAATCCCATCTCGGGAACCAGGAACTAGGTGGAGGCCTTTTTTCTTTCCCGGAGGGCATAGTGGTGTCACGGGGGCACATCTTTTTCACTCTGTAGTGGGCTTCACTCTGTAGTGGGCTTCTTCACTCTTCATCAGTGGGTGCTATGCTCACCACTGGTCCTGAATTCTTCTGCTGGCAGGCGCTGAGCTCACTACCAGCTTGTGGAGTCTTTCTGTCCGGTTAGAATTCAGCTGCTTCGGGGTCCAATGGAGGTGAAACCTGTTTACAGTGCAAGGCATGAGTTCATGTCTGGTGTCCTTGGCAACGAACGGCAGTGTTAGTGGTTAGGAGCACCTGGAAGGGGCCCTTCCATCTGGGTTGTAGTGAATTTTTTCGTTGATGAACTTTGATATATACCCAGTTTCCAGGCTCAAACAAATGGCACGGGACGTCTGCAGCGGATGGCAGCGCTTCCTGATCCTGTGAATGAATAGATCTGACACATTTCATTAGTGCCTTACAGTAATTTAAAACAGTTTCATCATTCAACTGAAGATTAGTCTGATGAGGAAATGGGGGTGGTGTAGTGGCCATTCTCATAGGACGCGCCATGAGAATTTCATGCGGGGACAGTCCGTGTTTTCTGTTGGCAGTGTTTCTAATGTGCATGAGTGCCAGGGGCAATGCATCTGGCCATTTCA